>NW_010973266.1:1405160-1709358 GCF_000737465.1 Haliaeetus leucocephalus
CTTTTCCCCCCCCCCCCCCCCCCCCTTTTTTTTTTTTGGTCATCATTCAAAATTTTCCTTAATTAGACAAGAATTACCTTGGGATTAGGAGTCTGAAATAGCAGCACTAAATACTTTTATTTCACTGTACAATTTAGATGATCCCTTTCAAAATTGATTCTGATGCCTTGACAGTGTCTTTCCTTGACACTGCGAGTGACAAAACCACAGGCAGCTGAAATTCTCCCTGCCCTTTATTTTGCTTTTAACCTCAGTGAGCAGACGGCTATTCAGCAATGACTGAAATGCTCACGTCCTCTTTCCTAGAGGTCTCTCCGCTCTCCTCCGAGCGCTGCCGTAAACCTGATGGACTCGCGGTCCTTTCCTCAAGGTCTCCTGGCCTCCAGCATCCCACTGACCACCAGGTCCCCGCAGCTTTGGGCAGCAAACTGCAGCTGCACAGACTCACAGAGCCAAAGCAGAACTGAGATAGAAAGAGGGGGAAAAAAAAGAAAAAGTCTTCCAGGTGCTGCCTAAATTCGGTGGGTGTCCAAAAGTTTTCCCAAAGTTTGTTCAGCTGTGTGCCTGCGTTCGCCCAGGCAGGAGCTTCTAGACCTCCAGCCAGAGCCGGAGCTGCCGTGCCCTCTCCGAGAAGTCCTTGCTGTACAACGACCCAGCTGCTGCTTCTTCTGGAAGTACAAAATGCATTGCACGGTGACCCAACCGAGGTCAGACCGCTCGTTTTTCTGCCGCGGTTTCCCTGCCCGCGTGGGAGGACAGCCCAGATGGTATCGCCGAGTGATGGACAGCACCTTCAGCACCCGCCGGTGGGCCTGATGTGGGAGATGGGTCTGCTGTAACCTCATCGGTGGGGGGGCAGCCGGTAAATCTGTGCATCTTCAGCCTTGCATAATCAGCCCCTGCAATTCGTCGTGCTGGAAAATGACATTTCCTCTAATCGGTGTCAAAGCTCGTTTAAAAGAAGCGCTCGCCCCAGGTGGGCTGGTGGTGGCCACCGCGGCGCAGGGTGGTGGGCACCCAAGGGTTGGGTCAAGCACCTCCTCGGACACGGGCGTTTATCGCTGAGCCAACTACCAGCACCTCTCACGCCGTGGCACTCAAAAAGCCGTCAGCAGCAAGATTGTCCTAGTGCTACTTTAAACAGGAGCATTAAGATAAAAGTAATTTTGCATATATACATAGTATGAAGAAAGATCTTTGTCGAGGTTAAAAAAACAGCTAATGCCTTTCATATCTCTGGTTTGAATGTTCAGCTCAAGCTTTAATTTGCCTGACAAAGGGAAGTGCTCATAACTTAGAGATTAATCCCATGGAGTTATGTACCTATATATTTGCATGCGTAACTTGTGTGTGGACATGTATGCAGTCTCATATGTAACTGCACATGTAAATAAATTTCAAGTCTGATAATTTTAACTATCATCTCCACCATTTCTCTATTTTGGTTCTCAGGTGGAAAAGTTCCTTTTATACCCAAGCTTGAAAGTACACGTTTAGCTTTTTCACTTTTCCCAGTGACAAAGCGGATGATGCTTAATAGCCACATTTACAGAGTGCTCAAATCACAAACCATATACTACTTTTTTTCCATGAGAAGCAAAGTTGCCATGGTAACAGAGCAGCCTGATATTTAATTCCACTTAAGTACCCACAGAAGATAGGAGTGGAGGGGCTCTCTGGGGTCAATGAGCCCTGTCCCTGCTGCCTCCACTCCCTTTCATAACTTTAACATAGCATCTATCAGGTAAACTGAGGTAATTTGATAGACATAAAGAAAACCAGAAATTTCCTTCATTATCCACCCAAGCTTGCTCCTGGTGAGAGGAAAGTCGTCATTCATGGAGTCATTTGGCTCGGGGTATGTGACTGGCATTTAGAGGAGAACCATGACATTCTTCTGACAAGTATCATCAACATTAATTGGCTTCATTTCTCTTCCAGTATCTGTATTGTTAATGAGATTTGTGATCTAATTTTTCATATCTTTGTCATATCGGTTGGGAATAATTTTTCTAACAAACATTTATGGACATAATATGCACACATTTATCGAATACGTCCTTTACAATCCAGTGTTCTCCAGAAAGTCTTTCTATTCTGACAGATGAGTTTAATAAAAAAATCTCGGAGCTGAGCATTCTGAAACATAAGAATTCAATAATAATAAAAACGTGACCTACCCCAAATCAAAGCATTCTTTCTAAAGAGAGAGTAAGCATCCTCATATTTACCTCTCATAAACCTATTTCAATCTATTGATGTGAAATGGTGATGCACACATTATTCCCATTTTACAAATGAGGCTACTAAAATACACAGGAGCAAAGTGAATTGGCAAATTTAGCTGTCAGTTATCTTTTTAAATTTACTTAGAGTTCCTTACAGAGCACGTAGGTGACCCTCTTCTGAGCCTGATGTTCAGTCAACATCAACATCACACCTCTGTAAGGAGTCGGGAGTGAGGGGCAGAGTCTGAGTCCAACCCTTTTCTGAGCGAGCTCAAGCCCAAGACCCTCAGACAGAACTAGCTCCTGGTCCCTGCTATTTTGACTCAAAGATTGAATAGATATTTTAAATCATTCTGGGGGAAAAGGAAGCATGCATTTGATGTTTCAGAGGCAAAACTGTGTTCATTGAGCAATACAAGCCACACGGTGTGTGAAACATGTCACAGCTTCTACAACTGCTATTGAGACATACAGGCAGAAAAATAAACTTCCACGGGAAAACTCATGAAGACCTTTCTTAACACTGGCACTGACAGGTTAAAGTTTTTAATCTAAAATATAAATAACAGTTTATCTAGCTCTAAATAGGCAAACAAATCTATTCAGTATATCAGAAGTATTTTTATTCCATCAAAATCCATCAACAACTTAGGTCTTGAATGGAGATAAAAATAGTCTGGTTAAAATAATATGAAAAGAGTGAGGAGACTGATGATTTGACCTGTTTCAGTTCCTATGATACAGCAGTAGGAACAAGGACATTGTGCAAGGTCTCGTGCTGCTGTTTGATGCCATGGCAGACACCCAACAGGCATCAGAGAGATGTGCACACATCAACTGGGCATGCGCGGGTTTGTATGTCTCTGCAGTTAGTTAAGAAGAAAATGGAAGCAGAGAAAGAAGAAAAAGCTGATTTCAGATGAAATATCATATAACAGCATGCACATCTTGAAATATATAGCAGAATTAATATTTGTTTATTCCAAAAATGATAGCAGAAGTTGTGACGGCCGGTTCCATCTGAAAACTGTCTGAGTTTAAAAGTCTCATTATGTGTATTTTTTATCTATTTCAAGCTGGGAATGGTTCTCATTGAGAGACAGGTGTTTGTAATTAGCCCTACTATCTTGTATATGGGTCCTAATGTTTTCCTGTTGTTATCTTTGTTACACATATAAATATAGAAAAAAGGCAAGTGGTTTGTCAGCCTTTTTAATGTACATACTAAAATGTACTATTCACAATCTCTTGGGTGCACAAAGACCACTTCTTGAAGGTCTGACATAGTCACTTGATATGGGAAATCCATCTGGAGCAACGTCCATCTTTTCCTACACACCTCACCATTCCCACCACTGCTGCACCTTTCCCCCCTTTCCGAGCATCCCTCCATCCTGGTTCTGCCAGGGAGCACTAATGCTTCTCTTGCACCTTTATTTTTGTTTTGTATCCCAAGACAGATTTCATGAGAGAATGTCAAGTTATCTGTGGCAGGACACCATTAACAACACGCTTGGACTGTATAGTGGAAGTTTCACCTTTACTTTTTGTGTGTGTGTTTATGGAAACATCATTTTCTTTCTCATGTTACAAATTCAGAAATACCTGATCAGTATTGAAATAACACAACTGTATTACTTACTAGAGTTTGAATAAAACTGAAGAGATTTAAACGTTTCTTTAGCATCAAATCAAGCCAAATCTAGGCTGGACAGATACAATCTGCACTTTGCTCTCTGCCTGCCCGTGCTGCTGTGGAGGGACTCAAGGGAAAGTAATTCCCTTTGAAAACTGCCCGAGGGCGATGGCCAGGATTTGCTTTCCTGAGAAAGCACTTTTGCTGCACCATTTCAGACAGTTGTGGGTTTTTTTTCTTATCACCTTGCTGTTATGGAGATCTTGGACAACATCTCTCCTAGAAAAACAGAAAGGCGACAAACCCGAGTGCCCACAGAACATCTGTGTACTTTATTTAAGCCAGAAAGGTGAAGGATAATGACATGGCTGTGTGGCCACAGCTCACGCTTCGCAGGCGGTTGTATTTATGACTACACCTGTCTTTCCCTGGGGGGCTGTAAGGGGAACATGCATCTGGAGAAGACCCTGGCAGCCCGACCACCACGGCTGCTCGGTGGGCATGCTGGGGGAGCAGCTGGGGTGTGCGGGGTCTGCCCTTGCTGGCAGCGAGCAATTCTGTACCCTTCTGCCTCGGCCAGATTACACCGAGAGCGTTTGTGAGTTAAAAAATTTACATTTGTACTGGGGGGTTCTGTCAGCATAGGTCCCGTGGCACTGGAATTACACTGACACAAATCGCATTAATAATCCCATTAATGTTAAGAATAAGAACCAAGAAGAACGCCTTGCTTGAAGAGGGCCAAGATGACAAAGTTTGCATAATGCAAACTCAGTGAGGTCAACAGGAGTGCAGTATGCAGTCGCGACTACAGGCAAGTACCACACGATCACCCAAACCAGGATTACTAGACAAAGAGATTAAGGTTATCTTTTCCAAGGAAGCGAAGCAGGCATTTCTGACCGTTTCTATTCCAAAATGTTCCCTGAACCACCCTCACATGCTCCATCACTGAGCAGGCAGGTATGAGGCACCACATGGCTTTCACGTGGGGGAGATACTGGAGGACCATGGATTCAGCTGCATCCAGATAAAGCCCAGGGAAGACCAGTGTCGTCCATTGATCAATGAACTGTATTTGAAACAGAAACTGGATTTAAAATCTTAAGTTCATTCAGAGAACTGAATGATAAATCAGAGCCTACTGCACAGAATGCAATACTCTTCAGCTGTCAAAAGTAATAGAAATCTAACCAGCCTGTAATGACATGCTTATGAAAGGAAAAAAAACATAGAATTTTTGCATTTCTTGCATCGCTGCTGTCCACTGACTCTTAATACCAGTTCTGATTAGCAGAAAGGACTGGGGATGGTTTGGCATGTGAGATATTAGCTTAACATGCACCAGAGCATCCTCTCATCTTGGCACACTGGCCCCCTCCTCAGATCCTCTCTCCACCCTCCTGTGCCTCGTTAGGATCATTAGATCAGTGGAAGGGCCTTGGGGCCTCCGAGGTGGGGCTGGCAGCGAGGAGCCTCTTGATGGGGAAAGCCTGAGCAGAGGTTTTATTTGATCTGATATTGACAGTGAACATCAGAGCCTTCCCTCAAAAGACCAAAGAATTGGAATTTATTTTTAAAAGCCTGGCAGTTTCTATATCCCTTCCTCCAGTGTCTGCAGCTCACGGGTACCAGACAGAGATTTCTACAAGAGCCATTTCTTCCCCCTTTCCAGACAGAGCTTTCCAGACCCATGTCCTGCGACCCAAGAGCACATCAGCCTCCTTCTTCACGGTCACTGTGCTTGTCTTTCCTCTGCGACAGAAGTCACTGCACGGTAAGTTATTGCCAACCACCCTTAAGTAAGGGGCTCCCCTACAGACGGTGGACTCCCCTACAGATGGGATGATGAAGCGCTTTGACACAGACTTAACAAAACACTGAAGAATTTCTTGCAGGCACTGGGGCAAAACATGCTGGAAATCTGAGAGGAGCTTTTGTACTCCTCACTTCTCTGGCTCATGGCAAATCTCAGCACCTAAGTGCACACATTGCTCAAAGGTTATTGTGGTTTGATACAAGAGAGTTACCTATATAAATGCGCTCATGGGAGCAAAAGAATATACTTTGAGGGCTTTATTTTGTTCTCGTTGATCTTTCTTTAAGGCAAAACAAACCTTACAATTCATGGTCCACATTTTTTCACTCTCTCTACGCCCACCAATTTACAGACTTAAACACAGTATCTCAGTAACCTCCCTTGATCCAGCCAGCTTTAGAGGAATTAAAAGCTTCTGTAAATCTTCTTGAACTTTCTCAGTTTTTACCTACAGCTACAACTGTGAAAAGCTCACGCTTTATGGCAGAGTCTGCTTTTAGGGACACTGCCCGGGGCCACATGGTCTCGCCCATCTCTGCCTGCAGTTGCCATTTGCCCAACTGATTTGCCTGGTTGTGAGCCTGGTCCTGCAGAACAACCAGGAGAGGTGTAGCCAGGCAGACGGAGGGCCGCCAACTACACCGAGGTGTTTGGAGAAACCCTGTGGAAAGGGAGGTGGCTCAAAACCCCTGCAGCACCTTCCTCGGCCGTGTCGCACAGCTACCAGCAGCTGTCAGGTGCTCCAGTACTATTTTCCACGTAGTCTTGTGTGGTTTTGGTGAAGGGACTCTTTAGTCCAGCGACGTGCGAGGAGAATGCCAACGAGCAGGAGAGTTGTGATGGCTTAAGAGTAAAAATTCCTCACTTTTAACACGCGGCAGGAATTTTATTTTGCAAGGGAGACTTCAATGCTGAGACGGTAAAGTGTGGGTGGACGGCCTGAAGGTCCCCCGACTCCTTGGCTCGCTAAAAATATTTTAATTCAGGAGTGGTGCCTGGCCCCTCCTGTGAGCGGTGGAAAATGCTGACTTTGTCTTGCTGCTCTGCCAAACAGGGCTGTGCATTAAGCCACGTGTACATGGCTGTCATGTACATCAGCTACAAGATGTTTTTCTTTTGGAGCCATTTACACTAATCAAAAAGGCTTTCTGTTCCTAAATTGCTTCTAACGAGATGGATATATTTTCCTATGTAATAGATTATTCCCCAAATACGTTGAGTTTAAAATAATTTCTAATTTTAGGATGCTGAGCTATTGTTAACCTTATAATTGTTTTCTCTAGGAAATCACTTCCAAAATTTACATACACTTGTATCTCTGTACTGTTACATCCTCCGTATGAATCATGCATAATTACTTGAAAAGGAGATTTGACCTATCTGTTTAGTCTTTATTCTCAATTACCCCTGCAATTACAGCAAATGGAGTCTAACTCAACTTCTCTAACCTACGCTTTGCCACTCTGCGAAGAAGTTGGCAGTCTTCCCGCCTGCCAGAGACAACTTCATGGGAACGCAGTGCCGAGACATTTCAGAGTGCTAAAATGCCATTTGTGTATAATATAGCACTGCGCATTTATGAGTTTGTTAGGAAGTGCTTTAAACTGTTATTGCCAAAATAATGAAGAAAGTACATTTCTGAAGTTTCATGTTGGCTTTTAATAACCCAGATTCTTTGCTGTAGAGGAACATCCCAGCATCTCTTGCTAGCAGTGACAAAGTGGAACTGTCTTAATAATGACAAACTCTGGTGATGTGCTGTGTCATAACTGCAGAATCGCTACATAAGCTTATGTGCTTAACCTTCCAGTTGCACAGTAATAAAAGTTTTTCAATAATAAATGTTTCACTCCAGAACTTTACACAACTGTGTATGTTTTGTAGCTTCTGTATGTCATCTACATGCTCTGAATTCACTTTTTCAGCATCCCATATAGCTGGTTATTTGAGGTGGCTGACTAATTGCTTACAAGAAAATGATAACTTTATATCTATGATCAAGAAAATGATGGGCATAGTTTTAAAACTGCGGTCATATTTTCAAGAACATATTTCAAGTATATATTTCAAAGATCTACAGAATATATCTGTGAATTGTTCCTGCTTTCCATTGCTTCAATCCCATTTTCTAATATTAGTAAAACTGTCAAGTCTTGTTAGTTGTATACTAATTGAAGTTTTCATAGGTGATTAAAATATAGAAACTGTATAGCAGATGTCTTCTTTTCTTTGTGGTATAATAAAAGGAGAGAAAAAGGCAAGATTAATAAAATGCATATATTTTAGAGATTTTTAAATATAGTGCAAATTGACATTTTCCTTTTTAGACATCTCACCAGTATGAAAGCATTTGGAACAATGAGCAAGAAAGGTATATTTCAGTTTAAATGTGACATTTAGAAGACAGTTATACTGGTAGGGCAGGACACAGGCTGTCCCATCCTCACATGTTTTGTGAAACACAACTGCAACTCTGCATTGGAGGCCTGTGACAATCCTCATCCTGGCCAGGCTTTTGTTCTAGATCAGAACATGGCCCACTGATTTCAAAGGGGGGGCAGGAGCAAGTGCTGCACCCAGAAATTATTTCTCTGAGTATTACAGCGTCACTTAAATCAGCTAACAACCTCTTTTCTTTAAAAAGCAAAAAAAATAATGAGGTCATTTAGTGACAGCAGATAGCCAAGAGCTCCCTTGTGCCTTACCGCCTGCTCAGCACGCTTCGGCACAGACTTGGAGGGAGGAAAGCCATCCGTTTAGTCAGCAGCTTTTCAGAGAAACGACTGGTTCTCCACAGGACTTTCCCATACAAATAGTCACTGCTGCCTGATGAAACTAAGATAAATCCCAGCTTAAGAATATACAGCTAAAATTTTTATCACAATTGTTACTAGACTTAACCAATATTTTCGTCAGGTAATGTGCCAAGCATGATTAGCCTGAACAGCAAAGAAGTAATATATTTAGGTGTCTCTAGTTATTTCTGTAGTGTTATACAATTATTTTGTAATGGGAGAAGTAAAGTTGGAAATGGTGTGGAGCAGGACCATAACTCTTAGAAGATTCTGGATCTTCTTCTCTGGAGCAGAGGAAGACCTGTAAGGACTCTTCTTTGTAATCTCACCACAGTTCAACTTATTGCAGATATTACCTGTCACTACCCTGAAAACAGCTTTTCCATCTCCAGTGCCTTGAGGTGGGTTGCAAATCTTCTAGTTGGCATCATCCTAGGGACCATCCTCCAACCGGTTTATATGGCGTCTCTCTTAGCTGGCGTTTATTTTATGTCACATAACTCAATTGCATGGTATGCCATGCTCCTCTTTCTTCTAGGTGGGTCTCAGAAGGGTTGTGGGTAGGAGGGAGAGTGCAGCCCGAGTGACTGGGACATCAGCTGCGCTGGGACGCGGAGGGATGACCCACCACGAGCCAAAGCACCGCTCATCCCCGCCGTGGCTGGCACAGCTGCCCGTCTTCTGGTATGGCTTCATAAATGATGCAACAGGTGATGTAGAAATTGTGTGCTCTCCTCCCTCAGGCTGACGCAATGGCTGTAAACACATTTATTAATTTGAGGAGATAACCTATAAGTCCATGAGACTTCTGTGCCTCTCCTTTTCATACCCCATAAACTCAGAACCGAGGCGGGAACTGGCTCCAGGACCGGGGCCGTGCTCTGTCGCCTGAGCATTTACAACCAGCCATCTAGCAAAACAACCTGGCAGTGATTTGGGCTCTTAGAGTGAAATTTGTTGAAAGCTCTGTGTAAAATACTTGAATTGCGGCTGCATGCTACAAAGCATTCCCCACACTGCAGTAAAATTTACAGCGAAATGCAGCAAAACGTAGCTCTGCCCTGAAGAAGGAAGACTCCCCCCAAAACAACCTGAAATTTATTGTGAGACTTTTATAATCTCTTCACAGATTACTGAATTATGTTTGATAATAATAAATAAGAAAGTAGGCTTAAGCCCTTAAGGAATTTACGCTACTGATTCCAGCTGAAATAAACAAGAGCCAAGTGCTGAAGTACCTTAAAAAAACCCCATATTTATTCCCTAAGATAGGATGTGACATAAACAAAGGAGAATACACATGTGCCCTGCAGCATTAACTGTGGATTGCAAGTAATTTAATTTGTTTAATTTTTTCAGCATCTTTTTCAAGACACTGTGCTATAGTGCTGTTATTGATGATTGGCAATGTTATTAACAGTCTACAATGTGTATGTTACTGATAAGAGTGCTGATGTCTTTGTTGCACTGACTACAAAAAAGGCTTATTTATAAGTCACAAAAATGCATTTATTTTTTGTCTCTTGTATGCCTTGCTAGAAGTCTAAATATTAGCCTTGCTTTGCTGATGGTAAAAAAGACGAATTAAGTACATGCAATGAGCAACTACAGAAATGATAGCATACCATAGATAGAAAATTATAGTATGAGGTATGGTGGTTTCCCCTGGTTTTTACCCGTTTTTTACAGCAACAATGACAAGAAAATTATATCTGAATAGCACAGAACCTTGCTTTGCTCAGATCAAAGTGAAGGAGAGTTCCTTCAGCTCTGTACTGAGATTTCTTACGGGAGGTGATGGAGTAAAAATAATCCCTTCGCATTGTGGTGTATACATGCAGTTTGATAGTCACAAGCATTGATTAACGTAAGTTTGCCCACAAATCAAGACTTTTTAAACAAGTCTGCAGACTTTCAGCCCAAATAGACCAGAAACCAGAGGCCGTGATCAGGAGGCTGCAGCAGCCTCCGCACAGATGCAGTCCCCACCGAAATGCTCAAGCTGCACCCGTAAGGATTTTCAACTCAGCAGGTGGCTTTTGAAGCTCTGCTTCATCTTCCTTCGATAAATGGTCTCCCAAAGTCTGTTTTTCTTCTGTTTTCCTTGCTTATCACTTTATATTTTATTTAGTGCAATGATGGAAATGAAGCAAAGATATGCAGAAAAGGACTTAGATGTGATGGGGAGTGCTGCGGACTGCCTAGACCTCTGTGTTAGTGCCGAGCAGGTTATCAGCATTACCATACAGCGCTCAAAGGTGATGACCCTGCCTGAGCTTTCTTAAATATTTGTGCACAGAGAGACTGGAAAGGACCGAAAGAGCAGAAACAGAATAAAATCTTAATGACCTGAGGGCAAAGCCCTGGGATGGACAGGGGTAAAATAGGTTGAATGCAAGGCGCAGGCTGTTTAAGACATCAGACTGGCTGGCAGCATTGAAAAGCATCAAGAAAAGCAGCAAAGGATGGAGATTCTGACGACTCCGAGACAGCGGCGTGGCACGGTGGCTGGGGGTGCCCAGGGGTCTGGGAGGGGTTTTGGGGGGCAAAGGAGGTTTCAGTCCTGCAGCTGCAAAACCCTAAAGGTTTTCAGGGAGAAGGAACAGAGCACGGCAGAGGCTGAGGGTGGAGCAGAGTTTGGAGAGGGACTGGACCACGTCGAAGGCTAATAGATGGGTCAACGCCGCAGCAGCCAAAGCCCTTGCGGAAAGTATGAACCACCTCCCGACTCCAAGCGTAAATCATTCACTAGTTAAGAGAGATTAAAAGGGGACCATAATTGGGAGTGGGTGATCTCACATCCAAAACCTTCGTTTGCTTTTTGCTCCTCCTAAAGCACGGGGTGCTTGATTAGATGTTGAACAAGATGTTAAACTGGTTGTGGCACAGTGTGAGACAACACAGCAGAGCTTGCATCCCTGAGATGTCAGAGTCCTAACGAGGCCGTTGTCATTAGGAGGAAAGCCAGAACTGTTACAGGGAAATCACCCAAATGCGGACTTAGAGTTGGCCCAATGAGCAGGTGGAAGAAACTTCTTGATCTTCTGATCATTTTCCCTAAGATCATCAGCAGATCAAACACTTTTCTGCTCCTCTGATCTGAGGGGGATGCAAAGACGAGGGTTTGCCTTGCACAGCAGGTGCAGCCCCGTGCTATGGGTGTGATGAAAGGACGCGTGCTTAAAAGCTCCTTTGCACCACCCACACCAACTTCTCTCCCTCTCTTTAAGCAGAGACCACTCAAGTATGTGCCACGATAGCAGAAGAGCCTTTTAAATACTTGTCTGTAATATTATAATTCAATGAATATATCAGACATCCTCTTCTATTTGTGATGAAGATTCGTGCCTTAGAACAGCTGCTGAAGCCGTATCACAGCTCGCCTTCCTTCACAAAACTGCACAGAGGCTTTGGGAAAGCCAGAATTAAAGTTGGCATACGTCAAATTGCTGTGGCAGTAAGACGAGCATTTTTCAGCTCATAAATTGGTTTATGACTTTTCATGTATCAGTCGGAATAAAATAAATTTATGGACTGAAGACCAGCTTTTTAATGGAACAGTAATGAATCTGAGAGAGAAATTCTTGGCACACAATGTTTGCAGGATAATCAAAACTTGACTGAACAAGGCACTGAGCAGCATGACTTAGCATTGGCCCTGCAGTGAGCAGGACTTTGGACTAAATGTCCAGAGGTGCCATCCAACCTGTAACTTTATGGCTCTCTTTAACTGATTTCCATAATGTTATGTGAATAATTTTCATTAAAAATTTGCATTTTAGAAACATACAACGAGTTAAAGTACAAAAAATTTCCACTTAAAGATTGGAAAGATGATGACTGCATTATTTTGTGCTAGTAGATATTACTTCAAATTTAATGTAGCCTCTCCAACGGCAAGGTCACTGCCGCAGTGGAGATGACAGTGAGAAGGGATAAGTGAGGGGACTGAAGACTGAACTCACCACGGGGACTCCCACGCTGAGGCTCTAGGCTTTTCACAGCCTTTTCAGTACAGGTTCAGGCAGCTCTTTCGGTGGCTTTAGCTGCTCTGACTAACAGGCTTTTCCTTTCCCACCGCTTTGTGTACAAGAGCAGGAGCACTCTGTTTGAACCAAGGCAATACCCCTCATGTGTATGGTGGCATCATCATATTTCAGTTGCATCTTCTGTTCCCAGTCTTCAAACACCTGAACATTGTGCTTGTCTTTTTTCACAAGCTGCTGCCTACTCAGCAGATATTTTTATTAACTCTCCACAACGATGCCCAAGTCTTTTTCACAACTTTTATAGCTAATTTAGAACTCACCAGTGAGCAGTAGTTCGTATTTTCCTAATGTGCATTGTTTTGCATTTGTCAGCAGAGCATTTAATCTGCCGCACTGCTGTCCTCCCTCCTCCCTTTATTAAATCCTTCGGAAGTTTCCCTCAGCCTTCCTGCTCAACCTAACCGAAACGTTTTACCACGGGCACACTCAGCCACCTCACTTTTTACGCCTGCCCCGATGATGAAGGACACATTGGATAACTCTGACCCCGGTTCACATCCCGGCACTCTCTGCCGAGCTCCGGCCGCGCTGGCAGGCGGCTTCTGCTCCTCCCTCGGCTCTCTGCCCTGGCGAGTATCAAAGTACCCTACCTCTTGCCCCGCTACTGTTTAATTCCTTACCAGCAATGTTTTGTGGGAGCCTTTTGGCCATCTAAATAGCTGTATCAAATGCTTTGTATCTTGTTTCTCACTATTTCTTTGCGCAGTGTGGAACGGTCACTAGATTAGGCAGGAGTAATCTGCTGCTGCAAAAGCCGTGCTGTGGTCTTTGGAAAGTGTCTCCTTTTTAGTACTTGAAAAGAACAAGCGGATTTCCAAAGCATTTTCTCTGCTACAAATCACGAATGAAAAAAACGGGAGCAGTTCATATCTGAAGTCTGATCGCTGAAGAAATGCGACAAAGAGCAAATTCTCGCTCACATCTCATTTTTCTTGCAGAGACTGATTCAGACTTTGTTCAAAGAAGAACCCAGCAGAAAACTGCATCAGTGTGTGCTTATGAAGGGTGCAATTTTACAGTGTTGGTGTAGGGGCTAGGCACTAGCTGCACGAACAGGGAACACTTCGCCCCAGATTTATGGCATGATGTTCCCTGTTGATGATAACGAGAGTATGAGCACAACAGGACTTGTGCTTTGAGCCCTCTAAAATGCAAGAATTGGGGTGTCCCCTGGAAGAGACAGCAGGAGCCTTGCACTGTGCTGGTGAGGAGCACAGCCCTGCAAGCACTTTGAGACAGACAGAGAGGAGCAGAGCCAATGGATTCCTGGGGGGAAACGCACAAATATTAATGAAGATTCATATCTCGCAGGCCTGATGGGGGCAAGGTTTTGCCTAATATTTTAGGGGCTGGAAATAAAAGTTGGAAGGAATACCTATCCATACACCCACCCCTCCTTGCAAAGGCAGCTACCTCCTTCTGCCTGCTTTAGATCACCAGCTTCAGCTGCACACTGCAGATGTAGTTTATACGTTCAGTTACTCTAGATGAGAAATAATGGGATTTCAACAATTACAAAACCAAAAGACATATGCTTTGTAGATGAAAGATCTGTCCATACGAATGTGACTCTTGATAATTAAATATGCCCTTCTATCAAGTTGGGAAAGACACAGAGCAAAGATTTAAAGGCGACAGAGGGAATCTAAAATTAGATTCGCACTATAAGCTGCATTACTTAGGGAAAGCAGAATTTATTTTCTCCAGTTGTAAAGCCACTAATATTCCCAGGGAGAGACTTTCTCCTGCAATACGTTGAAAAGATGTATCACGTTTTAAGCCTTCCAGGGTATTTGGGGCAAGGTGCTCTGCTAGGGAATAGCAAACATCTCAAAATGAGGAATTTAGCCACTGTTTGAGTTTTTCACATTGTATAAATGCACAGGCAGCTAACTCAAGTCTCAGCCAAGCACCACCACTACTTTTCCATCCAAATATGTCTTCAGTTGCTTAAAATACTAATCTTTTTCCCTACCCCCCATTTCAAATGCGCACACTAGGTGAACCACAGGTGTTAGCTGCCTTAACCGCCCAAATATTTCTGTCTGCCTGAGTTACTGGAGGTGGCAGGTGTCATGAAGCAGAGCTGAAACCAGAGTCAGTCCTAATTGCATGGCTCCCGTGAAAAGCAGTGGTGCAGCTCAGTGTCGCGCACACCCTGAGCACCAATGCTCTGACCAAGGTGATGGCCAGCGGCTTTCAGAAGGACACGGTACCCAGTGGACCCCACGTCCCCCACCCCGGGAAGAGGGCTGCAGCACAGCTAACCGGGCTGGAGCAAGAACAGTCAAGCTTCAATGTCTAATCAAGTCCAACAGCTTTTAACTTCTCATATCCACCCAGCACACTTGCTGTCTTAAAAATAGAAGAGTCTTGCAGCACTACCGGGAAAACAGTCATCACTCTGAAGACTGTTTCAGGTAATTGGTTGCCTAATGCACTGTTCTCAGCTGTTCAGTCTGAGATTATGATAAGTTAAAGATATGTACTGTCCCGGTATTACCTTGAAAACAGGTATTTTCTTATAGCAATCCGATTTTACATTGTTTTCTCTTCTAAGTTAATACAATGGCAGACTTGGGCTTTACTTGCTGTAAATGAGGTAAACAGGAAATCTGAAGAGAAGAGAGAAATATGGCCACAGCAAATTGAGCTTTTAATTAATGCATCTTTTACCTGAGCTTCATCTGCTTTTCCCCACTATTTCCTCTTCTGCAAGTGCTGCTTGGTGTGACAGGAAATTAATTAGACTCAGAGCTCTCATCAGCCAAGAAAAAGAATCATTAATTTTGGTACTTAAGAAACTGAAGTCCTGACTCACAACATTTCCAGGCAGTGCAGTTTAATATCTGATGATAGACAGTGTCAGCTATAGCCATTTCCTTCATCTACAGCCACCACCACAATCAATCACCAGAGGAGCGCAGGTAAACGAGGGTTCGATGATGCAAATATAACTGATGAGAAATGACACCCTCTCACAGTGCCCTCAGCTGTGCAGCCTGCTTTTGGAGCTTTATAAAGCAGTGCCATGCCAGAAAATGATCTTAATTCGATGTTAAATTCTTGTATGAAAGCACTCGGTCATGAATCCATAATTAATTAATTAAAGGTAATTAATATTTACTTTGCCATCAAGACAACAGGAAAAAAAACCTAGCAATCCATGGTATTACTGACAGATTTCAGCACATCAACCTTTTACTCCAGTTGCTGGCACCGTAAGGATTTTTCTTTACAATCTCCCATTTGACCAGAGCATTTTTAAGCAAAGGATGAAGCTGAGCTTGTTTGAGCTTCACTGAACTTGGTTAGAGAATAAGGCTCAGTGGCTATGATAAGAAGAGAAATTTCAGGAAATTAATTGTTTTTCCCCTAAAGTGACAAGGATCAATCCAGCTTTTCTGCCATTTCAGTCTGTAGCGGAATGATCTGGGGAGTCTTCACCTGCAATTTCCCATCTCAGATGTGCCCACAAACACTCTTGAAGACTTGCCAGCTGCCTTAACAGCCTGTCGGCACATAACGAGCCCGTGTCTGGTCCTTACCGAAAGCATCCCAGGCAGGGCTGAGGAGCTGAAGCGCTCTGGGCAGTGGTCCCAAAGGACTCTTCCCACCCTGCAGCCCTGCCACGGAGGGTGCCCTCTTCCCACCGACTGCCCTGGGTGCATCTTCCCAGGGTCTTTCTTCTCCCTCCAGTGGGCTTCCCACTCCTGCGGCTCCTCTGGCTGGGTTTCTGCTGTTTGCTCTCTTGCAAAGCATGGCTTAAATGCAAGTTTCTCCTCCTGTCCAGGAGATTTGCCTCCCTCACGCACTCAGGGCTCTCAGCTGCAGCCCTTGTGCTTTTACACATGGCTAATATGTTAAAAAATTAATGGATTAATTCTAATTTACTCCTGTGCTTCTCCCGAACCAGGCAAAATTTATCTCATGGGACAGAGCTGGTGGACAAAATGACAGATCTCAGGAACCAATATACAATATTACTTGAAAGGCATGTGATAATAAACTAGGGTGATTTTTTTAAAAAAAACCCTCCTGTTTTAGTCATATTAGTGGATGCCATAGCTTGACTAACTGTGCCTTTTAAACTTTTGGCTTTTATTTTTAATTTAAATATACCCTCAATACTTTTAAATATACACAATAATTTAATCTAAACACTGCAAGGTACTTTTACCCATTGGAGGAATCTTTTCCCCATTCAAAGCGTGAACTAAAAGTCTTTGATGGCTGAGTCTGAAAAAATTGAAATATTGTACCTCAGCACAGCCACTGGTAAAAGCTGTGTTCAGTAATTAAGTAACTAATTGCCTCGGGTAAAATGGAAGAAAAAATCTAATTCTTTTAATTTAAACCACTAACATTTTTTTAGAAACGTTTCTCCATAAAGAATAAAAAAAAGTTAAAAAACCCCTCCCTGAATTGCACACTTAGGAATTGCTCTGCATTAGCTCAGACTTCACAGCAAACAGACTAAATTCTCCAGGGATTAAACATCAGTTTAACTATAAATCTAGTACAATGACAATAGACTGCTTGGCCAGAGGTACAAGTGAGGCTTTGCTCTATGCAATAAATTTTGTGTTCTCCTTCTCTACCGAGGCTCTGCCAGAAAGAAAGAAAGGAAGAAAAAAAAAAAGGAAGAAAGTCACAAGTGAGATTGCCCATATTTCAGCAGTCCCTGCTGTTACGAACTAACCAAACTGGAAAAACCTTGGATCCAGTTTGAAAAGGAACTAAGTACTAAGGCAAGAAACTAGCAAAAGCTTTTCCACCCTCAGCTCAATAACACATATTAAAAAAATATTGATATGTACATGGAGAATAAAAAATTTATCAGCCCCTTCCTGCTGTTATTTCAGTTATACTGCACAGGTTTCTATCAAGGCATAAATTATCCATTCTTGTGAAAACATGTTTTAATTCTGTTTCTTTTATTTGAATTCTAATTCAATTCCTATGAGCATCAGTACAATGCAAACATTAAATAACAATAATGGTGAATACATTTTGAAAGTGTATGTAAAACTGTTCATGCAGAAAGCCTAAATTTTGCATCCTTCCAAGGCGTGGAAAGAAAAATAGCCACCAAACAGCATGCCAGATCCACGAGACAGCAAACATCTCTCACAGCACATACAACAAGCTATCTAAAAAACTGGCATAGTGACTAAAGCACATATAATTGAGAAAATTCATGAGCTATTTCAAGACAATTTGTGAACAAAAGAATCAAAAATAGCTAACTAAGGAATTTGCATTAAGTGATTCACCCATCTCTTACATCTGGTTTTCTCAGCTGGATTCTTCTGTCTCTTCTTAAACAAGACACCCTAATCTGTGGCTGGTTAAACTGATTTCAATATAATGTTTTCATACTCAAATATCAGCCAATTTTCATGGAAAATAATTTTATTTTTCCACATATCTCAAAATTTTCTCCACCCTATGCTGGGGATTTCAAAATGGCGATAGCACAGCAGTGTCACAAAGCACAGGACAAGCAGGCTTTACTGCTATTAAAGTCTGTCTCGCCCATGTATGCCAGTTGCTCTCCTCTGGCTACCTCTCTTAGCAAATGCATTTTAGTATCAATGCGTGATAATATATAACAGATTAAATTTTAAACTCAACAGATTTACAGGTATTTGACCTGTGATATGTTAATATTCATATTTCTAGAATAGCCCTTTTTTTTTTTAATTATCCTTCAAAGGCAAATACTATTCCATAAAGATGTTTCTTAGGGCATTTTCATTATCTTGTACAATAAATTAGTTAAATCTTGATGCAGCAAATGTTCAAATCCAATAGACAAAAATAGACTGTCATAAAAATCTGAGATGCTTCTTATCATGGGTTCATTATCTTGTGCACAGCAATGAGGTCTCTTGTAACCTATTCATGTATGCATACCCTGACCAAAACTCCCACAGTCTTCAGTGGGGCCCTTCTTTTTTACAACCATTATTTTTCCTCATTTAATAATATCCTTAGCTCCAACCACACATACACTAATCCAGAAAATAGGGATATACTATACTTAGAAAATGAATGGTGGCACACAAAATGGGGCTCCTGCATTTGCCAGCTGAAGCCCAGCAGTGACGACAAATGGAGGAGAAACCAAGTCATGGACGTGGCTGCTGGGACGTCCCATGGCTCACATCCCAGGAGGCAGAAGCAGCCCCCGGCTGTATCCCGAGTTGGTATTCGGGACAGCTCATAGCACAGCCAGCAAGGCACAAGGCACACGGTTAGCACACCGAGGACCTGTTCTGCTGCAGCGGCAAGAGCAAAACATGAGTTGGAGATGGCAGAAAAACATCAAGGCATGGATTTGCTTGACACAGCACTTAAACCTGAGTATAGGTTGTGCTGGACAGATCTTAAATGACAAAGATAGCTGTTGATAGATAAAGAAATCCATTACCAAAGTGAGAGGAGGTGAACTTTGAAAGTACAAATCACTCATCATGTGTTTTGACTGTTTCATCCTTTTTTTTTAAAAGCAGGCAATGGATGACTTGTTTGAAGCAGACAATGGTACTGTAATTTCTTTAGCTATATCTATAATGGCATCATGAATATGCATCTTTGGAGATTAAAGAAAACCCTTTCTCATACTCTGACATACAAAACACTCTGAATTTGATTATTTAAATCATGCTAAATTATCAATGCAATTATCACACAGACAAAACAAGTAGATTATTATTCTGTGCAATTCTCATTGAAATGAATGGGGGAGAAACAAAAGGAAAGGGAAAACCATCCTAACCTTCAAAAATGAGCTCCCAATCCATCTCCTCTTCTCCTTCAATATTCATCCCTTTCTTGCAAGGTGAAAAGTCTTTTGTTCCCCAGCTCCCAGCTCTTTATTTCATTCATAAACGTCTCCATTTTTCCTGTATTTATAAAGTAAAGATGTTCACTTAAAGTAACAGAGCAGCATAATATGTATGAATGCTACTTATGAGATGGCTGTTCATGTCCCAGCACTGCCACCTGGGATCAGCACCCATGCCTTGCTGTATGGCAGAGGTCAGCCACCGATTGCCGTGGCCATTGT
The DNA here is from genome assembly GCF_000737465.1 of Haliaeetus leucocephalus. NCBI lineage: Eukaryota > Metazoa > Chordata > Aves > Accipitriformes > Accipitridae > Haliaeetus > Haliaeetus leucocephalus. The sequence goes on from NW_010973266.1 coordinate 1,424,763, forward strand.
CGCAGAAACCACGTTCCAGGTACATTTGTCATGGAACTGCAGCTGCTCGGTGGGATTTTCAGTGGGCTGGGAAAATGCACACGACGGGCATCCTCTTCCTCACCCTCATCGACTCACTGTAACCGACACTGCATCATGGAGCAGAGGCAGAGCTAAGTGCACAATGCAGTGCTCACGGGCACAGGTGTGTTAGGAAGTTGAGCGTTTTCCATCTCTAGAAAGGCAATCTAATATCTGCCCATGGGAATGGCAGTGGGATTCATTTTTCACCTTTAAAACTTTGTGTGCGTTAGAAACTGCCTCTCTTCAGGGACACTTGTTTTGCCATGCTGTCACCTCCAACATCCCCACTGCTTGTGGTGAAGCCCAGATAACACAAATGAGGTGCTGAGCAAGATGTTCTCCAAGAAGACACTAGTTTACAACCTAACAACCTGCAGCACCTAGTCCTTCACCCCAAAGTTAGCCCAAATCACACGAGGTTTGAGCACTGTTGTGTCTGTGCTACTTTCTCAGCAGCGAAAGCAGGAGAAGGAGAGAGAAGTGGAGCTGTGGGCTTTGAGATGTGAAGCCAGCTGTCTCGTTGAGGGTAAGTTATCTCAAATTCTACCACCATGAGCGGGAAGTATTTTCCTGTTGTGTCAGGGACATCAAGAACACATAGACATCGACCATTTTTAACGTCAGTGTAGATCCTAATCTAAACTAACCTGGTGTAAAGCAACACTAAAGGATGCTCTTCAAAATGTTATATGTAGAGTGTGAGATAAAACCTGTCAGGATACACTCTGCGTTACCATTAACTGTGATGCAGAACGCAGTATGCTGTCATTGCTCATCTCCCACTTCACTTTACGACATTTGCGCAGACAAAGTGAAAGCTCAGAGGGACACATTTTAATTTGAGCTTTATGATGTGTGAGGTTGAAGCCTCATAATGTTAAAAAAGGGTGTAATAAATAAGGACAGCTGTCCGGTGCATATGAAAAAGCCCATAGCAATCCGTGCAATCCTCTTGGGACAGCTGAAGGTGAACAAACACAACATAAAGTTTGTCAGGCTCTCCCATTGCATTTCCAAAGCAATCTCTATTATCTTTGAACCCTCAGCCCAGATGTACTCATGCTGGTGGCCAGGAAGCAGCTTGTCTCTGAAGACTGTGCAGACCCAGAAAGAGGGGTTTCCAGTATTTTGACCATGGTATTTTGTCTGAAATTGTCATGGCTGATTTGGGCCCACAAGCTGTTTTCTATAACCTTTGGCACTGCATTCAACCAAACGCAACCCTAGCCTGTGGGTCAGCATGTAAATGAAAATTGCTAGCTTGTGTTGGCTAGAAATTGTCGATTACTGATCCACTGGCAGAATGGGAATAAAATCACTCAATTCGCCCATTTCTAACAGGCAACTCTGAGTTTATTATAAACTACTTTCTTTACTAGATTTGTAGGTTTCCAAAAAAAACCCCTGATGTTCATCCTAAAGAGTATGCCTTTCTTCTGTAAAATGTGTGGATTACAAGGATAGAGTAGGAAGTGCTTAACAGCACACATAGCACAGTAAGGGTAAGGTACAGCGCAAGTTACTTTTCCCGTGGAGCAAAGTGCAGATCAGTTTATTGCACTGCTCTGATCTCAGTGGGAGACGATTTCAACCTCTGGCTGTGCAGGTTTGGCCATGAGCGTGCTCTCGCCCTCGCTCCAGGAATGGAGGAAGGTTTCTGCAGCAGCCCGTGCTCCTGTGCCGAGCTGTCCCACGGCACGAGGCAATCCCGTAGTACTGCGAGTGAGGGCTGCAGCCTGTCGCACACCCACTCTGTTCTAATAAGCTTCTAGAAAGAGAAGAGAAGATGAAACCTCCTGAAAATGAGCAAACCCGAGCTGGCAGACTGTCAGGACATCAAACGCTCGGGTTAATGCAAATGTCATCAGAAAGCGAGCAAGTCCCGTGGCCCCAGGATGGGGCGAGGTGTCTGACCGGGTTAGGAGGTGCACGGGGCAAGGATCAACGTCTGGCCAAAATGGGTCATTCTCATCTCAAATGATGAAATGAATTTCAGCGCATATAATTTGTTAATCTCATGTCTACATTACATTCTTACCTAGGTTAAGTGCTATTGCCTCTTCTAACACTATTTGCAGGTGCTAAATGCCTGATGATAGACAGGGAGAGTAAGGCAGGGACTGATCTCCTCGGATCCTCTAGTCCACCCTGGAGCCCAAAGCAGGGCTAAATACTGTGTCACTCCGGGCAGAGGTGTGCCCAATCCCTTGTTAAAAACCCATGGACAGCAGTTCCACACCAGCCTCAGCCCTGCCCAGCACTCCTTCCCAGCGTTTCTCTGCGCTTTCTTTATAGATGCTTTTCTTCCAGACATCCAACCTGTTTTGTAAGCTATACCCCGTCCATTTCCATTTTGACTATAGTGTCCAAAACTCCTTTTTCATTGTTGAAACACTGATGAAATCTTTGTGTATACTCATGGAACATAGAGTATAAAACTTTATTTACTACATCTGCTATAATAATTCTCCTTCTCATAAGTGAATTTTGTGTTTCTGCCAGGCAAAAGGTGTTTCATAATATTTACTGAGAATGAGGGAAAGTTGTCCTGTGCAGCACCCTGATAGCAGGTTTTTATCGCACAGAGGTTTTTGACAGCCTTGCCTCTTTCTGTGAGTTGCTGGGGATGCTGTACTAATAGCATGGTGGCTTTTGCAGTCAGCTTCCCGTTTTCCAGTGCTTTGAAAGAAAATTGATAGGGTGTCAAGGCCAAAAACTGCTGCCACTGTCACCAGGACACAGGCTGCTGTCAAAGACATCTCATCACACCGCTTCGTTGTTGTGCCTCGTTGTTCGATGAGGACGTGCTGGGGGGGACCAAACCACGCCAGCAGACTGCAGCAGCGTTCCTCGGGCAAGGCTTTGGTGCTCTGGAATTAACTGGTGGCACCGAGAACACGCTGCTGAATCACGGGTAGGACAGATGGGAGTGAGCGCTGGTGCTCCGGCAGCAGATCGGCTGGAGCTCCGTGTGAAAGCTCAGCGACCTGCAGCACGCCCAGGGAGGGCTTGGGAAGGCATACAGGAGACTACAGGAATTTGGGCTGATATTTGCAGCACGTATGCAAGGTAAGCACTGTGCAAACCCAGGGGTGAACAATATTAACACTGGGACCTTGCACCCATGCTGTGAAAGGACCAGCCAGTGGTGATGGCTTTCTGCTTGGTAGGAGAAGCAAACGATGATGCTGGCCCGAAGCATCCTGGGGACTGAAACTCTCCTGGGACGCCCGGCTCTCCCCTGTGCTGCCAAAGATAGGGCTCACTTCAAAACACAGGGAAATGCCCTAAATTAGGTCTGTGATTCCCAAATATTTCATAGTTAATTACATGTATTAAGCCTGTATCTTTCGCTATATACCCTGATATTGTGACTAATGCTCACACACATGCTATGTAACGCTAGAAGTATCTAATGGACACACAGGACTGCATATAAATGAGTTGGAACAAACCTTTCTGAATTCTTCCAAAACTGTCCTCCCAGAGCCAGTAACTGAATATCTCGTGCATGGGAATGAAAGACTGCCAGCCTGGCAGTTAAACTGGCTTCGTTACAATGCAAAGGTCATGAGCCCAAATTCTCTTAAGCTGGTATTGCTACTAAAATTTCTATTAACTTTTCTTTACGTCATGGAATCATAGAATGGTTTGGATTGGAAGGGACCTTAAAAGCAATTGTAACTGAACTTATTCTCATCATTTGCCTAAAGCAAAAAAACAAGTGGCCAAACAGCTGCAGCAGCTTTTTTTTTTTTTTTAATTTGGAAACAACAATAACCAAAAAAAAGCAACAGAAAAAAACCCCAACATTAGCTATGGCAAGCTTATTAACAAGTTCATTAGCAAGTTCATTTCACTGACTGAAGTCAATAATATGCATTCAATAGAAACCGAGAGATAACAGTAAAAAAACGATTGTTGCAAATAGATCACTTTACACAAAGCCGTTTACACACGATAGTGCTGATACACGGGCCAGATCCATGAATACCGCTGGGCCATACCCCTCGCTGGGACAATTCTGGAGACTTTGGGGCAAGGATACCATCTCACCCATTGGATGATCCAGTCCGCTTCTTCTGTCACCAGTGCAAATACTGTACCGGGACAGTGGATTTAACCTTTACATCTCAGTGTTAGGAAATACAATTTCATGTACCTAGCCAGTCCCACACAAAGAGTCTGGCAAAGCTCTGGAGCACGTGCCTGGAGATGTCTGTACTCTATCTGTTCATTTTTCATATGGGTGCATACGAACAAATGGGACTTGTGTGCTTAATTCCTTGCATGTTGGACTATGTTACTGCCTTTATTTCAAATAGAGTAGCTGACAGCATTGTCAAAAAAACCCCAACCCCAGAACCAACAGACTGCTGCTGCTTCCTCCTATGCACCAATGACTCAAATAGCTTTTTATATGTAACAACTCTTCATCTTCCTGGCATTTCCCCCCACCCCTTTTTTTTTTTTTCTGAAGGCCACTCATATTGGGGAAATAAATGCAGGCTAAACTAGGTGTAACTGACCACCATGGTAAAAATGTTAATAATCATTGGCCTTGCTTACCTCCTCTTCCATGTCCTCTACGTATGAAAGTCAATCCTCAGCACAAGGACTTATCAGGGCTCCTGGAGAAGCTGGAAAGAGGAAATATGGTAAGTTATCAGTTCAGCTTAGCTCTTACATGTCAAGTATCTCCAAAACCCAGCATCACCTCAACATGCTCCATCTCCTGCTCTGGCATATTCCTCCGGCCCAGATCTTCTGCACGTGGCAGAGCAGCTTCTGCTCCAGGTGCTGACAGCAATTACGCTGTGCAAAGAGCATGGCTGAAGGCTTTATCCCACTTACTGTGCTGATGGCAGGTGAGGAATTTAAATCACTAGTGATGTAGGGCATTAGGTAAGTGTCCTTCCAGGTACTCTCGGTCCACCAGGAAAAATTATGCTGGTCTGCATTAGGATCTGCATGTGGTTCTGTAGCCTATAGCTTGTTTGTAAACTCTTTATTTAAGTTGCCTTTGGTTTCTAATTGGCTATTTCTGTCGCTTTCCATGATTAGATGGCTGATGTTAAGTAACTTATTATGAAGGGAAAACACTAATAAATGTCCTCATTTCAAGCGTACTTCAGTGGTTTAAGCCATGACTTCAGCTCACCAACCTGAGCATTTAGTCACGTCCACTTAAAGTGCTTTAATGGTCTGTTAATGTATTGCTGCAACTACATCTACAGCATTATATATAATAAAAGAAAATTAATTCCCAGTGTATTATGATACATGTATTTTTTCAAGTTTACCTTAGAAAGATCATATAATAATTGTCACTCTACATACAGACAAGAGATTATTTTCAGAGCTTCCCAATCAAAACACTTGCCAGACGTTTTAGTTGGCTCTCAATACATCCCTGAGCTGAGTAGCTGTAGCATGCAGGTATAATTCTTTGTGTTTAGTAGAGGGGAGAAACTGAGGCAGTGGCCAATTAAATTGCTTGGCGATAGCTGTAACGAAGCTCAGCGTCAGGCTGCAGTTCAGAATGGAAATGCCTGGCTTTGATGTTCTCAAGGTGCCAAAGGCAGCTCAGGCACAGGATCCCCCCCAGCCCGTGCAAAGGCAGTGCCCCCCCACGCAACACCCCGGGTTTCCCCAGCAGCTCTCCCCGAGTCCTCGCTGAAAAACCAGCTGGGCAGATAGACACACGCCGGTATTTACAATCCTTTGTGTAAATATGACATAAAGTACAGAACGTTGATATTAAATCAGATGTGAGTGCCGATGTTTTCTGCACATAATTTCTGTAGCACTGTCAAGTTTTCAAGAAGATGCCTTGCAATGAACTTATTATTGCCGTTATTACGAGTATGCTCTGCTTCATTCAGGGAATGTCTTCAAATATATTTGAGGTTGAGTTCCTTTAGCAATTTCAGCCCTAACAGTCTTTACCAGTGAACTGTGCTCTGTAAATAAGGTGGAAAAAAAACCCATTTCTCAAAATGATAATGTCTGGACTTTTCCCTGGCTGAAATTCTAACAGTAATAAGCATATTTGCATTATATCAGCAGCCTCACACCATAGCTACGTACTCGGTAAAGTTCTAATATTTACAGTGCACATGGTACTGTCTGTTGTTAAACTCATGAACAAACTCAATGACCCAAAAAACTGGGAAATGTATGAACCGAAATAAAAAGAGGATGGAAATCGTGTGTACTATGTTATCACAGGCAGCAGAATCAAAATACAAGCAGTAACCCAATTTCTACTGAAATGAATGTCAATGTGCTCCTGACTCCCACCAAACTTTTCCCTAACATGCTCTATTTTCTATCCACATCAGTTACAACTTTGTCATAAAGTTTCCTCCTCTTTGAGACTGTGGTGAAGGCAACCACAACACAACTGCTCATAAGGCTTGCCTTGCACGGAGAGGTCTCCTGGCACTGGCTGTTCTTTGCCTGATGACTTCCCTGGACATGAAGCTGTCTTAGGGTCGCACCATGCAAGAAATGGATGGCACCTATGGTGCGAATGTCACGGAGGAGGTGGTTACATTTGACACTAGTGTTCAAGCAAGAAACAGTGATCTTGGGAAAAAAATTACAAGACAGGTCCTTGTGTTTTTTTCATTTAATCTGACTTGCTTTTCGTCCCTCAGCCTCCTCCCAATCCATGTTTGGGATGAGGATTAGGGCTGGGAAGGTGATACGTCTGCCATACATTGGCCAGCTTGCTTCCCCTTTGACCTGGGTACAGCAGTCTATGTATTGTTCTACCAATATATAAGGTTTATTTTTACAAAGTAATGAAACACAAAGGTTTCCAAAGAGTACAAAAAATACTTTGTTTGCTGTGACAAGACCCAGAGCCTGTTTTTGGAGGGGGGAAGCAGTCTGAGGCTGGGGGCTGGCCAGGGTGGGCGGGATGCCTGGCTGGTGTCCGGGGAGTAGAAACGTCACGTAAAGGAGAGGAGATAAGGCTTCAGTCTTACACACAGGGACACAGTTCAGAGCAGGTGAGTCCAGACACCAAAAAAGTCTTTTCTTTGTTTCTCAATAAAGGATTATTTCCCCCCCCCCCATGCATATGAGTTTTGTTAGAGGATGAAATATCTTATTGAATTAAATCAAGAAAAATTGTATTTTTAATTTAGAAGTTTTGTTTTCCACTCTCTCTAAGAAATGCCTATTCTTCAAACCTTTAAATGTTTCCTTAGGTAATACTAGTGTACATAACAATATGCCATAACGGTTCCCAATGCTTTTATGAGAAGATGTTTTTATATTGACAGATATTTCAGTTCACTGAACAGAATATTACAGTCTATAGAGCTTTGATAGAAGAAGGAGCGATAAAGCTATAGAAGAAATATATTAAGTTTCTTGCAAGTAAATGACAAAACTGTAGAAAATTAACACTGCCGGTGTTAGATTGTCAGATTTCTAATTTTCCTTTCTGCTCATATTCATTCATCAGAAAACACATAACATTTGTGCAAGTACTGCAGTGTCAGTCATTTTGATCTGAGAATGGTCATCTTAATACTATAAGGGTTATAGTCTTTCTTTTACATCTGAGAAAAGGAAAAATAATTAAACGTAATTTATTTTCTGTTTTCTAGAGAATAGATTATATGATCTATAAATACATGTTATTTCTGTCTCTAATTTCCATCAATACCTAATTAACTACTTTAGAGATCTGCAGAAATCCCAGGGAGACAGATGTGAACAATTCCCTAATTTGGGGGGAAGATGGGAAGAAAAAGGAAGAGAAGAAAATTATAACATAGTCTCCTGTTATACTGTACTGCATATAAGAATACTCTGCAGGTGCTAAATGATGAGGAAAATTGATAGACCCATGCTGGTGTTAGCGGAGGACTTGGAAGATGTGTTCCTTGCTATGCCCCAGGCCCCCAGGTAACCTTCCCCAGCCAAACCTCTCGGAGCAAATTGACTCTCCTTGAGTTTTTCTTAATGTAAGGTAGCAGACAACGGTACCTCCTTACCTCCCAGAAAAGGCTGAAATGGGGATCCTCTCAACTGCCCATGACTTCACCAGGATGGTAATTATCAACACTCTCAGCATCCGAAGCAGCGAGGAATTGGAGAGGATACCAGGGTCAAAGCTCAAGCACAAGCTCCCTGCGCAGCCTTGCTGGCTGATGCCAGCAATAAACATCTGAAAGCAGGTGGAAGAGAAAAGGTATTAATGCCTGAAAACTAGGAGATTGGAACTGGTCAAGACAAGAGGGGTTTTATGAGGATTTCTGAAAGGCAACAGAAAATGAGCTGGTGATTTCCTAAATGCTAATGTTTGTGCCTTGAAAATAAAGAATGCTCTGCTTCGGTATGGAGACTACGTCAGAGCCTTCTGACAAACATCCATCTGGTCCTAAAGGAAACCCATATACCTAAAAAATGAAAAAAAGGTTCTTTTCTTTTCCAGCTACCTGAGACTGGAAACATCTGGAGCAAAAGTCACAAGGGGACTTCGACATTCAGATTTATTTCTGCAGTTTGGAGTGGAATCAGCTTTCAGAAGCCTTAGAGGATCCAGCCTCAACACAGAAGGTTTTTATTGTCTAGGTGTGACAGGAGAAACAATTATGCTAGGGTATAACTGCTTTGGGAAGCATAACATTGCAAAAGCCCTTGATCACATAAGCAGCATCTGTTGTAAATAAAACTTCCTTGTCCTAGATAACTAAATGGAGGTCATCTATGGGCAACACTCACTTCTTCAGGTTGGATTTTTGGCTTCGCATTTGTTGTTCGGGTTAAATAGATGGCAACTCCATTGTCATTATTCTATTGGGCTGAACTGGAAATGGTAAGCTAAAAGGAAAATCCTTCCATCGAGTTTCATGTCAGCTTTTGACTTGACATCCCAATCAAGGCTGCTAAACCGACATTGCATACAGGGTCAAGCAGGCAGCTTGACAATGCTGACTAAGGGTCAGAGCGTTATGTCGTGGAAGCTGTACCATTCAGATGCATTTATATGAGACCACAGGCTGATGCTAGGAAAAGGAATCTCAAGAATGCTTTAGCAACAGAAAATACAGCCAAATTAAGGAAAGCATTATTAAACTACCTTTGCTCGATATGATAATTACCAAGCATGTTATCACTGACTAAAAAACTAAGTAGTAAACTGATATGCTAGAAGATGAACAACAAAAAATAATTATACCATCCACCCTATAGAGAGAAAACCATGAGAGGTGGCTGTGTACGATGATCTCAAATTTGATCATTTGTGTATACATTTCTATTTCAAAAAATGCCTACGAATTTAACACTTAATAGAAAATGACAAAGGTGTTTTCAACTCTGAGAATTTTTTTCAATGCCACAACACCTTGTGGCTATTTGATCACATTACAGAGTGCTAGTATTCCTATTTACACAAGACTGACTTAAATTTGTGTAAGAGCAAGGCTTTTAGGCATATCCCTGTGTGAGACAAGTCAGAAACTGAGCTGGATTTTTACCAGTTCCTGCCCAGTTGATGAGTATCTGTTACAGCCAGTAAAGCAGAAAGCAAAACCAAGACAATATGATTGAATCTGCTTTGGATTCTGTCTTGTTTGTAACTTGGAAGAGCTAAACTCTGTGAATTCAGTAAAGAAATGTACACCTAAAGTTAGACTCTTCTAAATGCGGAGCGGTCTGATAGACCTCGGCGCAGTGCCGATGCACTCGGGTGTGCAGCACACCGGCTCCTCCGGGCACCCCTCCGCCACCTCATGTTTGGGTGACCAGGGATGGGTATGTGAGAGTGTGTGTATGGGACTAAAATGCAGTAAGGACAGCTCATTTAGCCATAAAAAAATTACAGAAAGTTAAAAAAAACTACAGAAAAGGTCAGGAGTCCTGGTAGTGAAACATTACATAACAGACTAATAAAAGGAACTGCATTCTCAGAAAAAAAAGCAACAGAAGAATATGGAAATGGGAAACTCTGACCTTTAAAAAATGTGTATCTTGCAATGCCAAAATAAAGCCATGTAGGAGGGCCCAGCATCCAATTTTAGCATGATTAAATATTTTGTCAATGCACAGCTTATTGTGACTTGCTGGCATAAACTTAGTCTTTCTGTTTACCTTTTTATTGGTTGAATGCAGCATGCATACTATTAGAATGAGTCCCAAGACTGAAAAAATAAGGATTCGTGCACAAGCTCTGTATTCAGTGGACTGCTTAATGCTGGAGGCAAACAGCATAGAAAGAAATCCTCAAAGTCAGTAACAAATCAACACGTCACTTTTAATCTATACTTTAATAAGTTATGCAGAAAAGTCTGCAGTTTCTGTCAAAACAGAAAATAAATCTCTTTTATAAATCAAATATGTAAGGCTGTCTGCATCCAGTTAAAAAAACTAGGTGATCAATAGGCATTCAGCAGCACACAAAGTAAAGACCGTCTAGTTATTATAATTGGTATAAATAGCATAACCATACATCTGTCACCCTGCTTTTTGGTAGCAGTGGGTGCCCTAGACCTGTGATGAACTGGCAAGTTAATGTACAATTTCTGAGGCAGGCCATTAGTGCTGCAGGAACACTTCCATTTGCTAAACCTTGGGGTACCATTTAGTGGACCAGGCTCTGTTTGTCTGAGGGACACTCTCCTCCAACGCAGGACACAGCAGAGGATGGTGGAGGACTCCTAACATCTCCAGTCCACCCTGTCAGGCTGCCCCATCGCTAAAGTGGCAGTACCATGTACCTTGTCAGATGGTGGTGGTTGGTTCCCTGGGGGCTTATTTAAGAATAAACATTATTTGATCCAACAACAAATAAATTAGAAACTGGAAGGGCAGTTAGTGTATTTCACATATAAGTAGTGATGCATTTTATAATACTGTTTTGAAAGGGGTGCCTCTGTGCAGGTACGTAGCGTAATGGTATACAAAACACCGATCTGGAACACCTAATTCCTTCTGTTGTGCCAGCAAAGACTTTTCTGATTTTACTGGGTAACCTAAGGTTACAGTTATATGATATAATAAGATTTTACAATTTCCACCACCTGCAAAGAAAGATTTTTATGAGTTAATGGTAAAATTGACCTTCCTTTCGTCTACCATGATGTCCAAGATAGAAATCTTTTGGTCTCAGCTTTTGTAGAATTATGAACATTTATAATCTGAAACACTTTCTCATGTTTCCAACTGGCAGGAAGATTTCACCTCTTCTTTTCAAACCATGATCTAGACATCAGAAAGGCAAATCAATCTTTAAGTCTCCCTCTGAGGAAGGGAATTGCTAGACTTTGTGTAACTGAGTATGGCGGTTTGTTACTTTCCAGAAGTGCATAGAAAAACAGAGAAGACGAGAGAGAAAATGGAGAGAATGGAACTCATGGGACTCAAACAGGCAAGTAAAAGGAATGAATAAAAGTCCTTTTACTCACCATGCACCCATAGCTTAAGGACACTACGACATGGCTGCTGATGCCATCTTATTTTTTCCAGCACCCTGCTGTATAACATCAGATTGACTGGGCATAGATAATCTTAAACAAACAAGCATCATACAAATTTTCCACAAAAAACAAATTCTGGGCTACCAGTGCAAACTGCCCACCTTGGTTTACCTGGTCCTGGTCTGCCTGTGGGGGGGTCTCACCCCAAGATCCTGCATCACCAGCCTGGCAGTTGTGTGTGATGCTGTGAGACAGTGGCCTGTAACATGTGAAAAAACAACAAAAAGAAAATTTCCTCGCTGGTCTGCAGCAAATCAATCACAAATTTAACAAAAACGTGAAAAGGACTAAGCTAAGTTACCTGGTTCCCTGAAAAACTACTCCAGAAATCCTCCAATAACTCTTTAATCATGACAGATGGCAACTTACTCAGTGAGCGATCCCAGTGCAAAGTCTGGAAGCCATTCAGTTAATACCAGTGTCTATGCTCGATGAGTTAAATTCTTTCCTTCCTCTCTCTCTTTCTTTTTTTCTTTTTTTTTAAAAACTACAAATCAATTGTTGGTTATTTATTTGTTATTTCATATTTATACAAGAAAGAAATATTTCTCCCCTAAAGCAAAACAAGGATAGAATAACAATCTTGGAAAGGTCAGCATCTATTCAGTTTGTTAATTGAATCTGTCTTCAGAGCCACAATGCCAATACTTCAAGGGCAAGAAAGGGCAGGGATATAATAATAATAATCAGAGCAAATGTCTTCGTATGAACTGGAATTGATAGGGGATAGGCTCAAGCCAAGTGCAGCCTCCGCTTCAAATCTTCTCTCAAGGAACCATCAGTCCTTGGAAATTTTGTCATTTTTCTCAAGGTAAATGGTTCCATGAGGTTGTAATCCTCTATGGCTGGTCCCAGGGGTGTAAATTATCGTTAATGCTTCAATTATTTACAGCTTGCTCAGCTCCCAACACAAAGACCTTCTAGGAGTTTCAAATATTTTATTAAAATTGTTTTGTACTATTTTCCCATGCATAAAATATCTAATATTCCTATGTGTACTGGTCTGCCAAAGTATCTCTGAAGGAAAAAGGGGGAAAAAGCCATCTGGTCCTGTTTCGAGCAATCTGTGAAGTCGCAGCAAATGAGCCCCACTAGACGGTTTAATCCCGCACAGCTCTTTGCTGCTGCGATACTTCTCTGTGCATCGCCTGTGCACAGCATTTCTGAATTTTGCAATATTTCTAACGCCCAGCAATTAAAGCTTCAGGAGAAAGTGCAAGTCTGCAATTTTTTGCTGCTGGAACATTTAAGATGTTACTCACCAAAGCCGCGAGGCCAAGGAGGGTGGGAGTTCAATGGGACCATCTGGTGGGGGGTCACAGGTGGGGGAAGCGGTGGGTATTTGGAAGGGACTGACTGAGCGCACCTGGGGGGGCAGCCCAAGGACCTACGGCGACGTCTGGAGGAGGAAATAACGTGTATCATGCTTGTTGATATGCTCTATGCTATTAGTGATACTCATCGAACCCAGTACTGGCACCTATTCTTCTGAAGGGCTTGTGAAGGGCACCTGTGCCTAAAAACGTCATTTTTTGCAGACCTGCCTTCAAACACCGGGGGCTGGGGGAGGCAAAGGGGCGGTCAGGGCGCTTCCCACTTGATGCATCTCACATTACCACCTTAGTTTTAATTTCTTCTGACCAGTTCTTGCTGTACAAAGAACTCGATGAAAGGTGTCTGCAAAAGGGAACAATTATTTAACTTGGAAATTAACAGTCCTCCAATCGCAGCAGAAGAGTTGTGCCTCACGATAAGTCTGTAATTCTAACAATCTTTTGCTAAAATCAATGCAAATTATTTGGGATGTTGTTGACAAAAGAATTTGGTTATTTGGGGGATATCAAGGGAGGTTTCATGTTAATTTATTTGGACAAATTATTAGTCTTAGGGGCTCAGAATTGCAAACATCTCATAAATAATCTGAGCTGGTTAAATGAAATCCACTGACAGAAAGACATTGCTCTCATTTATAATTGTTGAAGGACTGCTACGGGATTAATCTAATACTTGTGCAACAAATATATTAATCCTGTAAAAAGAAAATCTAAATAGTTTCCTTTTGTTTTATTCAGTATAGACACTCATGAATGGTTGATTTCTTGCATAACAATTGGATGTTTATTTTAGAGAAATGAGCAGCGACCTGCAGGTGAGAAATTGGGCAAATGGATCTCGGCTTACAAGGCACAAAGCACCACATCTGCCGTGACTCCTGGCTTGTCTCAAGGTTCCCAGACTTGCTCACCTGAGCAGCGACATCAGCAAAGCCCCAGCGCTGTTTGTTTTCCATGTCCTGGTGAATACACTTAATTATAGTTACTGTATAATGGTTTTAAAATATGAAATGATTTTTAAACAAATTTTTTAACTAAAACATGATCTATTGTAGATCTCATTTAATTTTCGGATACCCATTGAACTATATTTACACTGGTATAAGTTTGTTGTTTTCCATTAAGTAAGGCAGTTAATTTTATTTATCCAATCCTACTACTAAATTTTAACATAATTATTGCAGCTAGAATATAGTACACCTCTTTCTTTAGCTGTGTTCTGTGTCACTAAGTAAAATAACAAAGACACATCCCAAATATGCTTATTGAAGGTGTAGGGAAAACCACCAATTGCATCTATAATTCATATTTCTATAACACCTGATGGATATTTAAGTTGTCACCTGCTGTTGGAAGGAGCCACTGACAGAAAGCCTGCTGTACATCACTTGTTGGGTAAACCAGAGTGTCCAGGCACCTGGATCTTATTTGCAATGTGTCAATGAAAAGTAACTTTCTCCTGAATCAAACCCTCCTCAGCTACAAGAGAGCATATAAGAAACCTTCAATCAAAATAATGTAAAAAAAGGAAAAAACTTAAATAAAGTCATAATAATTGTATATAATGATATGCTTATTTCCAGTTCCATAATTTTTGCCAGTGCCGCTCTGTGCACATTTCTGTTCAAAGAAAAGGTGAGATTTTGCCTTGCTTTTCACTGACACCAAGCACAAGTGGGCTGAGCATCAACCAGGCTCCTTTCGTAGAGCCACCAGCCCAGGCAGGATCTGACCTGCAAAAGTCCTTCTCCTGGCCCATCCTGCCCCGTCCCTGCTGCCGTCTCCTCCTCCACCTGGGGCAGAGCCGCACAAAGTCTCCGATGGCTCTGATGCAAAACCTGTTGCTCGTTTAGTTTCCTCCGGTAGCCTACATGGCGGTCTACAATGGGGTAATATCATGCTGGGTTATAACAACTCCTAATTCAGACCCATTCCCCTTTCACACAAAAATACTACAATCCTTGGATTGACCTAGGATAAGAAGCAGCAGTTAAAACACCCAACCTTAAAATTAGCAATTAAAAAAACCCCCAAACAGTCTGGGTTTGGAATACACAATGACAGAAGCCATATTAAAATGAGGAAAAATGCTTACTGCGAACTTCCGTGCTGGTTAGGCAAAATCAAAACTTCCAATGGATTTCCTCTCCTGGGTGGTTTTACACGAGCTTAATTCAGAAGCGCCTGTGAAGTTTTCCTAGTTTTTAGATAACACATCTGAGATCAGCCCTAGATATTACTTTTCCTATTTGTTCCCCTTCAGTTAGTCATTCAGACACCACCTGACTGATGAAGGTGTGAACACTCACAGCTGGTATTTAAGTTAGTTGAAGTTTTCTCGTTCCTGTGGAAATCAGACCACGTGGTTAGCTGTCTAAATGGATATTTATGTGCCAAACTGTAGCACTATGGTGGGCATTTTTGTTGACGACTTGCCACACGCTCCAAGATTAGGCTGTTCTGCAGCCAAGCAAAACGAAGACCTATTGTTGTTTTATCGTATTATTACTGCATTATTCTGACAGCTTTACTGTCTTAAATCAATAAAATTAGGTGTTTAGAAATCAACATGCAATGGAGTAATACAGTCACCTGAAATTAAAACAAAACAAATTGAAACTGCTGGTGAGCACAGACATTAAAAAGAAAGTGGTACGGGCCCCGGGAGCAGTTCCCCCGTCAGCAGACGTCCTTTCCCATTTCTCTGTGTGCAATACAAAACTACAGTTATTGTCAGGGCAGCCTGTGCCTGAACCAGTAGCGAGCCCAGAAATGAAATCTCTCATTTCAATAGGCTCCCAGACTGATGGCACTGGCTCTGCAATGAGCAGGAACACAACATTAAGCACTATATGAGTTTTGCTACAGTCAACACATAAACAAGAGAAGCACTCGGATACTCTTTATTACAAATATCTGCAGGTAAAATGCAATCTTCCAAAACAGTTTGGCCTTCAGATGCAAAATGAAGAAGACACACTGTGGTGCTTTGATGATGATAGTTTCTTTGTGACAATAAAAAAGCCCATCATGGAGCTTCACTTTTAAAGTAGCTGATCTCAGGGTCCATGCAAAGGTTGACATGTGCAGTCGAAGCATGGAGATTAATATGCTTGTGGTATTTGATGGTGGGTAAAAACATGGTCGGAATAGCTGAGCTTCCTTCCTGAAAGTTTTCTTTTTAAAGAATGGTGCTTTTAAGGAGAAAAAGGTTGATTTTTGTGGGTGTGCACGTGTTGTGATTGCTTAAAATTGTTTCTCTTAATACATATAGAGGACATAAAGTATTTTTTTTATAAGGGGAAACCTGAATTCAAATGTAGCCACAATCATCCCAGAAAGAGGAGTCTGCAGTACAAAAACCCCACCATTTGCTTTAAAACTTATGATGTTCATACTGGGGAATTAATTCTCTTTCTTAACACTGTGCTTGAGTTACTGAGCTTCTCTTGAGCGTTTATGCATTGATAGCCAGGTGACATGAGAGTAAACAAATCAGAAATGCTCAGTCAGACAGACAAGTAGAATTAACATGATTTTGTACCTTTTAGATAACAATCTTTTTCTTAATACTGGTTTAATGTAACCTAGAGGTCATACGCTTCCATTTCCACTCAAATTTTTCTATTGTGGAACATAAAAATGATCTATAGACTTCGTACATTGTCAGGTCTAACATGCAGGGCTAATGGTACATTGATAAATCGTTAATGCTTTTTCTATTGTCATCTTGACTGTTCCCTAAGAGTTGTTTTCAATGTCAAGCTTTCACTGGGTTTGGTGAAATATCCTTATCCTGTATTAAGAAGATGCATTGCATCTTGTTCTCCCCATCCATTACACAGGCACTGTTCATGGACAGTAAGAATACTATTTATTTTGTGTACCATTAATAATTAGGGATTACCTGAAAGGCCAAGGTAATGTATTTTAAAAGCTGTGAAAATCGGTTCACTGAACATACCCAATGTGTATGTACGTTTTCTAAGTACAGCCCAGATGGATGCAGACATTTTAGCCAAAATAAAGAGCGTGATGCTGTAAGAAAAGGCAAAATATATCACTTCTGTTCAGGCACTGTATGAAGACTTGTAAGGACTGGAGTACTTCAGCTGCAGCTGATTAAGAAACATAATTTTTTACTTTCTCCAGTGAAGAACAGAGTGCATACAGCAGACACTGATGCTCTCATTAAAGCTGTAGTGCTAATTAAACTAATTACACACATGAGGCTGGCAAATTGCTGGAGCCTCTCAGTAAAAAAAGCCTCACATAATTCAAAAGGGCAATGATTTTTTAAGCATAAAATTGTTGGGAAAAGATATGTAAATGAAATGTAACAATCCATTAGCAAAAAATTATACCCGTACTACACTTAATACAGGACTTGTTTTAATGTCAGGCTGATAATTTTTCAGTATTATGAAAAGTAATGTAAATGTTGCACTAGAAACATTACTGTTCATAAACCTCTTTACTGACCCGTTATACTTCCCTTACATTCGGGATACTGGTAACTACTGCCTTGTTTGACAAGAGCAAGTCCTCATTTGGTGAGCAGAAGATTTATGTATTATATGGTACTGGGCAGTAGAAGTACAATAAAAAAAGTGATATCACCAAAAAAGAGAGATATGCTTGAAAGAAGTATATTACTTACACACTCAAACAATTGGGAAAATTTAGAAATACATACCATTTATTTGGTCCTAGTGCCACATGTCATTTAGTTCATCTCTGCCTCCAGTAAGGGAACGTGCCTGGGTAACATTACAGTAACTACCAGAGAACTTAGTTTTGCTCCTCTGTGCTGACTGTCATGAGGGAGCACAGCCATTTGTGTGAAGCTACAACAAAAATCTGCTTCTGGGTAGATGCTTTTACCAAAATCCCATTTGCCTACCATGCTATTGATGGATTACAGTCACGGTATGCCCAGAAATTATTCTCCTACAGGGTAGCTCCATCAGTTACAAAACACAATTCACCTGTTTTCCCTCAGATCTATTAGTTCAAGCATACCCTCATTTCACTTCAATTAATGTCAACATTATATATTTCTTAATGACTGTAATGTATTAGTTTCATGTATAACACAGAGGCACATTTGTTTTTGCAAAGAAGAGTGTAGTTTTACACTGAGTATTTTATATTTGTAAATGTGTATCACTTACATTTATTTTGCACAGAGGAACTTTCCATTTTGTTACTGTTAACAAGCTGTTTTCTGTTTATAAGAACATCTGTAAAGGAAGCTGGAGTTAAAAATAAGCGTGCAGAGTTTAGAAAGACTTGAGAGAAGTATTCTACCCATTCCCACTTATTCTTACTATGCAAGCCTCAATATCTCAGATCTCCCAAGGACAGGTACTGGGCAAAGCCACGGTTAAGAGGCAGCTCCAGAGCAAATCAGATATAAAAGTGGCTGATCGCTGCCCATCAGGTGCCTCTGGAGAAAGAGGGAATCCTCCGCAAGAGGAGGATGGGGAAAGCGGGCAGCAAAATGCGATGCCCACAACAACTTCATCGGTGCAAGTGAGCTGGGACCAGAGTATTTAGAGAGGTACGATCAGTATTGTCTCCTTCAAGAGGGAGCTCTCGAAGAGAGTTTTGCATGAATATTTACAATTTTAGTATGAAAGTCCATAGTAAAGCCAGAGAAACACAGACCTTGGAAGTGAGCTTTGGCATTTGTCACGGTGAGGTGCAGTAGCAGTACATTGATGTCATACTTCATATTATGACCTAGAAACACTGTTGTGTTAAGCACTAACCAGGTCCTCAATAATCTTTGTGTCCCAGATGTTCCCAGATGTGTGCTCCTTACCTTGAAAAACAAGCCCTTGCTTTAAGAATATGGAATCTAATTCAATCCCTTTACATGAAACAAGCCTGCTCCTGACCTGTAAATTTCCACACAAAGTTTCACCCTGGGCAAACATATCAGACAAATTATTAGCAGCTGGAAAAAAAAGGAGGGGAAATGATGGAAAAGCCGATAGCCCCCTTAAATAAGTGTAACAGCACCGCTGGGCCTCACCATAATGATCTCTATACTTGCAGGTTGTATTTTTTCCTCCTTTTCCTGGTGATACATTAGGTTAAGCATAGCATAGATGACACTCAACAGTTTTCAGAAAGACAAATAAACAAAAATTCCCTTGTAACCAATTTTTCTTTTTTCTATCAGAGAAAGCAAAGACAAGGCATTCTGCTGGAAACAGAATTTCATCCTGGGTATACATGACTGCAAGTGTTTAAACATACTTTGTAGTTGTAACTGTAGAAGAAATTGCCCCGCTATCTTTCCATTTCTCCTTGACACGCATCCAAAAGAACATCAATATTTCTGTTAAGACATTGCTAAACTTGACTGCTGTGATGCTGCTATTACTCTTCCCTTTCCTTTAATTATTTTCTTCTGTATATAGCAATTTGTTTTCCCCAACTGATAAATATCATCAATTTAAGGAATGTTACTATAACTCCATGAATATATTTAGCATATAGAAAGTGTGTTCTCCCTTCGTCATTATAATAGAAATATAACTTGATTTATAATATTATTCTCTCCTACAATCAATTCATTTTTTCTATGAAAAATCTGCAGGTGTTGAAAAGAGAAAAGATAGTATTTGCCAGCAGGTTTTTTTATCTTTTCTTGTTTAAAATTGCCTTCATGGCTCTTTTGAAAGTCCAAGGTGGGCTGGCAGCGAGGCACCCCGCAGCCCGACACCCCTCGCAGACCAACCTCTGAATCCAGACCTTGGCTTTTGGCCCTTGCTCGTGTCCGACATGCCCACAGACCCGTGCAGCTCTGCATGGATATCTGAGCATCTTCCTGGGACATCACCAAACTTTTCCCTGTGGAGCGGCAGCAGTGGGTAAGGAGCTGCCCCTCTCCAGCGGCTCCCGACCATCCATCCATCGGGATGCAGGAACCCACCTCGCCTAGTCATCTATTGCAAAGCAGATCGAATTAGCTCAAACCGCTGCCAAACAGGGTTTATGCTGATTTTTCTCTACTTCGCAGAGAAACAGCTAGAAGTGGTAGCGAGATCCTTAGTTACCGTGTCTCAGCTGAGGGCTGGAAATGAATAGCTGAAAGGCAATAACTTACATTTCTACATCTGTTCTACCAGTGAGCTCCCAACTGCGTCCTATTTGCAATTGCTAACGTTCACATTTCAACTGCTCTACGAGCAAGACCAAGTGATGGCATTATTCATCTGCGTGCTGCACACTCCTGCTCATTTCCCAGGCTGGCACTTGTCGGAGCGCAAGGTAACTAGTTAAAAAGCTTTTCACTGTCTTTCTGGACACAGGTAAATTTTGTTCCCCAACGATGCACAAGTGCATGCTGAGTTTGACATAACAAAGTGAAAGCCAGATCGGGACCTCACTGAAAAACACACCTATAATTTCTGGTGCATTGGTCTCTGCTGCTCAGGGAGTTATTCATGCTGAGGAAATTTCTGTCCATCTCTAATGCTGCTTCTCACAAGATATTTTCCCTTTGCCAGATCTCTCTGTCAGCTAGATTTCATTACCACAGTCCCAATATTTGCAAATTCTCAATTGTAATTTTTTTTCATAACATCTTTTTTTTTTTTTTTTTAAACGGTTGCTTAGAAATACACACCATTTTCCCCTCCATCTTTCATATGTAAGGGAGGCATTTGTTTAATGAGATTTTGATGGATCTCAGCTGCTAACTGGAAGTGGCACAGTGGGTTTGTGCATTTTCAACAGCAGCTTTTGTTCTCAGGCCATGGTTTTCCAACCCACACTTTACAGGACACTCCATGCTAAAGCCGTTGTCTGAACTATAGTGATTTCTGCCTCTAATCTTCCAAGATCTTCAAGTACTTGTAATATCCTTGGAGATTCTGACAACTCAACAGGGCAGGGCCCTACATGACCTGCTCGCGCTGGCCTGCTCTGAGGAGGAGGCTGGACTGGAGGAGCTCTGGAGATCTGTTTCCACCCACATCATCCTGTGGTTACACTTTTCCTTAACAAATAGCAAGATTTTTCTCTCAACTAGTTGTTTTTTTTAAAAAAGACACCATAGATACTGCTATTTTCTACATTTTCAACTCATTTTGAATACTCAGAGGGGATTTAAAGTGCTTCTCAATGTGCATTTTTGTTATAATTTCTTTACCAGAGGCCTTTTTACATTGACTATATCCTGGAGTAATGTGTATGTATCATGCAGCAGGTACTGCATGATGCTGTCAAATTGTATAAAGTACTATAATTTTTGCTGAAGTGCAAATCTTAACTTTTTTTTTTTTGTATCCTGAATCTATTTCCTTATAAGATAAATACCTACCAGGCAAGACTTCTTCTTGGTGTAGGCATGCCCAGGGAGGAGCTCGCTTGCGCCCCGCGCCCTGCCTGCCCCGCTCCCTCTCATTACTCCTCTCAATTTTTGCCCCAGGCGATGGTGTAAGAGCCCACACCTCCCTGCCCAGGTGAGCCCGATGGCTGTAGCCCGCAGGGTGTGACAGTGCTGTGCAAATGCAGGAGCCCAGGGTGATAGACAGCACTAAAAGTGATTTGGCTATAACAGGTGACGCGATTTACAGCAGGCGTGTTGGGTGGAAATTGCAAAATATTGGCTTGAAACTCCTACTCTTCCATCTATATAAAAATGAATCATGGCTATAATGCTTATCTTCCATACTCCTTTCTAATTAGAAATTACAACCAAACTATCCGCCTACTTAGACCTTTCGATTTTTGTTCCAGTCTCTCCTATTCCTGGATTTATGTACTATCATTTATTAAAAAGTCCTTCCCTTTCTGATATAAATATTCACTAGATGCAGTTTCTTTTGTCTGCACAATAAATATTACTGTGAAGCTCACCAGGAAATTAAAGTGGAGCCTGAAGCTGACTGTCCTTGGATGATGTACTGTGAACGAACTCTGTCCTATGGGGATTATTCCAGTCCCCAAACATCATACTTCTTGTATCTAAACATCAAAATATGTTTTCTTCCAACTTCTAAACAGCGGTACACATATAAATTTTCTAATGGATTTTCTGTTTAGCTGTCACTTTAGCTGATCCAGTAGACAGAAATATAACAGCAACATCCACTTATTTTGAAAGTGCCTTAACATTCCCAAAGTTGCTTTGAATTTGGTTTGATAGTCTGAGACTTTGAGTAACATGGGAAATTGCATAATAAACATTTTCTTTTAAACTCCTTCCTGTTTTCCATTATGAGAATTACCAGTGCTGGGTGGGGCATTAAGAAAAGCTATTAAAGCCATTCTTCCAAGCAGGTTTTTCAAATTTAGTGGGAACAAAGCCTTGCAGTTGGAGATGTCTGTTCCCTTGTCCCCTCACAGTCCTTTCAGCTCCGGCTGAGCCATCAATTGCCCAAAATTGCTGTTTTCTTCCTCTCAGTTATGTTCTTTAGGAAGCTGTTGAAAACAATGACAAGACAGGGCCGTTGTGCATGTGTAAGGCTGCACAAGTTCAGCACTTACCTTATGATTCTTTAAATAATAAAAAATGCAGTATTATAACCAGGATGTCCTTAGTTCACAGCTGCATCTTCTACCTACAGACCCCGGTGCCATTCTCTGTAGATCTGTGAGCTGCTCCTTTCCTAGGACAGGGCAATCTTTACAGTTGTAGCAATGTATCGGTTAAAGAAGGCACATCTTGGGGTATTCAAGCTCCGCTGCTGGCCAGCCTGAGCAGGAGCTGAGTCTTGCCGAGCTCCATGGTCAGCCCTCGTAGCAGAAAAGCAATTTTCTGCCACCGCTTCTTGGGAAACAAGCTCAAAATAGGTTAGTATGTTCTTTAACATTTTGCCCTTACTTTCAGGCAGGCTAGTGGTACAGGATTGAAAGCCCGAGTGGTCTAGAAGGATAAAAGGGGATGTCTGTTCTCCATCCATCAGCAGCTAAACCCCATTAATCAGTGTCATGAAAGCTGTTCCTGGCTTACATCCTGGCCTGAGTCCAGCTTGTGCTGGGACTGGTATATTGGTTTTGGATAGATTAGCTCTCAGTCAGTCTTTAGCTGTCTTGTTGGGGAATTATTGCGCTATAATACAGTCTGTAATTACATGCTCACATGATATCTTTTCCATTCAATGCACAGGATGGAAATGTATGGAGAAGCATTAAGGTTGCAGGGACAAATCTGAATTTGACCTTCAAGTGCTTGCCTTTACAATCTAAAAAATTCCTTTTAGCATAGTCTTTCAAAAACTATGTTAATTATATAGTGCCCTGATTTGCCAGGCTACATCAAGCAGGCAAAGTTTCTGCTCTGACTGGTGCGTAGTCAAAAATCCATAAAAAGTAGAACAAGTTAACTGAAATTCAGTCATGGACACATGCAGGAAGAGAAGTTAAGCAAGAGCAATGCTTCCGAGAGCCAGGCGGTGAGGGGACACCTCACCAAGGGGTCAGTGCAGCAGTTTCATTTGTACGTGCCCCTCTTCACACCCCTTTTTCGCGTGCACCTAAAGCGGGTGGCTTCCTCCTGCTGCGGTGCTTATAACGCTGCAAAAGCGTTCTCTGGGGACGAGGTAGGTCTGCACGGCACGACGTGGTACCACGCCAAGGTGCATCCCGCGCTCCATGAGATGGGAGCACATGGTGGGAGCACTGCCGGCACATAAGGGTGCCAGAGACAGCCAGAAGGAAGTCCCTTATTTCAGAGTACATACAGAATTAAATACAGTTAATTGCTTAGGTACAAAGTGTCCCTTTCCCTGGGTGACTTTAAACCAAAATTGTTCCAGCTGGTCTGCACCCCTGACCTGTCCTCCCTCCCACAGGCTGTCTTTCCAGAGGTCCCGCTTCACCCACCGATGCTTTGAGTGCAAAGTAGCCAGTTTGGCAACCGTACTGCTAGGTGTTCCAGGTTTCTGGCCTTCCGGACCCCTCTGTTTGCCAGCAAAACCATCGGTTTCGGTAACATTCTGGAAAATACCAACAGCACTGAAACACTGGCAGCGTGGGGTGAGTCTGCCTCGCTGCAGCCCAACATGTCTAACCTGTTCAGTAAAGAGAGATGCAAACAAAAAAAGGAAACGATGTTACTACAGCTCATTATGCTGAAATCCCATTTTAAATGTCATTATTTTTATCATTCAAAAATTATTATAGCTGGTCTCAGATTTTGATGTCCAAGTGAGAAAAAAACCTGTGGCAGCAAAAGCAATAGTGCAAATATTCAGTAGGGCCTTGTAATGATGGACATTAGCACGTCTGACTTTCACATGTTCCTTGCGTGTGCAATAATTCACTGCTGAGATTACTGAAAAAGCTTTAAATGTGTCATAAATAATAACAGGCTGAGGTTTGTAAAATTTCTTTTGCTGAGGGAGGAAGCAATTAAACCATCCACTGGAAACTGTTAATATGTTCCATAATTATTAGTAGACATTTAGCGATGCCATTTTTTTGCCACCATCTCAGCAGGTGTAATGCAATAACAACACACTCCACTGCTAAGCCCTCTTGTAGTAAAGTTGGCCCAAGTAATTCTGCTTTTTGACTCAAGCAGAATTTTTTTCTCACGGTACTAGTAGCTGTTGCCTGTGGTATGCACACATCTCCTCGAAGCATGCAGTCTCTTAACTCAACATGGAGGGAAAGATGAGCTCAGATGACTGCAATGCCTGAGTCCTATCCACGCCAATAACAATGTGCATCTGGACCCATCACAACTGAAACCTTCTGTACAACAGAGCAATAGGGAAAACAGAATTTGTGCAAAAAAGTCTCCTTTGGTGCACCTCCTTTACAGGGCAGGAAGGGACTAAGCTCATGAGTTTGGTTTCTTCTCTTCTCAGTTCAGATGTTCTTCTGTATTTTGCACTGCCTCATAATAAATATGTCTTAAATTAACTTTTTTTTTTTTTTTATGCTCCACATTCAGAATTTGTTTCTGTTGCACTAAAGGGGTGATGGGTTAAGTTAACATTTTAGGACTAATTTAGGATGAATTTTAGGACTAACCAGAGTTAGTTTAAGACTAACTAATTTTAGGATGTTTTAGGACTACTTAGGACTTTGTTTCAGAATACCAGCACTGAGTTTCATATCAAAGGATGCTGCCACCTGTTTGCATACAGTGAGTTTCAGTCACAGATTGAGATTGGCAGTTCTTTCTCTTTGGGATTTTTACAGGGATTTTTTTTTTTTTTAAATCCTTTCTTAGCCTTGTTTAGTCTTGTTTGTTTGATAGTTTGTACAGAGTTTTTTTCCTAGTTTTTCAGTTTAAGCAAAAGATAAATTATTTAATTCTGCTTAGCCAGTCATTACCTCCTACTCTGAATTACCTTGACAGCAGTTTTCATCTACAAGGTCTGCATCTGCTTTTTACTTACTCCCCATGATGAAGCCACATTACTCCACTCAGACTTTGTCATAGTTACAAAGTGCGTGTTTAGTTGTGCACTGCAAGCTTGGACAGAGAGAATGTAAAAATGTGCAGCAGATCCGGAGACGCCAATGGGATAGAAAGAAGTACTCAGTTGCCAAGTCAGAGCCTGTTTCCAAGGAAAATAGATGTAAACTAGCTTTTGTATCTGTCTAGTGGGCATTTTCTGATAGAGGTATAAAAAAAAAATTCACTTTCCATGGAAGAGACTTCCCTCAGGACTATTCCATCCCTCAGCAAATAACTCCTCTGTAAGTCAATGAGTGCCAAAACACAACACTCCATCTCTGATCCTCCAGGCCTTGAACATGTAGAACATAAATGAATACAGGGAAGGGAGGGTGATTATACTCTTATTCAATTTTTTTTTTTTTTACTTGCCATATCCAGACGGAAGGGTTATCCATAAGCAGATGGATTTGTCAAATGACACGGCTAACGGTAATAGAGAAACATGTCTAAAACTCTACTTTATAGAACTCCTTGGCTACATAGCCTTGAACTCTTAAGATTCAAGGATTTAATATACCAGGGTTACAGTAATATGACTGGCATTTTTTCCCTTTTTCTCCCCCCCCCGGCTAATATTGCCCTAATCTTAAAAAAAAAAAAAAAAAAAAATTATAAAAATAGAATAGTGCACTTAAATAGTAAATGTAGCATTTGCTATCATCCACTAGGTGCATTAGACTCTATCTATGAATATGTATACATACCTATCAAATATCAAAGGAAAAGGCCCCACAAAGCGTAATTTAGCCTCTCAGATGTAGAGCAGAGGCAGTAGCAAGTTCTGACACTCACAGGTGGTGCCAGTAGCGATGCAGAGGGATCCCATGTTTATTCACAGGTGCGGTGCAATTCACCTTTCTAAGCAACCTGGAAAGCACAGAGAGCTGGTTTGAATGGTTGGTGACATCAAGGGAAAATATGTCTCTGGAAGCAGTAGCATCAATATAGAAGAGAAAGGGCTTGGGGGCTTAAGCGTAATAGGAACCAAACTAACCATAGGAATTGTGTAAGCCCAATAGTGGATGGAGCTTACAACAAATGTTAACGGTGATGGACAGAAATCAAGGCTCTTCAATTAATATTTTCTTTCTGAATTTATAAAAAAGCAGAATGATACTGTTGTGCCCCAAGAGGAAGCTGAAGTATTTTCTAGTTTGTTCACCATGAAAGAAAAGAGTAACATCCATCTGCCAGGGAAACAATGAGCCAGGACAGCTTGTGCTCAGCGATCACGGAGGCGATGTACGACATCTCTGCTCCACGGAGGCTCTTTTCTAACAAACCACTAAGTCAAAACACGCGACCTCTTCCTTTGCTCCCCGAACCTCCAGGCCTCTTGTTTTTCCGAAGAAGTAAATGAGTTTCATATGACACATCTCCTCCTGACAAGCACTTGCTGGTTGCCACTCGCTGTAGTGTTCAGACCTCATCCCCGCACAGCCCACAGGCACCGGCACCAGGGCTGACCCTCGTCTGCCTGTCCTGGGTCCCAAAACATTCAACCAGCATGGTGAAGGGCACGTCATGGCTTCCTGAAACACCTAGGAGGGTCTTCAGTGGGACTCTTGGCAGAAAACCCGTCCATGACCTGTTGCCCTTACAGCTGGGTGAGGAAAAATAGAGTGCCTCCTTTGCCTATTGCAAATGGAAAATAAGAAACACACACTATGCCAAAAGCAATGAAGAGACAATAAATCTTACTGGTGCGGAAGGCAGCATGGTGGGCATTTGCAGCATTGTGCTAGATTTGGAATAATAATGACACTATTCCAAAGGTCGCTGTGGGCAGATCAGATAGTGGGAGACACAAGCGTGGTGGCAGGTAGCCATCCACACCTCTTCTCTGGGCACTCAGGTGGAAACACTCCTGGGAGGAGGTTGTTTTTATGCAAAAGCTAATACTTCCAAGACAGTTGTGCATTTTGAACACTCAGAAAGGCATAATATAATTATTTTCCCTCTTTCAAAAGGCAATATATCTTTAAATATCTGTATCAGTGTATACATACAATGCTTTCAATACAGCCATGACTTTTTTACTGCTTAAACTTTCCATCTCTCTGTTTAGAGGACACTAAATTTCCTTTTCTTTCTCCCTTCAAAAACAAGATCAAATAATGAATTACATTATGGTCCTGGAAAACAACAAGCTTTTTGTTGTTTACTAATTTCTGTCATCTCAGTACTAATCCACAAAGTGGTGATATCACATTTTCACCTATGATGCATAAAGGTGGTCAAGCTCAGCATGTATAATGGCCTCATTCTGTATGTATTTTCATCAGCAGTTCCCTTAATAGCGATAATGACATGTGTTTGCATTTCCAGCATATGTTGTTTCTCTTTCCAGCGTAGCAGTTCCTGAAAGGCTGATACCCTCCAACATGACAAATCTGATTGTGGCGCAGGAAACATGAAAACTTCAAAGACCCGCGTATCGTCGCTGCGAGTGCTGTATGCATCTATGTACACCGCGCAGTGGGAGAGCTTCCTGGGGAAAACACTCACTTAGGGAGCAATTAATGTGAATCACTGGTCCACATGTTCATATATACACTCGTTCTGCTTCAAGAAGGTTGCCATACAAAGAAGGAAAACTGCATAGAGACAGCCATGATCTGCTCAAAAAGGAATAAACCCAGCATGTACCAAACCTGAGTGGGAACTGCAAGACCTTGGGGGAAGGTAGGGAGTTATGATATGTGTCCACAAAAGCTGCACCTTCTCTCTACAACATATATTTGCTTAGTAATGCTTTTGCCCTAATAAATGTGTCTCTCCTTTTTTTTTTTTTGAATGTGCAGAGGACTCATAATTGCAATTGGCTGGGAGACAGAGGAAATATGACAAGCGTCACAGTGATCCACACGGGGCGGAGAGGAGCCAAGGCTGTTACTCTTGGGTCCAAAACCTTCACTGCTGCTCTCCCGGAGAGCCCAAAGACAGTGGGATGTGCTGCAGCTCTAAAATATAGAGCAGTTTTGGTACTTTGGGAGAAGGGGCATCCCATCTTATGCACATTTGTAATTTTGGGCTGTCATGGTTTAACCCCAGCCAGCAGCTAAGCACCACGCAGCCGCTCACTCACTCCCCCCCCCCTACCCAGTGGGATGGGGGAGAAAATCAGGAAAAGAAGTAAAACTCGTGAGTTGAGGTAAGAACAGTTTAATAGAACAGAAAAGCAGAAGCTAATAATGATAATGATAACACTAATAAAATGATGACAGTAATAATAAAAGGATTGGAATATACAACTGATGCACAATGCAATTGCTCACCACCTGGCGATCGATGCCAAGTTAGTCCCCAAGCGGGGACCCCCCCCCGCCCCCCACTCCTCCCAGTTTATATACTAGATGTGACGTCCCATGGTATGGAAAACCCCTTTGGCCAGTTTGGGTCAGCTGCCCTGGCTGTGTCCCCTCCCAACTTCTTGTGCCCCTCCAGCCTTCTCACTGGCTGGGCATCAGAAGCTGAAAAAAATCCTTGACTTTAGACTAAACATTACTTAGCAACAGCTGAAAACATCAGTGTTATCAACATTCTTCTCATACCTAACTCAAAAGCATAGCACTATATCAGCTACTAGGAAGACAATTAACTCTATCCCAGGCGAAACCAGGACATGGGCTCATCCCCTGCAAACCTCCAATGTCAGTATTTAAAAAACTCTCATCTCTTGGTCTGTGTTATTACCTCTAGAAGCTGAAGACCCTCAGAACCTCTGCGGTCACCAGAGGACCATAAGGCCACATGCAATAGCATGGGTCAAAAACAACTCCTGGCAGAATGTAAACTGCAGCCCTGAAAAAGCAGAAGCCTCGTTCTAAACCCTAGAGCGTGCCACCTCCAAGCAGAAAGTGGTCTTGGGTGAATTATTAACACACCTGATTATAAAGCTCAAAGCAGAGTTTGTAAAAATGGCTCTCAGCATGTTTTCTGTGGTGATTCTTGTGTACATTTTTTATTTAAATCCATCTTCCATTTTCCTGAATACTAAATTTGCTAGTGTTAGCTAATCTGTTTCGTGTCAGATGAAAGTTAAGATACTATGAACATTTAAAGGTTCCCTTTGATAGAAATTTTCAGATAAGGCATGGTGAAATGGAAGAAATTTCTGAAATAATTCACTTGACATTTCTCTACAGTTCATTTCCTTCATTTTCATTTTTCTGGCATCTCATTTCCCCTGCAATTTCTCCCATCCAGGTTGTAAATTCTGCAAAATGTGATAGCACTCAAAGATGACCCTTCCAAAACCATGTAGGTGACACAGAAACCCAAGATTCAGTTTCAAAAATGAGTTACAACGCCTCATTGAAAGTCAGTTCAGGTTCCTAAGTTGGTTGATCCCTTTTGAAGATTTTTCCCAACTATCTTGCTTTCCCATAGACATTTTCAGCCAATGTTCTGCACGTCTCTATCTTTTGAACTCCTTCTTGTACACATCCATAGTGTATGAGTCGCTTGTACACGTCTGAGCCACTCAACACCTCGGCAGGTTTGCAGATGGTGCAGGAGCGGGAGGGGTGACTGATGCACCCTGGGCTGCTCTGGCAGGCAGCGGGACCTGGACCTGCTGGAGACACGGACCAGCAGGAACCTCATGAACCTCAGCAAAGGGACATGCTGAGTCCTGCTCCCACGGAGGAACCCCCCCCCCCCACCAGGACATGATGGGGACTGACTGGCTGGAAAGCAGATAGAAATTTTGATAGAAATTTCTGCAGAAAATGACCTTGTGGGTCTCAGTGGGCACCAAGCTGACCGTGAAGCAGCAAAGCACGCTTGCAGTAAAGGAGGCCACCATCATCCCGGGCTGCATGAGGCAAACTGTTGCCAGCAGGTCAGGGGAGATGACCCTTCCCTTCTGCTTAGCACTGGTGAGGCACATCTCGAGCAGTGGGACCAGTTCTGGGTTCCCCAGCACAAGAGGCACAAGGACTTACTGGAGTTAGTCTGGCAAAGGACCATGAAGCTGATGAAGGGACTGGAGCAGGGAGATAGCTCAGGTGGTTCAGCCTGGAGAAGAGATGGCTCAGAGGGATCTTATCTGTGTCTATCAATACCTGATGGGGGAGTGTAAAGAAGATAGAGCCGGTCCCTACTCAGTGGCTCCCGGTGACAGAAGAGGAGGCAGAAGGTACAAAT
The DNA here is from genome assembly GCF_000737465.1 of Haliaeetus leucocephalus. NCBI lineage: Eukaryota > Metazoa > Chordata > Aves > Accipitriformes > Accipitridae > Haliaeetus > Haliaeetus leucocephalus. The sequence goes on from NW_010973266.1 coordinate 1,455,248, forward strand.
TCAATTCATGAAACAGCTTAAATACAAGTAAAACTTTGGGTTGTGAGGATGGTTGAACGCTGCAGCAGGCAGCCCAGAGTGGTCATGGGGTCTCCAGTCCTGAGATGCTCAAACCCGCCTGGACTGGTCCCTGAGCAGCCTGCTGTGGGACCTGCTGGGAGAGGGGGGGAGCTCCTGCCAGCTGCATCCCCCACGAACTGTGGCTTTACAGTTCTTCAGATAACTGACAAACAAATCAAGTTAAACTCGGTCCTTCAAGCCAAAATGATAAAAATACATCCACCTCATTTGGTATGAAAAATTCATGTACATCCAGGAACCTGCTTCAAAAAGTAACTTCCATTATCAGATATTCAGAGATATTATCTACCAGATTTTGCAACCTTTCCCTCCCCCAGGTAAACTAAGCATACAAATTGGCCCTGTAAAAGCTTCTTGTAAAACCACATTATCATTTTTTCTCATCATCAAATTACTATGAACTATGACAAATAAAACAGTATCTGGATATCCGCAGCACATAGGCAATTTCGAATTGTTCCTGGAAGATGGTAAGCAAATTGATGTTACCCTTGACTTTGTGCTTTAGTTTAATTTTATATACAGTATTTTCCTTTTCCATTTAATAGAAACTTAATTGTAAAAGGGTAAAGAAACCATACACCCTAAACACCAGAATAAAAACAAAGTATGATTCAGCGCAGTCTAGTCATTTATCATTTCCAGATAGTAGGTTTGAGGAGAGGATTTTGCAATATATAGTAGATTTTTTGAACAGGAATGAATCGTGCATGTTGGTCCAGACTCACCTGCAGGACAACACCCCCTCACTCAGCCCACAGCCAATGCCAGAAACTGAATTGTACGCTTTTTCTCAGCTTTTTAGAATTATCAGTAGAAGTATTGCCCTATGGGAGTGGTCCCCCCACCCTATAATGTGCTGTCACCCATTGCCAGGGAAGAGACATTTTGAGGAATGGGCATTCAATTCAACCACAACTGAGCACTTCATCACAGGGGAATTTCGGTTTTGCCTCAATAATTGATATTTCCCATACAATGCACACATCTGTTGTTGGAAAGGTTCCTTGCAATCCTATTAAGACACATTTTAGCTTTCTGAAAATGCAAGGAGGTAAAATATAGGCTTAAGTAGTTGGCTTGACATAATTCAATCATTATGCCTTAGAAGGCTCTTAGAAGGGAAAATGCAACTGTGGTATTGTTGTCACAACATTTGAGTTGTTTGGTAGAATTGGTTTTTATATTAATCGAGACCAAGTTAACTAACACTAATAATAGCATAACTATGGTAATAAACTAGCATGTGTTGATGAGAGACTGACAAAAATATAAATTAGCAATTAATATAGTCAATACAAGTAATATTTATTGATAGTATAAAGTGTCTAGTAGTGCAGAAAAGTTTGGGAAAGTAAACCAGACAAAAATATCGTATCAAAGGCAGGTGGGAGAGTGGTTCTTTAGAAACGTTCTTATGATTTTTTCCAACATCATCCTTTTACCACATACTGTTAATTTGAATTTTACTGAAATAAAGCTGTGACTTTCTGTGATAATCTCAGTGTGCATGTGAAATTTAAGGGAAAGAATGAATATTGTGTCCTGTCTAAACTCAATCTAAAGTAACAACCCTGTTTTTATTTTGAAAAAAAAAAATTAAATTAAAAGTAGTTTTGATCAGTATTTTTTGATCCAGCCTGCTGGTGCTATGCCAGTATGAATTTGCATTTCATTCCTCTGTTTTTCACTCTTGTAAATCATCTGATTCCATACTGAACTTCAGCACTCAGTGCTATTTTTCTGCCCAGTGAATCTGAGATTTGTGCACTGGATGGGAAAAAATGAACTGATGGAAATCTTGTATTGCTTAACAAACACGAGGGCCTTTCAGATTACAGAAGCCAAGATCTCAAGACTAAAAAACCATCCTTTTGTTTGTTATGGCATCTTTCCAACACATAACAAGATCTCTCACCTACATCCATAATTATTTCTCCTTCTGGACTGCTGTGGCAGATGGGTGTATTAAATATCAACATAAAGCTCGATTCATATTGCCAGAATTGTGATGCTTATTAGAGAAGATTAAAATTCGGAATGATAATAATGGATATTTTTCCTCATTTTCTGTGTGTGCCTAACTTCAGATTTGGAATCTGGTTTGCCGGTGTGTCTGGTACTCATCTGGATATAAAATTAGCCGAAGGGCAACACAGGTAACGCTGACAAAGCCGTGCTGCACCTGTAAGAGGGTTTGGCAGAGGCTGTTGAAGCTGTTATGGTGGCAGATGCTCAGGTTGCACAATATTAGATTTATCCCAGAAAAATTGCTCTCCCCAAATTAACAGCCGGGATTATTGTTGGAACTGCAAATACCTCAAAAGCAGAGCTGCTGGGTAAGACCAAGCTTCACAAGCTGCTGGTGAAATCGCTCAGTGGGCATGGGGAGAACTGGGCAAAGCTGGTTCTGCCCCTGTGCTGGGCTCTCATGAGGCACAGTGCACTTGTGTCACCCATGGATTTTCTCCACACAACAGAACTCCCAAATCCCCACTCAAGCCCATGTCAGGGCAGGTTCACGGTGCTACCACATCCTGTAATTATAGAATCATAGAATCACAGAATCATTTAGGTTGGAAAAGTCCTTTGAGATCATCGAGCCCAACTGTAAAGCCTAACACCGCCAAGTGTGTCAAGCAAGTGTCTCCTACAAGTGCTGCCCTGGCAGTCCCATATACAGTCACATTTCATAAACATTTAAAAACTTCAGTTCAAAGAACTCTTTTCAGTAAGCAAAATGCACTACATTTGCTAGATACATCAAAAAACCCCACCAATTGAATAAAAGACACAATCTACTTGATGTAGAAATAATTAGCAAGGTTTCGATCTTCCTATCAAGCAACAGCTGTGGTGCAACAGGGTCCAGTTACAGCATGAAGTGCGGCTACCCACACCACCAGCAGTTCATATACAGCCCCCAAAAGGTGTGGGGAAAATCCTCATTTGCTCACAGACAATTAATTTCTTAAAAAAAAAAAAAAAAAAGATACATTTTGCAGATGACAGCCAAACCAAAACCAGCTAGTTAGTACAGACCTATTAAACATGAGGGTCTCTGGATGATCAAGGTCTAAACGTCTGCAATAAATAACTTGAGTAGCTTTAGTTTTTATGATTCGCCTCTCTCCATTACTAATTGCAAGCTTGCCATTAACTTTAATTACAGCTACTGAACGTTCAGCAGCCATACAATATTTATCAATCTAGCTGCAATGACCCCTAGATGTTTTTCCTGAGATATGGCTAATTTTGTGTAGTACTGGAACCAAATAATATGCCTTTTCCGTTCGAGGAATATGCGAGAAAGCATTAAAAGATGGAGAAGTGAGTAACTGAACAACAAACACGTTTATAAAATTCTTCAAAATCTTCGTGCTAAAGCCAGCAAGCATGCTGTGTGCCATTGAGGACTCTTCAGTCCTCAATTCCTTGCCATGACAATGGGGTCTCTCAACCACAAAGAGGGCAATATTTAACTCAAATTGCCCTTTGTCTCATTGTCTGCAGGCATTAATTAACTCTAACCCCATTCCCAGTTTGCTGCATGTCTCCAGGTGGTTTGTGCCACAGATGGAGATCCCATGGAGTCAAGCACTCCCACCTAGGGAAGTACTACCCGCGGGTATCAGTATTTGGAATAAAATGCGTATGACAGAGATGACAGTAACCGCCACAATGACGAGGGAAATAAATAGCGCACTTAATGGGAGCTCCTGTGTGATTTCTCACCAGATCACCTCATTAAGCAGTGCTCACACTTGAAGCCAAAGCTGCTTCTCCACTAAATGGTCATTAACATGTGCTGCGCAGAGAAACAGTGGGTGAAATGCGCTCCATTAACGTCCCACAGTCCAATGGGAAGTTAGTGAATATGCTTTAGATTAGCCTACTTATTTCATCCTCTATATGTTCCACTATAGATGGTCCTCATGTTTTGCAGGGCCAGGACATGAGAACACCCTCCTGAAGCAAGTGAAGCACACAGACCCGTCTCATGCAACTTCTGCCCCAGTTGAAGGCATCTAAACTCACCAAGTACCTCCCTGTTTAATAAGACCCCCAGCTCCTTTTCTCACAAAAGGCTCAAGGGAACACTGTTTTCCAACAAAAGCATCCCAAAGAAGAAGAAAAACCTGTCAGAGACCTTAAAGGATTATTCCAGAAATGGTCATAAGCACTATAAATGATTCCAGTACTTTTTTACACTTAAGAGTGTATATCACAGCTATGAGTTTTAATAGCCTTTATTAAAAATGTTCTTATAGCTAGCAGTGGATTTTTAGTGGTAGGTACTATATAAAAAAGAAAACATTTATGATGTACACAATGATTATTTTGCGTAAAAGCTGATCATTTTAATTTATCTACTACAATTTATCCTTTTTGGTTTTTTGTAGCTTTTTTCCTAACCTACTGAAAAACTTCATACTCACTAAAATTACTGTTGTTTTACCTTTAAATCACTTGGCTCAATTCATTATGTTCCATTATGGAACAAGACAGTGGTGCTAATCATATTTTCCAGTCTAAAGATAAATATATTTACCCCCCAAAAGAAAGGTATGTAGAAAGCACTTGTGAAAGCTGCTAGTTTTGAAGTTGGAGACAGAAAAAAAGAAAAGAGAAGAATACTGGAATCACAGGAAAATCTCCACAAAAGAGCTTTTGAACTAAGCCTTGACCCAAGAAGGCTACAGAAGTGGGAGATAAGACACTATTTCTTTTTTGATTCTTCAAGAAAAATAAGACTTTTATGTTTTCTGTAATAATCTTCAATCAATCATTTATCAGCAGTCCTGGCTAACCGGAGAGGTCCCAGCTGACTGGAGGTTAGCAAATGTGACATCCATCTACAAGAAGGGCTGGAAGGAGGATCCAGCCAGAAGATGGTGAAGGGTCTGGAGCACAGGTCTTATGAGGAGCAGCTGAGGAAACGGGGGTTGTTTAGGCTGGAGAAAAGGAGGCTGAGGGGAGACCTTATCGCTCTCTGAAAGGAGGTTGTAGTGAGGTGGGTGCTGGTCTCTTCTCCCAAGTAACAAGTGATTGGAAAAGAGGAAATGGCCTCATGTTGCACCAGGGGAGGTTTAGATTGGATATTATTCTTCACTGAAAGTGTTGTGAAGCATTGGAACAGGCTGCCCAGGGAAGTGGTGGAGTCACCATCCCTTGGGGGATTGAAAAGACATGTAGATGTGGTGCTTAGGGACATGGTTTAGTGGTGGACTTGACAGGGTTAAGTCTACAGTCGGACTCGATGATCTTAAAGGTCTTTTCCAGCCTAAATGATTCTATAAACACACATTTCTACCAGAAATACCTGATGCTGTGACCAATTTCTCATATTGACTGTAAGCAGCTCTAGCAGCAGGGGTCTCTGATACCCTATTCACACCCAGAGAGGTCACATGGGATCTCCAGGACTTACACAAATTCTTACCATGATGTTTTGTTGCTAACTAAGCCTGTATTTTGCTTAAATGAAAACGTTTTAAGGCCACAGAATAAGTTCCAAAGTTCAAGTTCAAATGGTTTTAAAGAACTATGGGAAAGATTCAGCAGACCGTGTTCAGAGTGAATTGCATTATTTTAAAGGTAATTCATGACAGGTTAGTCTACTATTTATTTACGTGCTATAAATCCATCAATGTTTAGTACATATCTATTATAGTTAGGTCCCAAAATAAACCCAACTTACATTTTTGGTAGATCAGACACTTCACACCTGATTCCCTTCCCTGTTACCTGGAGGGTAACAGGGCATCAAGGCATCAAGCAGACACCTTTCTCCCTGGGAAGGCATTTGGCTCTGGATTTTAGAGCTGATTTTAAGCCAGAGGACAAAACTCTCATACTGGAGCATGTACACAGAGGCACATCTTTTACTGCCTTGAGTGCAAGCTTTTGCTTACTGCTAGTCCACCTTTATGGTTTCCAGCCCTTTTGTGGGAGCTTGGATGCATTTTCTTATCTTCGTGGCCAAAGTCAGTGCAATCACTCATATAAACAATGTGCTCCCAGGTGTAAACACGCATTTTTTCAATGACTAAGCAGACAGAGCTGGAAGACAAAGTAAATAACATAATTCCATTTTCTATCAATGGTAACTTATGAAAATATGCTAAGTCATGTATGATGGCAGTGTTTTCTGCCTGTAGATTTAGCCTAGGTGACTAGGTAGAAGACTGAAGGCAAAGGAGGAGATTATAGTAAGGGAGAAACACTATAGTAATTAAGATAACAGGATTTAAGTGTCTAATAAGGAAATTCTTATTAGCTGTTGCTTCCTAATCATTGGGTACCACGCAATCACTGCAATCAGGAACATGCAGGGTGGCAACACAGGGGTATAACAGGCTTTGTTAAAGATAGCCTTCAGATTCTCATTTCCAGCTATCTAAGACAACTTAGAGTAATTTTAAAGAATATAGTGTACTGATCTTACACTCATAGACTTCAAAGTTTTTTCCATCTGCAAAGCATGAAGCTTGCTCTATTACGATATTTAAATCAGGTGAGAAAACATACCTCTTTGATGTAGTTGTTATTACTCCCTGAATTTTATTTGCCCAGGGAAGTAAGATATGTATCTTAAGAAACCTCTATAAAAATTGTCTCTGGTATAGAGTATGACAGCCAAGCGGACACGGTTCATAAACATTTGTGATGTATTAATCAAACCAAGACAATCTTCCCTCCGAACATGGAGGTAACTATATAAACAACTTTGTCAGCATTGACATAAAAATATATGATTTAGCTGTTATTAATGGGTGTGAATTGTCATGTTTAAGCTGGTTGTTAAGCACACAAAAAATATGAGAAGTGGTTTAGCTGGATATGCCAACTGTACATGTGCGTATAAATAGCTGGCAGAAAAGGGCAAATTAAAGATTGCATCCCAGATAAAAATGCAATCCTGTCAGATCAGTGCCATTTGTATAAGTAAGGATAAGAATAACACTGCCAAATAGATATCAGGAAGAAAACCCATTAAAGATTATTGAAAGTCAGGGTGTCCCCTCTAGCTAAGAAAAGTTATTAGTCTGACAAATGTCAACTGCTAATCTAGAACTAATGGGATTTAATTTTATGAATTGTTTTCATAAATATTCTAAAACGTCTTCAGAGAGACATATTATATACTTTTATACCTTTTGAATTCATAAAAATACTTTAGCATAGAATATGAGTAATTTGTTACTGTAATTTTATTTGTATAGGAAATTATATTTTACTTATTTGTGTCTTAAACCATAGTGTCTAAAGTTCTCAGCTTGCTACAACCTCAGTCAAACACCACAGCCTGTGGGAGACGAGCGAAGCAGGGGCAAAATACTAATGTACCAAACCTCCCCGCCTCAGATAATACACATCAAACTCCATTATTTTATCTCTGTTGTGAGATAGTACTCGGGATTGTCCTTTCAGAGGATGCATGGCTTTCTCTTCTTTTTTGGGGGGAGGCGGGGGGGGAGTGTTGGATTTCCCATGGATTTTCCCATGCTCTTCATGCAAGCCATCTGCTCTCAACAAGAGACTTCTCTCTGTTCCCTTTTCCTCCTTCCATCAGAAAATTAATGTTAGAAGGTGAGTTAGGAAAGATAGAGTACTTTAGAAGGGACAGGAAGGGAAAGCAAGAGACTGGGTCTCATCTGTTTATTTGATTTGTTTTCTTCCTAAGATCATTTCTGAGTAAAAAGCTGTTTCTCAGCCATCCCTGGGATGCGAGGAGCGAGCCTGATAGTGAACCTGCACCCTCCTGCTTTGTGCCCCTCCCCAGGGAGGAGGCAGAGGGGCTTTCAGCCTGGGCCCCTGCTGCTCCTTACAGAGATGAATCCAAAAAATCTGTGCCCATTGGTTTCTGAACTTTGCCTGAGTAAATTAGACTGCTTATATTCTTCCACTCTTTAGATGACTTTGGAGATACATACCCTACCCTTCCCTACAAACTCCAGATTAACACTAAGGTTGTAATAAAGACAGTATAAATGCTAAATCATGGAGCACTCTGTCTCTCTTTCCTTATTCTCCTACTAGATGTAATTATACTTCATTTAAGGCGTTTCACCCGAGCTCCCTGTCCCTGGGTCTCTGTTCCTGCCTGCCCAGGAGCACTGGCAGCCTGTGCTGCAGGGCACAGTGCTGATGGCATGTCTTGTCCTGTGTCACCCTTCCCTAATTTCATCCTTTCAGTGATACCTGTTGATCTTTTTCAAAGCTCCTGAGTATAGAAAACATTTCCGAGGGTGGAAAGCATTTGACAGGAATTTATCTCTTAGTGGGAGGATGGAAAGTGCATATCATCTTACATTTCGGTTGTTGCATCCTTGTGAAAGAAACGTTAGGTACTCCATAATGCAGTGAGGTATTCCAGCAGTAAATCAGATAGTATTGACCTGGATTTATTCCCTGATATCAACATGATCTGGAATGTCATCTAAGTACCGAATTCCGACTCTTCATCACCCTGCAAACTGCAGTACAATGTTATTTTGGCATAATGGCATTTGTCATCAGCACTGGCCCATTGTCCACAGACTTGTTTCCAAGCAGTGTCTGCATTCAAGTCCCCTTTTACGCTTGTCATAGAAAAAATTAAAAAATAAAGTATTTTACCCACGGCGGCTTGTGTTTTCTAAAAGGAAGAGCATGTTATTTTATAACTAGATCAACAGCAAAGCCAGTTCTGCTTCCTGCCTGTATTGCATTTAATTTTGCAGTCATTTTATATGCAGAGAGGGACAGAACAAATACCATTATTATTAGCAGAGACAGTTTCTGCCATTTTGCTCTACCTCATTATATAAGAACAACCACGGTCCTGACAACATAAAAGATTAAGTGCCAAAAGTTCAAAAAAACTACACTTTATAAAAAGAAAAAAACCACAGTAACTACCTTCTTTAACAACTAAGAAATTCTCTCTAAGATTTGATCATATGAGGAAACATCACAGCTATGCAGAAGCTTTCTCAGGTACCTATGAACTATGATGCAAATACAAAGAGGTATTTTTCTGAACTGTTCTGCCTGCGCCCCTGGTGCACAGGGACCTTCCCTTTGGGTAGCCCTAAAAACTGAGCCCTGAGTCAGGAGGGCTTGAATTCTGGCTTCTTGTTGTTTTTCTAAAGCCCCTCCTGATGATATGGGCACAAAATGTTTTTTGCAAGACAAATCTAGAAATAATTTCCCTACCCGGAGGAGATACAACAAACATCCTAATGTGGCTCGAGAGCTGAAATCCCACAGGCTATTTTCCCAGCTCCTAAAGGTTTGTCCTCTCTGGGGGATGTGTTTCCCCGCGAGAACACAACGTCTTAAATTGCTTTAAATTCAAATGCAGCAATGATGTGCTAGATTAGTACTTTCATTAATTATAAGGTCTTGAATTCACTTTTAAAGTTTTGACCCTTCAGTCCTAAAATTATATTCCCTACCTGCACTGCCTCCACATTTAGACATTAATATACTGGCCAGTGTGTAAAGAGAAGAAGGGCTCAACATTTCATTTTTATTACACCTAGCTTATTTTCCAGGTGAAAATACCAACGCCTACTGAACATGTAGGAGTTATCTACATACCATGGGAAAGTTGGCCACCAACCCTCAAAATTACCCCAGGAACCCAAAATATCTTCTGTGTTCAGCTGAACACACACAACGAGGAAGGCATCAGGAAGGGACATGCTTGGCAGCTTGAACCTCTTGTCTGGCTCCGGCTCCTCTGTATATAGAGTGCAACTGCGGGTATCAAAGATGAAAAGCACCCCATGAGAGTAGAGGTGGATTACATTTCCCCATGTGGCTTATTGTCTTTATTTCACTGTTTTCCACTGCCGTATCTCAAAGACTACATGAAAAAAAGAAGTCTGGGACAATCATTGGACCTGCCTTCCCCTGTCTGCTCTCCTCTGCCAAATGCAGGTGGACAATTTTACCAATACAGAACTTTCCCTTCGAAAACTCTGATTTTGAATTAATCAGTTTCCCTCCCTAAAAGTTCAGCCAAACAATTCCAGTCACATCTACGTTTCTGGGTCAGTGTTTAAGCATCAACTAATCTGCAGTAGCTTTCTGCCTGCACCTGAGACGTTAACTCCACATGGGAGCATGGGCAGTGGAGTATTTCCTGAGACGTTCCATAAATCTCCTTTTGCATAAAAACTGTTTACTCCAAAAGCATTAACTTTATAGAGACTGAAGTGGTAGAGTACTCCCGCTGCCGGAGTTATTACTTCTGTCTATCACAGCGGAAACGTGTCCAACGAAATTTCTTATCTGTCACCCAGATGCAAGCTGAAGCTCATCCGGGATGCGCCTGTTATCTGTCTCGGAGTAACAGGGTGAGTGCCACATTGGGAAGTGATTTGTATAGATCGCTGGGTTTTAATGATAAGTATAAAGTACTTCACCTCTCCAGGAATGTCACGGAAGAAATCAAGAGCTTAACACGATCTCCTTGGAAAGCAATTTGTACTGCAATTACAAAACACCGATATCTGTGTCACAGGGAACCAGTGGATTTCAGAGGTTTAATTTACAATTTACTGGAGATAGGGCATTATATTATCACTGACATCCTTGTAATATATGGTGTATTCAGTGGTGACTTTCACTCATTAAAACAAATTAAAGAACTGTCTCTCGCAAAAAGGTCTACCTTTGCCTAAGTGCCTTTATTCACCAAATGCCCTGCTTTGTACATAATAAAAGTTGTAGGGAATGTATAACAGTTAATTCAGTTAGCTTTGTAGAAGCTAAATTATCATATCTTCAATAAAAGCTCAAAGATTGCCTCCAAGTTAGTGACATGAAAAGAATCAAACCTCTGTTGGATGGTGGTGGGGGGTTTTGGCAGGAGGAAAGATAGCTGGAATAACTGTAACATTTTAAAATGCATTTCTATCTTTAAATAAAAGAAACAGCATCACTGTAAACATATATGTTAAACTACATTTTTAAAAAAATTAGAAAAAATGTCAAGTATTTAAATAAGCAAACTATTTTTCTTTATTGCTAACTGCTTTATATAGCTTGGCATAATCATCTTAACCATATTCTTTAACAAGAATTATAAATCCCAACAAAGGAGGAAAATACACTTATTGCAGCACAAGTTACGACTATAGAAGAAGTCACTTTAGGCATACCGGAGCGAGATATTTTGGCTCATTCCTCCAGGAGAGCTATTTTTTGGCTCATCCCTCTGAGGTGGAAAAATAAGCTTTTTCCAAAATAAAAATTTTAAAAAATCAGGAAATCTGGGTTACTTCAAGCCGAGGGGGAAACACATTTGAAATTCAAGGGCTCTGCAGAGGGCCCGTTGAGTCCCTCGCACCTGGGAGCGCAGCAGCGGCACCTCGGTGCTCTCACCTGTCAGCCAAGCCCTGGGAACCCCAAATGGGGTAAATCTGACAAATCCTGGATTCCCTTGTGTTGGAGAAGTCCCTACTGGGAACCATCGCTATGAGGTTAAGCAGCACAAGAAAGTGGACCTCACCACAGAAGAGAAAGCTGTATCACATATTAATCCTATGTCCAGATGTATTTCCCTCCCCTTTTAAAGCTTGCATGACCATAAGCATTAAGGAAAAAACTGCAAAAAGTAGAGGAACCTTTTTGGGTAGCATGGCCTCAGACCCTCGCTCCCATACGCATCCCTTGGCACAGCCTTGCAGCACCGCCCGTCTTCTGCAGGAACATCACCGGTGGGATTTGGTTGTGCTGACTGCTGAGTTCAATGGGATTTTTGTCCTTTCTGACACCTAGTGTGCCTGTATGGCAGGCACTTCTAAACCCAGATGTGGCTTTAAAAATATTTGAGTACTTTGTTTACTTAAGTACTCTTTGTGCGTTTATGTTTGGCTGATGCACCAGAAAGGTCTGGACACACTATGATCTTCACAAAATCACTGAACAGCCCGGTTGGAAGGGACCTTGAAAGATCAGTTGGTCCAGCCTTTTGTGGGAAAGGAAACCTAGATAAGATCATCTATTATTGTCTAGTCGCATCTTGGACTTAAATCTTATCAAATTTAACATTGTCTTTCGTTGGAAGGATCAGGGAGGGTGCCAGAATTAATGATTGTGTCCTTTAATAACTGGAACACTTGAAATAGTAGAAAATGATGTGAGAATTTTGCTCAAACCCCATCATCACTGACTTATGAAAGATGCAACACGCTGGATATTGAAGGTCTGAGCCCCTAAGTGCTCAAGTACAAGTGTACTTTAATCCTGAAAAAGGGTTAGAGATACTTTTATTAAAAACAAAACTACATAAAATTGATTTGAGGAGTTCAGTGCTTCCTTTGCTGAAAAATATTCCCTTCTTGATAAAAAATATGATTTATTCTAGGTAATGCACAGCTAGTGTTATTACAAAGTAGCCAGAGGGAAGGGAATTGCCCGTCTTGTTTGTGTCATCTTGAGATGATGGAGCATCACTCATTCATGCTCCGATCCTTACAGCGTTGTCCCAAAACACTACAAATAAACAGTAGTGTTTTTTACTATTCGTTGTCCTCCTCATATATAGGCATAGATAAAATGTGCTGACTGAAAGCTTATCTAGATAGATAGAGAGACAATTAATCGCTTCCACTTTGTTGCATCACTTCAGCTCCATCAAAGTGCATCACTGTCCACTTGGAGCAGGTATTGACTGCTGCTTGCCAATCCAGGCAATGGTAGGTGGTGCTGATTTAATCACGGGGTCAGGCAACCTTTGCTGAGAAAGTATTTTTTTTGCATGGGGTAGTTCTAAGAATAGACTGTTTAAGTAAATTTGGAAGTGAGGAAAGAATTCAGACTATAGTGCCTATTAATAGTATCAAAAATCCTGTTACCTCAGGAGCATGGTAATTGGTTTGATCTTAAATTACAAGTAGGATCAATTTTCATTATGAAGGTAGTTGGCACTTAATGTTTGAAATGAACAGTGAGTTTTATATTTTATGAACTAGTCAACAAAACCCAGCCAAATAATGCAATATGAAATAATTAAGGATATGCTGTATAATTGTTGCATTAAATTCCTAAACTGACTCTGACATTGCTTGAAACTCAGTAGGAAAACTAATAAAAGCCTCTGTGAGGTTATTTTTCCTGTGTTGTCAGCACATTGCTAGTTAATGACTTTTAGAGTAGGTCAACTGAAAAGTGGTTTCTTTCACACTTACATGTTACTATGAAGCTTTTATTTCCTTTGTCAGCTGTTATTTCTAAACTACAGGAGCTGTCATGATTTTTGATTTATTTATTGTTAAAAATGATTATTTTTTACTCACAATGCAGCTGATTTTCAAAAGGTATTCTTTTTTTATGACTGCACTGTCCTATCTTATATCTCAAACGCCATAGCAAAGGAAAGCTGGATTCTAATTACAAAAAACGTATATGTTGTCGTTTGCCTTGCCAACTAGTATTAAATGTGGTTTTTATCTCAAATGCATGAACCTGAAAACACGCTTATGTGTGAGCAGCCTTTCCAGGGAAATGGCTATTATCCCGCGAGTTATCCCAAAAGAAGGATTGCACCCACCGGGGGCTGGCAGTGACGGCGGCAAGGGGCCACCCGCCGCGGTCTGCGGTCAGTGTCCTCAACATGGAGCCAGCTACATCGGCTAAATGCAACAGGCCATGGGCAGGGAAAAAAAAAAAAAAAAGTAAAAATCAAATTTATGTCTTGCTAAGTCACTGTGGCAGTGTTCTGAGAAAAGAACATCTTTTTATTTCATCCTGTCCACAGTCTAAAGCAAAGCTTTCTTTGACTGTCTCAAACCCAGTAATCCATCTCTTACTTTGGCTTGTTTTGGGTTCCACCAGGATCAGCTGCAAGCTACTCGGAACAGGGTCAATCAGAGACAGCAGGTAAAGCTTTGTGAGTGGACATCAACAGGTTGTGCACACAGAAAAAGCTAAATTACCAGGAATACGCCTCAAAAGCGAGAGTGTGTGGCACTGATCCCTTCCAACATGCTGGGTAAAAAACCTAATTCTATTGCTTTTTTGACTTCTTTTTTCAATTTAAACAAGCACGAGCATTATCTGACAGCAAACACCACAGCCTGGTACCACCGGCTCTCCTGCTCCTGCCGATGGCAATATTAGCAGCATAAGCTCTGGCTCTGAAAGAGCTTAAAACCCACCATCACTAAAGCCGCTATAAAAGTCATTACAGCAACTTTGAAAAGAAATGGCCAAAACAAGCTGTATACTGTCCCAGAAAGTAATCCACACAAGGCTACGTTTCCCGTTAAGAAACTTGAACAAAACTGAAATGAACTTTCAATGAAATTTTAATAGTTATGTATTTTCTGCATATAAGTGATGGCAGAATTTGAATCACTGTCTATACTTTTAAAAGCAAAGATTTGAATAATGCATGGAAGGTAGGAATTAAATAGTTGTCTTCTCTAGGAGGAGGAGTTGCACTCTCATATTCCTTTAGTTTCCTAGTCATTAGATTTATAACCAGCTCCTCACTAGTTCATGAATATTAGAAGAATACGACAGTGAAATATATTGTAATTGAAAGAATATTAATTAAGGTTCATCTCATATTCTATGGCTCTGTAATATCATCTGAAAAAGAGTCATTATACAAAGCTAGAAAGTCATGCTTTATTCAGGACAGTGTTATCTTTTTAAGCAGATGTGAAGTTATTAATTTAAAACAGTAAAACAGTTCAAAACCTGTATTCTTCATTGTTTCAGATATTAAGAAAAGCTGTTACTCACTTAAGCAATCAAGATTTTACTTGATTAATTTTCTTTTCAGCGAACAGGAACTGTGGGTTCTTCATGATTATAACTTTCCTCCTAACAAATCAATGCAGAGAGCAGGACATGTAAATTATATCTCGAACAGCCACTGGACGACCGGGTGATAAGTACCCGATGCAGTCCATTTTCTTTAGTGTTTCTGATACTTTACATTACAGCATATCAGTTTTTTTCATGCCAGTGCCAACGCACGCTTACTGCAAATGAACACTACTGGAAAAGCTGCATAATTTATTTCTTCTGATTCTCTTTCCTCATAAATGCCTATTTAAATACTCCAGGGATCATCCATTCAAACACTTTAGCAAGTTCTGTATCACGTTGTTTCCCAGACCTGTAGCAATACACTTATTAAGATTCCACCTTCTGACAGTCCTAAGACCTTATGGAAGCTAATCCTAAAATTTTGGGCGCTGCTAATTTTAAATATGGTTAATAGCAAATGCTGTCATTAGTCACAAGAAACTCACGGCTCTGTTCTGCTTTTTGAGATGTGATACAGACAAAAGATATCTGGACTTTTTCAGTGATGAGGTAGTCGTGTTATCCATGAAAAACTGATAATGAGTTGTGGTTCTTAGCCTGTTTATCGCATACTTTAAAATAATTAATATAAGGATGGTTTAATGATAATATTGGTCTCTATTATTTGCCAGAAATCCAGCTGGACACAGAGTTCTCTGTGGTAAAGACAGCTTCAAAATTCAGTAGTCATCACAGTTCATATCTTTAAGAAAAATTGCAAAAGCTAGGATTAAATATAGAACTTTGGAGAGAGCAGAGTTAGGAGACATAGCGAAGGTATTCAATACCAAAAAAAATAATTTTTTTTTCCTCTTGTCTGTTTTATCACTTAGGTCAGCAAAACAACAGTTTCCCAAAGATAACATCATGATAAATTTATATAGATTAACTGGAAAAAATACTCTATTTTCTTTAATTTCTTGTGGTATTCCTGGTGTGTGTCATTCATCCTGGCAGGAGGGCCATATGTCTGTTCCATAATTTCCCCTAAAACACAGATATTATGTAACGATTTTCAGACCAAATGAAGCTGAAAAGCCTAAAATCATTCTGACAACCAGTAATGTTCTGGGAACCATAATGGTCAAGCTTAAAGGCAAAGTAAGGTTTCTACTTATTGTGTGTAAAAAGTAGAACAGAAGACTAGGAAATAAAGGAAAAGAGGTCCTTCTTCTCAAGGCAAAGAAATGGAAAGATGATGTAATCTACTAATATTCTATACATCCTTTACTCAGTGTTCTCCTCAATTCTTAAGTTTGTTAAAACCCAGTGGGTCCAAACACTTTAAGATCTGCATTTCTAATGCAGATGGGAGATGAATAAAATGCATCATATCATGCAGCCTCACAGACAAACATGTGAAAAAAAATTTTTTTTAAGAAAGCTTTGAAAAAGTTTTCTATTCATTGAATTTTTTCCAGATTAGCTTTTTCAAATGAGGAGAAATAACTTCATTGGACAAATTCTCCCATTCCTGAGGCATTCATTGATCCCTGAGATACAAAAAGGGGATACAAATCTGAACATGCAGAATTTTTTGTTTGTTTTCCTATTAAAAAGATAGTATATTTAAAAAACAAACACACATTTTTGTAGCTAATGCACTGTCTGCTACTCATATATCCATCCCTCTGGATCCCACAGGCCAATATGTGTGAGTAAAGTCTGTTTCAAAATTGCCCAAGTTTTAGCAACACTTAATAAATATTATCACAACTATTAGTGCTTCTACTGCTTCTACACTCTGATTTGATATTAAATAGAAGTATAGGATTTTGTTGAAAATGTATTATTTTTAAAACCTTATTCTAGCATTAGAATCAGTGTGGATCTATTCTTAAAATTCTGCATATAACATTTAATTAGCAGCAGAAATGTATTTGTTCAGTAGGAAACCTTCCACTGAGCTATAGCAATGAATGTGATTTCTTACACAGGCTGCAAAATTCACTTCAATCCTAATTCTGGTTATATTCTGGGAATGTTCATGAATTAATGGCCTATGAACTGAATAAATAAGTCTGGGTTTGCTAGCCTGTGAATAAATAACGCAGTCTACAATACCATCATCACCATCCCAGCTTTAATGGAGTCTATTAAGTGCTGTCAGGGTTGAAAGATCATGGAAACACTGAGGTACTGCAATCTTTTGATTTATTCACTCTGTCCTCCTACTCTAAGTTGTTCCAAACTCCATCCAAATTTCTAGTGAGATGTCTGAGACCCTACACCTTATTTTACCGAACCCCAGGCATGGATTTCCTTACTGATTTCTATCCAGTTTTATTTTGGTCATTCTGCAAATCATTTGGGCTACAGATGAACTTGAACAATCACGTGAAGACAGAAAAATAGGAAAATAACACAGTCAAGTACTACTAACTAATGTGTTGCATATCCCTATATACCCACGCATACCTCCGCAGTTAAGGTGAGGGCAGGACGCAGCAGGACAGCACACAGCCCAGTCCCACAAGGCAGACATTGCCAGATCCCAGGAGTTTTCTAAGTGCCCAGCAGAAAATGGGACCCCAAAACGTTCCTGGATGGAGCTAGTGGAAGTTTGCTGGTGGCAAACCCATGCCTGTCTGCAAGGATGGGTTGAAGACAACATAGAGCCAGACCCCTACCTACCAAGCACCAAGCTAAACCAGCGTGGCAGACAGTGGGTTTGGTACCTCTATACGAGCCGCAGCCACAGCTAGACTCAGACTTGGCTTTCGTTTTATCAAGCTTATAGTATAGGCTATGTTACAGCTTTATTAATTTCTGTCCCTTCTGTAGATAACCTTTCAGTAAAGTTCTCCTCAAATGAAAACATGAATGAGTCTGTCTGTCCAAGGACTCATCCACTTTTACGAGAAAGCTAACATTGCAAACCCATTAATCTTTGCTGTATTCCCAGTTTTATTGCAATTCTCAGCCACACAGGAGAAAGGCAATCAGGCAGACAATTTCACTGCAATCAGTTCACAATGCTTTTAATTTCTGCTCCATTTCTGAACAGTGATTCAACCTGCTTCCCTTCCTTGCCTTCCAAATAATTATTGTTTGCATGAAGAAGGGTCAAAATACTAAATCACCGTTCAAAAATAATAGCCTCTTAGATAGTTTTAAAGTAATTCTTTAATTAAAGTGGAGAAACTTAGAAAGTGTCTTAAAAACCCATCAGGATTCTTATATTATACTACATAGATATAATTACTACCCACTTTAACATGCTCTAAAAGTAATGATAAAGTCTTAAATGACTGAAGTTAAAGTTCAATTAAATCTGATGAAGGGAACATTGAAAACTGGCCAACTTATTAAAATATGTATAATTTGACAGTACGTGATATCTAGATGTGTTGAATGGAGTCAGAGTTGCTGTTAATAATAATAATGCTGTTTCATCTGAGAACTGACAGACTCTGGTCTCCCCAATAACAAGAAAAAGGAAAGCAAAGGCACTCCTGGGAGCAGGCAAAGAACCAGCCACGAACTTGGGGAAAAGGGGGAGCACAGGGCTGCAACAGCAAACAGGATAGGAATACTTTAAATTTTAAAACTGTTGAAACTGTACACTGTTATTATCTTTCCTTTGGTCTCCATTGAGGAAAAGCAGTTCTGAGACACCAAGAGATTGACACTGCTTCTTTCTCAGTTGGACCCAATGAACTTAAAGGTCTTTTCCAATGTAAATGACTCCATGATTCTCTTGCCACTGTCAAGAGAAAATCTTAAGAGACAACTCTTCTTTTAAAACATCCAGACTCATTTTGCAAATCAAAGGTTAAGATGGATTGTCAAGCACTGTACCTTCATAATTACTGAAATCTCCTAAACCAAAGCCCCAAATGTAGATAGCCTTTGAGCTCTGTTGTGCCAACATGCAGATTAATGGTAGCAAAATGTTATGGTGCCTATTTTAGGTGCTTTAGAACAGAGTTTGCTGAAAGCTCAATAGAAAGAGACTCAGCTGCAAAACAAATCTCAAGTGGGGTTTTAGAAGGATGAACAGTTTTTGAAGAAAACTTCCTCACAAGTAAACCCAGGAATTTTCTCCAGTTTTCTCACTGCCTCCAAAGTCAGTAAAATAAAACCCATCAAATTGTTAATGACTCTACCACCTTGCAGCATCCCAGGCACAAAGGGGGAGAAGGCAGGAACCAGCATCCCTCCAAGGAAGGGGAGGAGGTGGTCAGGCCAAAACAGGAGGGGAGGGAAGGCACATTAGACAGAAGCAGGTTTGCTCTGCATGTACGAGGTGGAAGACAAGGGGCTTCGGACAGACGGACAGACCTGCCAGCCTCCCCCGGCCCCTCAGGGCAGGCTGGCAGGTACGTACACATGCGATGGGAAAAGATGCAGTTACAAGACTGACTTTAGAAATTAAATTAGCTGAATTCTATATTCAGGTGACAAACAGTGGTCTGGGCAATTTGGCGAGATACAGTAAAATAAAATTGGTGCCAAACATGCATAATGATGACGATAGCGATCTTAAAAAAAACCCCAAAAACCAAAAAACTATTTACTTCTGCTCTTTGCTTTGTCTGGAGGATGTGTACTGACTTTGTAGAATCACTGCAGCAACTTGTAAATGATGTATGAAATGAAAAAACCCCTGTTCAGCCACTGCAGAGAGAAATTGCAGACCGTGCTTTTCAGTCACTTTTGAACTGTGCTATTTGCTGTAATCTTGAGCACAACCATATTAAAGGCCAAAAACTTACATGTGCACACACATGCCCCAAGAAAACCTCTTAGTGTGAACACATTGAACACAGTGACACTGTTTAGAAAACAAATGCCGTTTCAATGTTTAGAAGAATTCTGATTTTAAGGGAACTTTTGCTCTGACTGAAATTAGAAGCAAATTGCCTGCCTTCTGTTGTTTATATGAGAATTTTATAGCAATTTAACCGAACTGACCACTATGAGTTATACTGCACATCTGTTTATATCATAACTCCTTGCCTTTAACCAAACTTGCATCTTTTTCATCCTGCATATCTGTCCAAAAGAAAATTAAAACTATAACCATCAGGACTGGTGTCTTATGAGTCCTAGAGGGTTTTCACATTTTCTCCTCTCTCTCTTTCAATCATTCCCCTCTGTGTAACTGCAGAAACTGAAAGAATAAGGTATAGCAAGTTGGGCCATAATCTCTTCTGACATTCTTCTGGAGATCATGAGTATTATAAAGCAGAATTCTTATTTCATTTTAAATAGCAACATGTATGTATTAGTTTAACTGACATTTCCTTTCCTGAATGCAGAAATTTAGGTCAAAGTACCCCATGGTAGCACCCACTGGGCAGAACACTAGATCCTACGCTAAGAGGATATGCTGGAGCACTTCAGGTTTCCGTTTTGGATGTAATAAAGGCAAAGCAACGGACTCTAATGGACAAAATAACTCTGCACAATTGCTAACGCTGAAATACAGCTGAGCTGCACTGGCTGGGGAATGTAGTCTTTTCCTTAGCTCACTTCAGAAGGATGAGATGTCTTGCATCTCATTTCATACCTTAGGAAAAATAATTTTCTGACTTGTATATTCCGGTGATCGCTGTGGAATAGTGGGCCAGAGGCTAGTGGCCAGTTTGTAAATTAACACAGCTGGGGAACACATCTGCGTCTGTCTTGTCTCCTGGCTGTTTTGATTTTAAGTTCTTCTAATGTTCCATTTTTTCTCTTACTTTCTCCATCATATAGAGCACTTGCAATGTTTTACTCATAGCACTAATGGTTTTGCCACAAAATTATGGGGCCAGGAAATATATCCCAGATAAAGGGTTTTTTCTTGAATACAAACCCCAAATCTAATCTTTTGGGATGCTGTTTAGGTTCCCTCACTATGCTACTTAGGACAGACTATATATGATCTATGTGAACACATCAGCAAAATGGAAACCTGAAACAGAGGCTTAAGACTTTTTGCTAAGCAGCTCTCTCCTAGGTATAGAGATGTAAGGATTAGCCAGTAAAAATCCATAAAGTTATTTTAAAATTTTAATTTTTTTCATTTAATCTAGTAGGAGAGAAAAGCTCTTTGTCCCACACCCATGCCTGCAGGCACCCTTCGGTCCCAGGGAAACTTCCCAGGGCCCTTCTCCTCCTACCCAGTGCTTAAATACCAACACCACCACCAAGGGTCTGGGATTTTCACTGTTAGAAAGAGAGTGCTCAGCATTAAAGAAAATGACTGAAGAGTAAGAGCAGGAGTGATATCCCAGATCTAGGGGAAAGAAAAAGAAAACCATCTAAAGGTCTGTTCTCATAAATCTCCGTAACCAGAAGATTTATTCTGCACTGAGGATTTTTCAAGGTGACGAGCACTTACTAATGGTTCTGAACAGCCATGGAAAATCAGGACAGGGGCCCAAAAGGCAACGAGGGGTCTAGCACCAACTGAAACCTTGGGTTCCCATACGATAATTGCATTCCCAAAGATAAGTAAAGACTGCCTTTAGCTCCCTATGAGTTCTAGGAATAAAATTTGGAGATGAAGTACACATTTGTAAATTCCAAATCAGAAACCCCTTTTGCAAATTTAGCCCTCGTGACAGTACAAAAGCAGGACCATCCCCAGCTCACCTTGAACGGGAGCCACACTCTCTGCACACACAGAGGAGGCATGGCTGCTGAACACCACGCTGGGCTGCTTTGCATTTATAAAAAGCATATCCTCATAACATGTGAACCAAAAAAATTGTGAACAAGTTGTGATCTACTTTTTACCGCAAGCTGTAGCCACATGCCAAACTCTATCTACTCATAATGCCATCATGATAAAAGAGAAGATTAAACACAGTTTCATTACAGTCAGGGTTTTTGCCCCTCAGTTCTCAGATTAAATAAAATTTCTGTCTCTAAAGACACACCATTTAAATGAATAGAAGCAATTAGGAAGAAACAGGATAATCTCTGTTAATGAGGCTATCTGGTTAAGGCGTTATACAGCCAATAAGTCTCATCTACTATTTGTTTTTATATTTCGGTCAACAGTGAAAAAGTTAACAAAGCTAATGCTGAGTTATCTCAGTGAGTTTCTGACCTAAGTCCCTTAGTAAAATGAGAGACTTTTGTACTTTTATTTTTTAATTAAGCATGAATGCAAACTCTATTGGTGTCTAAGCCAGCTATCAATTTAAGTTTTGCTCCTGTTTTGAATATTATCTTTCGTAGATCCAAGGGAAAAACACCTGCTTGCCAAGCCGGGAGCCCGGGGGAGGCTGGCTGTGGGGAGCGAGTTCTGCAGAGCTCAGCATCACTCCTCATGGTCTCTAGATCCCTCCCGCGAGGAGCTCGAGCGATTAATGGCCATCACAGAGCTGGGCTACCACTGTCCCCTCTGGGGAAATTTCCCTCTCCTACCAAAATCCTAGGGAATTATGGCTTTACCTTTTTGACTTGCTTCAAATCTGTTTTCTATACCTTATTAGCAGTAGCATGTTTTTCTGAACTTCAGGGAACCTTCAAAATTTTAATGATTATTTCTGATATTAAGAACCAACCTTTTGAGCTCTCATTTTTTGTTCCAGGAGATCTGGTCTCTCCCATTTCGCTTTCATTTCCACAGGCAGATGGAGAACAATTAATACTGCTACAACAGTGACAGTACTTCACTTTCTTCTGTCTTTTCTTCTCCATAATTAATTTACCCAATGCAGCCTGCCACTTCATAATTAAGCAATTAGGTAAAAAGGCTTGCCTGTTAATTTAAATACATCAGGATATTTGATGCACAGTCTCCTTTTTAGTTAGCGCTTCATGGACTATCATATCTATACAAGAATCCTTTCCAGTCTCTATACAAAGGTTTCACTTAGGTTTTATGATGCCTGGAGGTGACTGAGTTTTGCTCTCAGGCTTTCCATAGATAATTTCCCCTTTCCCATCCAAATCTCCTTATTTCATAGGAGCAGAACAATTACATCTACTTCAGTGTTTGCACAACTCACCCACAGCCTGTACCCAGTCAGTGTGCTGCTCCCCTGCGACCATCTCCCACCTTCACTGGTTCTGGATAACAAAACCTCACCGTGAACAAACATTCAATAGATCACAGCAAAAATCTTCCTAATTTCAGCCTTCAGTGGTATGTTTCTACTCCAAACCAAAAGCATTTTGGGTCCCTTCGGTATATTCACCCTGCTTAATGAATAACTGCATATTCTTATTACCCAGCTAAATATTTAATCCTTTTCAAATCTCCTTAAATCGTTGAACTCAGTAACGTTGGTATCGGTGACCTGCATGGGCTAACTATGGCTTATACAAGAAATGAAGGGGTGTATTAATTGTCTGGAATTAGACTAGTTAGTCTTCATTTTTCTATTCAGCAGGAACAGCCAGAGGAGCTTCACTACCCACTCACTACCTTCTTTGGAAGAAAAAAAACCTCAACAGTTGGATTATTTTTTTTTTTTTAGTAGTTCAATCCAGACTGGATTTGGGGAGGACCCAGAGTCAGAAGCTATTTGGATTCACCCAACCCTAGTGCTACCGGTGTTTGTAGCACAGCCCTTGCAAACAGCATCTGTGCAACGCGCGGCCCCCCGGCAGGCTGTGCCCATGCTCGTGCGCTTTGCCAGGCGGAGGCAGAAGGGATGAAGCCGAGCTGCAGGGACGTGCAAAAGAAGTAACAGGTGGGTTCCTGCCTCTTGGTTAGTCTTCCATCCCTTTGAATCCATAAATTTAGAAGTACGGCACTGCTGCCATGCTGACACAGCACTCGCTGCTGCCAGCCACATGAGAAAATCACGTTTAAGTTGGCGAGAAGCGATGTGTGCTTAAGGACTCCGCAAAGTCGAAACCTGAACGTCAGCTAAAATTGGTTATTCAGATTTCATCTCCAGCATCTCTGTGGTTTTTTTTTTTCAAGTACCTGGCACCGGAGCTACTCTCAGAGACGTCAATTTAAAGAAGTGCTGAAAACATTCAATCCTCTTTGCTCTCGGTTTAGTCGAGGAACTCTCTCTTGAGAGGGGCTGCTGAGGAGCAGCGCCTTTGAAACGCGGCTCCCTGGGAGAGTCCTCAGGAGAGAATCACTGGCAGGTTTTAAAAGTAACCTCTAATGTAATTAACTCACTGGTAGACTTTAATGGTTTAATAGTTGGAATATTAATACACCAGAGCACGTTCAGCAAAGGATGGCCAAGCTGCAAAACAAACCGTGGCCCAGGAAAACAGCTCTGGGGAGGCTGCTCCCCACAGCCGCAGAGATGTCTGCAGAATCACCAGAGTGGCCATGGGCACAGAAAAGCCTCCCGGGAGACCTGCAGCTCATGTTCATCCCAGTCAAGGAAAACACGCAACAAAAGTCTGCAAAAATGTCTCATTTATGGCCAGTCCTTAAACACTGAGGGATGTTTTCAGGACATTGAATACTGCCTTTCTGCAAAGCAATACTCAGCTTTGTTTGTAAAAATAATAGTTCAGAAAAATAAATGAAAAGTTATGTTTCCCTAGTCCTAAACCAAGCTCTGCCATCCTTTCCTGCAGAAGCTGGCTGTATATAGCAAAGTTTCCACCAAGCCTGTTGCACTTACTTTCCCCACTTTTAATAAAGCTGTATCTTTCTCAAAATATGTTCAGCAGTAAATGCACATCAGCATCAGCACATCATATGTAATTACTTCCAAAGGAAAGATCTTTTTTATGATGCTAACAACAACAAAAAAAAAAAAAAAAGAAATCAAAGTGTGATTTTAAGACCAATTAAAGGGATACAAAAACTTTATCAGCAAGGAGTTGTTTTTTTTTTTAGTCTATTCTAATAAAATACAGCAGCTTTAAATGGCTTGTCATGACAGAAAAATATTTAGTTCATAGGCTCAGTGTTGGAAACTCATGTACAAGGGCCCAAGCACCATGTTTTCCTCCTTAATACCACTTAAATACAATCAATCAGAAATAATAAAATTATCCTTGATTTAGAAATACAGTGGAAATTATAGCAGAAAAGGAAGCACAAATATCTTCAATTTTTAGTGTGTGCTAATGGGTCTACTGAAATACTGAAGAAGGCAATAGCAATGTCACGAAGAAGATAATTCAAGTTCTGGTGAACAAAATCGTTCACTTTCTGTGAAGTGGGATTCATCAAGGGTCTCTGAACCTACTGGACCTCTGTGCAGGAGGTGGATATGCACACTCCAGGAGTGGAAATCCCAGCAGGGACTACTGGGTCCAGCTTTTGGCACAGCACTTAAACCTGTGGACCATTTGGAGAGTCCGGAGGAGACCAGAAAGACTGCTTGGTTGTGTGGAACACAGACCCCCAAGAGCAGGGTTTGAAAGCACCGAGGGCTTTAGCAAGAAGCAGTTGGAGCAACATGGGACCTTCCCACCATGGTGGTGGTGGTTTCCATGGGGCACCAAGGACCTCACCATTAACCACATCCATTTTTTTCTTTAGTCTTTTTCTGGAAACACTTGTGGACATCATAAAAAATATTTAATATATGGCGATTACAAAATCTGTGTGCTGAATTTATATTTTATGCTGGTTAACTCTTGTTTCTTCATTTCAGTCTAACATAGATTGAGTAATCCTTCCTCAGGCGAGGATTGCATTGCTTCTCCAACCACTGCCCTCTACCTTCAGACTATGGAAAAATCAATTACACTCCTGCGCTTGTCTGTTCAATTAAGTCTGCACCAAACTGGGAAGTACCGCAAGTACATTTGTTCTACAGCTAATGTGCACACACACACAGCAGCTACACTCTTGATAAGGAAGGGTTGATGTGTGCTTTGGAGGCACATGAAAAGTGCTCATTGCTAAAAACTGCCATTCCCTTTGAAGATGCTTTTATCACCCTGGGATCTTCCCACTTCATGAAAGAGCTATGCCCAAATACTGGGAAACACTGCATTTTCCCTTTTGTTTTCTCCTGAAAAGACCAGAAGCTAGGGTGGTAATATGTGTAAGTAGATTTTGTGAAGTATATTAGAAATAGCACACCACAAGAAAACAAACAAGCAAACATACCTTTATGCATATGCAGATTGACAGAAATTCACTCATTTTTTCAGAGCTGCTGATCACATCTTTAGGCAAGAAGGCTTAACACCTTTGTGGTAACGACCAGGATGCTTTTGGACCTTCGATCAGACCCACAGAGGCATTTCTAATGCTCCAAACCGTTTCCCCCAGCAGACGGTTGCCTCAGTGTCTGCCCAGTTATGCCAGGGTGGATGAGAGCGGCATAGCCAACCCTGGTCCAAGGGAGCAGCGTCGGTGGGTACATCAGGGCACTCCAAAAAGAGAGGATGTTCATGTCAGGGGGAGGCATTTCCTTTGCTATAAAACTCCTGATCCTGCCCTGGAACAGAATTCTCTTTGATGATGGGCTCATTGCTTAAACTCAGCATCTCATGGTTAACTTAATTGCAACATCTTCTCTGGAGCATGAGCCAGATTTTCAGAACTGCTATATCCTCCTGTAAGCTTGCAAAAGTGTCTACTGGACCAGCGCTCAGATTGGAGAAGATGATAAAGCACGTAAGACCTAAAAAAACCTCCAGCTGAGCAACAAAATTCGTAGCCCCAGAAGATGATTTTGGCCTTACCTTCTCCATAATGGCCTCATGCTTCATGTCATTCCAAAGAAGCATCACAAAAAAAGTATCACTCAGTGCTACAGTAAGAACTTGACAATTCTTAGAGACACTGCCAAAAATACCCAAACGTCTAATCCAAATTATCCCATGCAATCAGTTCAAGTAACTTGCCACAGGTTGCTCAGAAATAGAACAGCTATTTGGCAAAAACACAGCCACTCATTATAATTCATTGAGAAGTCCTTAATTTTACAGTTACATACGCCAGTATGAAATCATATCAAATTCTTCAAAAGAGGTGAAAATGCTGAGATATTTATATTCAGTAACTTAAATAGTTCTGAGCATTTACTACATTTTCTCAACACTTTTTTGGTGCCGCTCAGCAGCAGCTCCATCGGTGATGCAACTCCAATATGGGACTCAGTTACAGCCCTTTGAAAAATGACTAATTCTCAGCTTCCCTCTCAGAAAAATTCCAAAAATCTTGCTCTCCTAACTCCTAGAGAAGTGGTAGGAAGACAACTCTTTTCTCCAGGGCTCAAATGAACGGTGTTTTCCCAGCCCACAGCCACCGTTCCACCTCTGAGCCAGAAGAAGCCAAGAAATCTTTTCTTTTTTATAGATCTATCTTATGAAAATAACACAATTCCTTAAATTAATAGCATCCAAGTACCATGCCAGAAAATGAAAATAAAACCATTAGCAATAAATTTACTGCCCCAAGCTTATCTTTAAGAAACAGACCACCAACACGGCTTTCTCCCTGCTGAAAGCCACACATTGAACGCACATAATCCTTTTATTGTGATGTTTTCAAAATGTTTCCCTTGTATAATGTGTCAGTGTCCTATATGTGTTTTAGGCAACTACCCTGGACGCTTGTATTTGTAGATTGATGAAATACCAACAGTTTGACAAATTCCAAAGTATATATTAAAAAAAACATTCCAAACAATTCTACAGATAAGCCATAACAATAAAAAATAATAACAAATAAAGAAAGAAGCAACCCCAGCAGGTTGGCCACTGGTGAGCACTGAGGGCAGGAATGGAGGTTAGCATCACCCCAAGGGAGACACAAACGTGGGGACGCAGCAACAGCAGACCCTGCAGTTGGGGGCTGTGTAGGACAGTTACCTTCCCAGGCACTGCTGGGTAAAATTATTTGTATTCAGGTTTGGGGTGTTTTTTTATCTCCATGCCAGAAGCTGGTGTCTTTCTTTAGCATGGAACCCCATGAGCAGAGCACAAAGGGAGAGTAACAGTGATATCCTCCAGGCTCACAGGCTGGGAACACAAAAACTCGTGAGAAAAAACAAATTTTTAACCTTCGGTAGGCTGAGGATCAATCTTTGGGATATTAAACAAAATGTTTTATTATAAAGGGAAATCAATTGCAAACAGCAAGTGACAGCTGGTTGTGGTAAAGTAATGAGATAACGGTCTCAAAATTCATCTTTATACCTTTGTGCTGTAGAAGTGCCTCTAAGTAGCAAAAGAGCGGCACTCCCCATATAAAACCAGGGTATGTCTGCAGCATAAAAGGAAAAAAAAGAAACAAAATAGGAAATTCTAAAAAACTTTAAAAGCATTTGACATGTCCATTAGAACGCCAGGCCTCCTGTAGAGCTGGGCTCCCAGGTGGGTCCGGAATTGGGTAAGAAGCATGAGAGATGGAGGACACGAGATTTCCTCGGTCTGAGACAGATGGTGTTGGGGGTTTTACCGGAGCTAGGGGGATGTGCAAGGCCATAGGAAACCGCTGTGCAGCACTAAAGCATGGTGATTGCAGCCGACTACATCAAACAGATCCACACTGGTCTGCTCACCTGACACCGCTGGAAACGCAGAAACCCGAACACTGAGTGAATCTCTGTACAGCTGCGGGTGATTGGAAGCAAAAATAATTTCACTTATTGCAGTAGCCTCTCCATGGCATTTCCTAACCTGCTAGCTTTCCCTTACCACATAAGAAAACTTCTAAATACCAACATGGCACCAAGAAACCAACAGTCCTTTCTTATATCTACATTTTTTAATTATATGTCATGTATACTATAGACACAAGGAGTGGATTTTTTTGGTTAGTATTGCTAATCTTTCAGAGTTTATTTACTGCACTAGATCAGCAGAGCATCCCTTTTTTTTTTTCTAATATAGAGTCTGTTACATAGTTTATGCTCTGCATAAACCACATTTAAAGTACATAAAGAAATCACTTATTTCTGTGATTCAACAAAGATGGCAATTGGCTGGCAGTTTCTTAATCGAGAGACATCTCTATTTGAACTGAACAGAATTATCATCCCTTCATTCACACGCTTTATGAAATATGTATCACTTGGGAATATACGATCACTTCTAACGTAGACTGATTCACAGAACAAAATAATGTGGTAAAAACCAGGTCACTCAAACTAAAGCTAATCAAATTGGTCGAGCTGTCCTCTATTTGTGATGGGTTCAATAAAATACTTCTGAAAAGAGAGAAGTGATAGCTTGAGGTCACAGAAGAAACTTCACAAAGCCATCATGCCAGTTTTGGTCCTTTACCAGGCAGTTTTTGTAAATTAGGTACCCCTGGGTCTGCAGAGTGACCATTTCACATCCCTGACCAGCAGCTAATCCCACTTCCCACACCCTTGCAGGACTAACTGGGGTTATCTGGGGAAACCAGTGGGAGCTTCTGGTCTTCACGCCAAGAGCTGCGTCGTGGCTGAGGAGCACGGACGTGAGATTGAGAGGGCCAGGGTAAACCTGAGGAGCTGAACTTCTCCGAATGCTCCGTGCTTCGTCCTGGCCCTTGTCACGCCAGGGAGGACCAGGGTTGGCACTCGGCCACGCAGCATCCCAGCAAGACAGGGGGTGTGAAGGGGCACTCGTCTCTCTTGGCAATGCAGATGTTTCCTCTGCACCTTCCTGTCTGCAGACCGAAGCCCTCTCGTGCTGGGTAAATTATAGAGAAAATGTATACCAAAGGTTTTCATCCGATTGTTGAAAAGCTAATGAGGCTCCAGTGGCAGATTTGTAGCAAAGCGATTGGTTGTTGTTATCAATTTTCAGCAGGTGCTGGGTCAACTGTTAAATAGGACTAACATTATCTCAAGGAAGAAACCTTTTTTTGCCACACTGCCATGTCACATCTCTAGCAAAAAGGCTGCTGGTTTTTCACCGCTGAATTTACAGTATCTCAGTGACCAAACTAGCAGCAAAGAGCATCGTTATCCACTCCTTTGCTGCTGAAGGAACAATGTGCCATTACATGATTTCCTATTATGCTGTAATGAAGGAGGCAATTTGTGCTTTTGCTCACATGCTTCGCTTACGTGAGCCTTTGGTTTCACTTGAAAGTGACTTGGGGAAAATTTGTATCTAGTATAATATTCTTCCAGATAATAAATTAAGCTCCTAAATTAGCATGTCTCTATAGAAACAGCTGAAAGAGAAATATTAAATTAAAAAAGCAATTTTCTTTATGATATGATGATTTAGCAAGGATTTCATTCTACCGTATGAATTATGGCCTGCTGCTTGTTCAGCTTATTATAATAAATATTTGAGAATCAACCTTTTGATCTGTATTTCTCAAACCGATTGGCTGACCATTGTTAGAAATAATCACCAAGTGATTTGTGTTCTCTCATCCCTGAGAGGTTTGGCATAGAGCTCAAAAACTTAATTAGAAATGTTACTATCTTCCATATTTTGTAGTATTAGATACAGAACAGAGCAAAGGTCTATCTGAGGGGGGAAAAAAGCTAGTTTTGGAAACTAGCCTTGAAACTGGGGGTGAGGTTTTTGTTTTAAAGAAGGTTGAAAACCCTACGAGGTAGAAAACATTTCAAGTTTCCCCCTTGTTTATTTCGTTTATAGGTACTTTGAATTAATTGCAAGCTGTTGGACCTTACGCTGGCTCAGCACAGTGCTCTTACCCGCTCCTCAGCCTGCAGCATCTTTCCTGATACCTGCTGCTTAATTCCAAGCTTGAGCCATCATCTTCCTGAAGTCGCCTTGGCAACTTGTCAAGGGTTTGATGGGTTTTTTCCCCTTCCATTTTTCTTTCCCTCATTTCAGGCTTTCACCTTAATTTCCGTAGGCCAAGTGTAAATGTTGAAGTTACAGGGCAAAGGAAGGGACTGATTTAAACGCACGTTAAGGATGTTAAACACGAGGAGAGCACTGCGGCGTGTGCGTGGGAGGGATGCTCAGCGCAGCGGGTCTGTGCGGCGGGACACGCTGGGAAGAGCTAGAGGAGTGAGGAGAACAGAGGTGGACGCTCTGATGTGACTGCCTGGGGGTTTTACAGAGAAATCACCTCTCCTGTTTACAGTTTACAAGGGCAAAACTGTAAAAGCATGGAATATTTGATAGTTTAAATCATGTCTTCCTGTTCTGCCCACCTTAAATTAGAGTAGGTTTTGCTACCGCATTTGCCTCTTGGAGGAGGACAGGGGAAGGGAAATGTTGTTATCCCCAGGGGTAACGATGGCAAAGGACAAATTGCAAAAGAGCAGTTGGTAAATCAAACCTCTCCCTGGTCACAGCATGCAAGAAACAGAAATTCATCTAGCAACAGATTTCTTATATTTACAAAGCACGTACAGAAGTGAGAAATCATCATGCACTCAGCAGTAACACTTCCACAGAGCAGCATCTATTAGATGATCTCAAACTCCTAAAAAGACGCATACGAATGAAATTGAAACAACCCTCCACTGCAGCAGAAACACCTTTTGCGGAGACACAAATGCATCCCTGATAACGCTGGGCTCTGCCCTCAGGCAGGTGATGTGCCTCTGAGAGCCCAGCATGAAGTACTTCCAGCTTTTCGTCCCTCAAGATGCCCCCAGAGCTCAGAAACGCCATTGCCTTGTGCTCCCTCTTTCCCTCACCACTCTCCATCTTTCCACTTGTTTCTTCATTCATTCCCTAATTCCCCCAGCCCCTCCCAGCTCTTTTCCTTTCCCCTTTAGCTTCCATCTCCCTTTTTATTCTCCCTCTCCAGCCCTCTCTGCTTAAGTCACTCCCCTGTTTTTTCCCTATCTACAAATAAATAATGCCAGGCCCTCCCAAGCTGCATTAAAAAAAAAAAAAAAAAATTGTTATATAGGAAGAAATATTTTTTACCTTTTCAATTTGTAACTCAATTTTCTGCCCCTGGTACTTTCCCACATAGCTTCCTCTTGGTAAAATATTTCCTGTAGAAGTTGCTTTCATTGTCTCAGTTTCCTATGCTATATTTCTTATCAATTAGATAATAAATTAAGTCTCTGACAGTGTTACTTAAATGGACTTCATGCTCACAGTGACTCATGAAGAATCGAACAAAAGTTGATCCATCCTGGGCAGTCCCATTTGCTCCCTTTAGCTGGAAACCCAAGGGACTGGCATCGTTTATCGCTCAGAATTTCTAACTATATCCCAAGGGAAAATGTGGAAAAGAGGGGAAAGGATAAAATTAGGATCTTGCTTAATAGAGACTTCTTCAGAAAAGTCTGAGATTTGCCTCAAGATTAATCACAGTGTCTTCACAATCTTTTTCCTAAAAAACTCATTTTTCCTATTGGCAGCCAAGCCAAGGTCTCTTAAAATGAAATAAAAAGCAATTGTGTTAGAAAGGTGATGTCACTGCATCCATCGTGAAAGACTAATGCTACCCATATTTCTTCCTGACTACTTTTTTTCTTTTCTTTCAGAGCAGCGTGCTTTGCAGTTGCACCTGCAGTTAGTCAGATGTACATTCACTAAATTTATGCATCTGTACTTTTTTTCCATCCTCCATCTGCGACAGTTTCCTTCCTCACAAGGTTGTAAATATCTGTGACAATTGCTGAACCTTGCAGTGGTGAAGCTCTTGATATAGTGAAATGTTCTCAAGACTAAAAGCTGTTTGCTATAGAATTTTTTTTCCCCACCTTTTCAGGAGACAAGATTGTCTGGAGCTCCTTTTTCCTTCTGCCTCCCCACCCTGTAAGAGAGTATCGCATTGTATTGCTCTGCCTCTGCGGTCCATCAGGCTGGGCAGCCAGGGCTGATTTCCACTGAAGAAATTAAAACTTCTAGAGAAAGTTGCAGCTGTAATAATTTTCATACGGAAAACTCTTGCTATGTGCGGAGATCTGGAAACAGGATGAGGTAAACAGGGTGAGCCAATGGGAAAACACCGGCAACTGCAAAGGTGCTGTAAAAAACCCAGCGTATATTCTAATATGAAATAACTAGTACGGAAGAGAAGATTATTCTAGCAAAAGACATTCCCTAGCTGATAACACTAATAGAGATTCAGGGTTTAAAGTTTTATCCCCTCTGACGTATCTTTGGACGTTCCTCTTTCTTACACAACTGCTTTCCCCCGAAGGACGAGGTCTGCCGAGGGACAGCAAGAGGCGGCTGGGGCTGGCATACAGGCGTTACACCTGCAGCTGCACATAGTGGGTACAGCTGGGAGCAAAATCAGTTTAATGGACTCTTTTAAGAGGGTTGCATGGCAGAATATAAATGGTTCTACCATGGAAACTAAACTTGGAGTTTGTTCATGAGCATCAAGCAGACCAGACTTGGCCTCTCCTCAGCTCCAGAAGACAGAGCAGTTATTCTGTCATGCAACCATGGGGCACAGTTTATCACCACGTAGCAAACTTAACCTCTGCTCAGCAGACCCCAGGACTCAGCCATAATATTCAATGAATTACCTCTAAGTCCACGTTAAACAGAGCGGTATGATGAACTGGTGTGATATCTGACCTGTGGATATAAACACAGAGCTTCACGCCACAGCACTTCTGGCCCTTCATCTTCATGAACACAAAAATGATCACCTCATTCAGAGAAAATAAAGGCCATTTCTGTGTTTAAAAAAAAAAAACCAACCAAAAACCCAACCAAAAACCCACCCCACCTTGACATATTCAGAATATACTACATTGCACTGAAAATATCACTTAAAAGAAAATGAGTTTAGTAAAAGCTATATATAAAATGAAGGAATGGCTATCAGAGCAACTGATGTAAAATATCACCTAAGGGAAGAAAATCTTTATTGTCATTTTAGTGGCTTTATTCACTGGAATCATACAACAGCTAAAAGGCCCATGAGGAATAGTTTTATTTACCTCAGGGCATTTTTTTAATATACAGCTCTTGCCCTCAGGGAAATTGTGTATTCACCATATCAGGCCCCTACTTGACCAAGCACTTAAACACCAGCCAGACTCCATCAAGTGCACAAGTACTTCCAGGGAGCCTCCAGCCCAGTCACTTGTGTAGCTTGAGCTGGGGTGATGCAGAAGAGCCACGTTGAACCGCTTCCTTCCAACGCACTCAGCAGACATGGCCCTGCTCTAAATTTTCCTTTTGGTCTCTTCAATTCCCTCCCGAGGACATGGCTGGACAGAGGGCACGCTATGAGTGAAACTTTGCAGCCCTTATTGCCACCTGCCCTTCCCTGCTGATCTCGCATCTCTCCCAAGGAAAACCAAACCAAACCAAAACGCAACACCAAAAAAAGACTTTAGTGGAGAGGAAGCAGCGTTCACAATGAAGGAGGCAATCTGCACAAAAATCTTCCTGAGCAAACAGCCCAGGATCCCTGGGCAGGGGTGAGTCAGGTCTTGGGGACGGGTCTGCTGGGGGTTTCCACTCTTCTGGAGACCAAGTGCTTCATCCAGGCTTCATCACCATAAAGAACACTTAAAAGAGGAATGAAATCTCAGTGCTGATATGTTTTATTCCTTATTGTTTTGACTTTGCAAGCCGAGTCATTTGTTATTGATTGGGTATCTTTTAAGCTGTTAAAAATCCACAGAAATTCCATGCTGTAGGTGAGATGTGCACGTACATACTACACGTATATGTACATGCACACATATATGTGCATACACACATCCCTACATACAAACATCTCAATAGTCCTGATGTCTCTACACGTGCACACACATATACACAGGTGGGTCAGCACCAAATCTAGAACTTCCAGTTTCATCACATGGACCAGCACCACCGCGCAGTAATTACTCCAGTCATTAATGCAGAAGAAAAGAAGTAAAACTTGGCACCGAGATCACAGGGCACTGCTGGCAGCAGGGGAGTGACAAGGCTCTGCAGCCCTCTACTCCAGTCACATACCAGAGGGAATCCCTCCTGGAAATGGCACACACGCTCAGAAGAGGCTGTTTTCTCTGTCGTCTCTGCTGCAGACTGGGGCAGTCTGTGTTTTTCCTTCCAAGCCTTTGCTGCTTTCTCTTTGGGAGAGGGGGGGGATGAAGAAGGAGAGGTATCAAAAGAAGACAATTATGTCCTGCATTTCCTCTTATCTGTTATTGAAGCAATTCCAACTGAGTCCCAGGTGTGCACATTACCTGAAGCATGAATTCTTATATAGAATATATAAAAAGCAGTAGGTAAAAAAAAAAACCCAACACAATCCCACATAAAACCAAAAAAAGCAGTGGGGAAAAAAATACATAAAAAGGAAAAAAGCAATCTGTAGCAGGAAACATACTGTCCCTCCCAGAATCATCACATCCAACAAAATACTTATCCATAGCAAAATACCAATATTGTATTACTTAGACAGGAAAACATCCTTGCTAACAACCCCCCTGCTTTCCCACGCATGCTTCCCCCTCCCCGAGAGGGTCAATCAGTCGTTGCAGACATGCCGTGACATTCACCATCAGCCAGTGACGTCCTGCCAAACCCAGAGAGCAGGCACCGCGGACGCGCGCCTCCGCGCGGGAGAAAGAGGGGGGAAAGACGGAGGGACAGGCTGCGAAGGTGCAGACCGGCCTCCTCGGAGGGAATGGGCTCACGTGGGAAGTGGGCAGTTCCACATAACTGCGTTAACGATGGAAACCTTGCTGTGTCAATGGAGATGCGGCCGCTTGATTTTTGTTTTCTGCTATTAGGACGTCACATCCTACAACAAATTTACTGTTACCAAGTGCTTTGCTTGTTTTGCATTATTATTTTGGTATTTAAGGGGCTGTTTTTCCTGCCGTCAAGCTCCCATTTCTCAGCAGTCTGACAACCCAAAATAACACATACGTTTTCCGAATCTAATTAGTCCATTTGAACTTCAGCACTACGGTAACACTTCTGTCATAGTTTTTGGACACAGAGTCATAAAACGTTTTAAGCTGGAAGGGATTTCAGGAGGTTTCGGGTCCAATTCACGCAGGGTCACCTTCACACAGGGCACTCAGGGTTGCCCTCATGATCTCTGGGACAGAGATCCACAACCTCAGAGCTCATCACACAAGCATCCAAATTTGCTCTAATACATTTAATATTATAAGAAACCGTTTTGAGAACTTAACTTCCAAGAACTGATGGTGTCAGGGAAACTATCTTTCCATGCACATTCTTTCCACTACATGACAGTTCCCTGGAAATTCAGGTAACTCTAAAAATAAGCAAATATTTTATTTTTAAGTCATTCATATGTTGTTTTTCGCAAGTACCTTATTTTGAAAGCCATTTAAGGGAAGCCTAATGGGTGGCCATTTCTGTGGAAAAAACTGCATATCAAAAGTCTGTTATTCACCAAAAAATCCTAGTGCAGCTGAACCAAAACACATTTGGAAAAGCAAACAAAGCTGATTAAGTGACTTGCAACATCTAATGAAGTTGTACCCACAACAGCTATTTCAGCTGGAGCTGGGAAGACCGGTGTAATGAAATATAAATAAAGATACCATATACCAGATTTTGGACACATCAATATCATAGCTCACACAGATCTGGCAGAGGCTGCTGATCAATGAAAGCTCTTGATGCCCGTCACAGCAACACTGCCAAGCTCTGCCTTGCCTGGAGACAATCCGCCAAGGCTAAAGAGTTTGACGCAAACTTTGTGCCAGCAGCCACACTGGATCTTCACTCTTCATACAATTCCAGCCGGTTCACGGCGTTGTATTGCCATTCCCCAGTAACACGGACCTTTCTAACGATACAGTGCCCTTCCTTCCACCATCTCATGCCTTTTCAATTACTGTGCCCATCCAGCAAGAAACTTCTATAGGGATAACTTTATGCTGCATCACTTACAAAACTACCTCTGCTTCTGGACTTGGTGGAGACTTTTAACTACATTTTTTCCCTGACAAATACTCAGTTAATAATTAGGCCTTATTTAAAAACTGAAGAGATAATAAAACTAGAAACATCAACCAACCAAGGCAATTACAGCTTATATGTCTCCCTCTAAAAAGAAGGAAAGAAACGTACAAGAGAAATCAGTCACACTGTTTAAATGGAAGGTTTTCAGATACTGCAATGACAAGAAAAATATGAGAAGAAATATATAAAGACTTGAGAACAAAGCAATAAAAGGATCATTTGCTTAATTCCATCATTACCAGAGGCAGGTGTCCTTGGGTTTAATCAGAATATCAATTTGTGGGCTGTTTTGGTTTTTTTTTCCCCATTGCAAGCGGGAAAAAAAAAAAGGCAATAAATAGAATACCTTTTCTGTGCTTTTATATTTTTAACCACCATTACCGATTTTGGTTCTAGCACCCAGCATTAGTAACTCTTATTGCACCGGCAGCTGAAGCACCCACCCCTGTTGTGCCCATGGGATTTCTGCAAGCTCAAGGAGCCACTAACTTTTGTTCTTGACACCTTTGGTTAGCTTGGTTCGGGTCCCCGATGAGTTATTGTTCTCTTCAGCTCACATTTTCAAGTTTGCATTCATTTCTTGACTTTGAAACTGAAGTTTTGCCGCACTGAGTGCTAAAAGATTTTTGTAAACAGAAAAACTGAATAACTGATGAAATCCTGGATTCTTGTTGGGAGAAAAACACGAGCATACAGGTCAACTGAAGAAGTTTGTGCCAGAGTATTGGCTTACAAATATGGAATATCCTTTGTTTTGAAGACTCTCCTCCCATAAAACTAAGGATACATGTTTGAACTGACCCTTGCCTGCATTTAAAAATAACTTTATCTGGTAAGGTGGTTGTAGTCATTTATCACATAATTCATTCCCTTGAATGAATCTGACGATGAAAAGTTGATGATTTGTCAGTCACCATGCGGCAGTGGCTAATCAACCCTGAGGTGCGTCAGGGCTGCAGAGTTTTGTGAAGCACATCATTCCAGGTTAAACTTAGTTTTCGGTTTCTTTTTCACAGTTCTGCTATAAGTGAGTGGATTTAAATCTTTCTGTCCAATTTTCCGCCTGCTGGCACTGAGTTTTGACAACACCCCTGATGGAAATTATCTGCATTGCTGTGAAACTTCAAAGAAAATGTTTCCAGAGGTGATCAGGCACCATAACTGAATATGAAGAAAGTTAATATCTAATCTATCATTTACTTCAGTGTTGCCTTTCCCTTGCAGCTCTGTTTGTGAGGGGAAAGGTTGGAACGACACTGACATTTTCTTTAGACTACAACTGTAAGAATTAAATTTAGTGCAAATATTAATAGCTCATCCACCCTCCGCAAAGTGTCTCCAGTTCCCAGCAGGAGAATTCGAGATGTTGTAAGGCCTATTAGCTGCAGCTATACACTAATTTTCAATTTTTATATGTCACCAACCGCTAAGATGGTAAGATGACTTTTTTGAAGCTCATCTCTTCCTTTCAGCCTCCGCAGAGCTCATAAATAGCTATATTCTTAGCTCCTCTAGTGTAATAAAGCAGCTTCTGTATGGAAGGAAAAAAAGAAATCAGTGAATTAAGACCTCTTTCACCATAGGATAGAGTAGCTGTTTCTGTTACCTCCAGTGCAAGAGTCCAGAGAACAAGCTGTTTTCATCACAGTTTAACTCTCAAGAGCTTTTACCATAAAAACACTCCACGTCCCTCATATTTGAATTTGGGGTTTCCCCTCCTGTTGTTTCTGATAAGTCTCCCCAGCATCACTAACACATTAGGCGTTCAACAGAAGGACAATACGCATGGGATAAGATGTCTCAAATTATTAGGTTTGTATCAAACCTGTTAATTAACAAGCTTACGAGATCAACACTGAAAAAAATTGCCTTTCAGACTCCTGGCTGGGACGTTATCCTCATCAATAGGTGAGCGAATACAAACATTATCCCGACTCAGAAACTCCAGAGTTCCAACATACAAAAAAAGAAACCAAATTTTGTAACTCTCTTAAAAGATATATGATACTGCTCCTGACACAGTTTCGTTCTTACAGCCTTGATATTTAAGGCTGCATACAGCTCAGTGCTTTCTTGCTTCAATAAGCTGTTGTAGCATAATACAAAGGTACATCACCACATTGACTTTCTCTCAACCTCTCCACCACAGGAATTGTTCACTCTTGCATACGAATAATAATTTAAATCCAACAGAGCAGTGTAAA
The DNA here is from genome assembly GCF_000737465.1 of Haliaeetus leucocephalus. NCBI lineage: Eukaryota > Metazoa > Chordata > Aves > Accipitriformes > Accipitridae > Haliaeetus > Haliaeetus leucocephalus. Next base: position 1,494,031 of record NW_010973266.1, read on the forward strand.
TAATGCTAGCAATATATAGAAAAAGGAAGAGTCACAAGCAAGACAGGCACAATTCATTTCAAGCTCTGCAATTAGAGAGAAGCATGAATTACCAGCTGTCGTTTTGATCACTCTACATAGATTCATCGTCTCTGCAACTCAAACCCATAACCCATAGCCCCTCAAGGAACTTTCTGGATTTCTTTTTTTCTTTTTTTTAATACACTTCCTGGTGGTATTCTATGAAATGAACCATCTGTCAATGACAGATATAAGCAGTTTACATTTCTATACTGCATGCTAACAGCTCAACATACTGTACCAGATCGCCAAAGTGTTTGTGCATGGTCAGATTAAGTTGATGAAATCGCTCTTTGAAACATTCACTTTCAAACACTTTTGGCACCTCTACAATATAATTTCTCTTTACTTCTAATTTGCATAGCTAAGAAATTTGTTTGGACTGAGATTTTAAAGCTTCATCATAGAGATGTTTTTTATACCCAGCTCACAAGCCCTTGAATATAACAGGTAACTGCTGACATGAACTTCCCCCAGAGTGATTTGAACAGCTCTGATGTGCAGTGATTTTTAGCAGTGTGATATTATTTCCTCTTAAAAAAAATAGTGTCCCTCAGGTGTTCACAGGATCAAGCCCTCAAGACAGTACCTGGAAATGTTTATTTGTGGCATTTAATGTTGCTCTGGAACATACAGGCTCTGTTTCATCACTTGGTTAAATTTTAAACCCATGTTTAAGGCAGCCTGTGCGTATGTGCTTTCCTGAAACACCATCATTAAAAAAAAGCTAGAAACAGCCAAGAAAGAAATGAGGGACAATGTTCCCAGGAAGAGGATATGCCTTTCCTTGTTAGATGAAAGACATTTTCGGTTCTACTCTTACTTCACTTGGAGATTAGTAGATAAATAATGCATATGGTTTTCTTATGCTCTTTACATACTTACCATGCTCCTGGTATCATTGCTCTTCTTTTCCTACCTGACACTTCAACAAATCCAGCTGACGTGTTCATGCTGTGCTATTAGGATGACATATCAAATCCTAATGCTGTGACACGCGGGACTGCGACAAGACCAACGCTACGTGCCACGGAGAGCTCACAGGTTACGGAGCAGACGTCGCTCATCGCAGTGACAGCCACCTGCCACCACGCTCGAGTGATGTCCCAGCAAATGAGATAGAGAGGTCACAGGGAAGATTACATATAAACTTGACAAGCATTTGATTTTGACAGAGTATCTTTGTTTAGTATCGGCATGTTACAGAAACCTGTGTCAGTAATACAATTTTTGTGACATCCTTTTCTGTACCAGCATTTGGAAAGTGCCAGCATCTTCCTGATCGAGAGTTCCATCCATTAGGTGAGGTTTCTGCAGATGGGACACTGGTTCCACAGGTGCTAGAGGACTTTTGTCACCAGAAAAAGGCAAATATAGGGGGGATCTTAATGTCATGCTCCTTTGCTCTACTCTTTAACTCACTGTTTTCTCATTTAAAAAGAAGTTCAGATTTTGCTTCAGCTGCCACATTGCAAAATCCTAAATAAACACATAAACCCTGGAATCCATTTATACTCCACTCTGCACACTGTTCAGATCAACTTTTTGGATGAGACCCTAGCTCAGCCTTCAGCCTTCTGATGTCCACAAAGGGCTGGCACTTTGAGCCCTAATTATTTTAATTTTGAAACAGAAGTCAGTGCAACACAAGGTCCTCTTAAAGGGGGTACCTTAATCACCTTAACCACCAGGAGCTCCAGACTGAAACAGTCCCTTCATGAATTCTGATACTTTTTTTTCCAACAGCACCTTTCTCCCTAAAGCTGGAAATTACAGATTTTAACCCAATCCACCAGCTGCCACACCATGAAGATGACGGTCCGTGCATGGCACGCCACAGCTTGGGCAGGGGCCAGTTATTCTGTCTCACTTACCCAGCAAGATACACATGTAGATGCTGAGCTCTGAGCAGAATAAGCCCTCAGTGAATATTCTCCCATGAGATGCAGTCCTTGGATCCAGCTCTAGCTCAGGCTCTGAACAAGCCCGAGGGTGCTGCCAAGTCCCAAACCACAACAGAGTTTGCTCCTCACTGCGATGCCACAGGCAATGCTGGAGCTTTTCCACCACGGGTGATCGGTTGCCCATCCACTACACAAGATGAGCTGGGTGCTGGAAAAAGAGATTTCTAGCACATTTACGGGGCATAAACAACTGCCTTGGCTCAGGACTTCTGGGATCGAGGCCCCAGTTTCTGCTTTTATAGGTCTCTTGTCTCTAAAACAGGGCCAGGATATTCCTGCTCTTCAATATGCAGCAAGAACAGATTAATTAATTTTTCTACAACACTTTGAAGATGTGGATTTCTGTACAAGTGTAAAGCAGATAAGGTTGGTATTTTTATAGCTTAGAGTCAAATTAAAAGTAAAGTTAAAGGAAAAGGCAGACAACAGCCTGGGAAAGACATCACGAAAGGTTATTTCAGCAGAGGAGTTGTTATCACTAGCTGCCCTCTTTGCTCAAAAGCTGCATTTGATCATATATTCTTCTGAATTATCTACTGCATTACTTGAATGCTGAAGGCAGAAATAAATACAGGATAAATATTAGAGGGTTCATTTCAGATTGCACTGATGCTTGAAGCTTGCAGTCTGTAATTCCAGCTTTCTGAGTACGAATTAATTATTCAGTGTTGTAGGAAAAATTAATACAGGTCACTCAGAAAGTATATACAAACAAAAGCTAGAATATTATTTTTAAAAAATATACCTCTAGTATGTTTTGCCTACAAATAGCTTGTCAGGGTCCTTTTGCTCGTCTACAAAATCTATAGCTTTGGCTGTCTCTTGCTTATGAGGCAGAAACGCTTGTGTGTCACATGCATGACAGGGCTTCTCTTCCCATCATCCGCCTCAGCCTGACTTTTTAAATGCAATAACAGTTTATCTGTTTATCTTCACAAGATGTGGGTTGTGAATCCTGAACAAAGGAGGACTTACAGACCCGTTCGGGGGGGACCTGCTCTTGTGGGACCTGCGGAGGGTCCTGCTGAGGATTCGTCAGGGCTCCCTCCTCGTCCTGCAGGCTGATGGACACCCTCAGCTCCAAAGGCTGCACTGATTCATCGTGGGGTATTGCTTTGGTTTTTTGCTTTTTTTAATCAAATCTATTTGAGAAACACCTTTCTTCAGCTGCTTTTCACAAGAGCAGGGTCTGGAGGCAATGCGCGCCGTGACAAAAAGCCTCTCCCCATCCCCGGTACCCTGCCACGGGGAGTGGGGCTGGACCAGGGCATGGCCGGAGCGGTGGCTTTCCCCTGCCAGGACAGCTCTTAGACTGGCACGGCACACATCTCCCTCAACAGACATATTTAATTTCCAGTGAATTATAGTTGCTCATCATTCCCCAGTAATTGCCAAGCTCTCAGAAAGAATTACCATATTTATCCCTCATGATAGGAGCAAATTTCCTCCTAAATTGCTAACTAGTCCACCTCGGTGAGAGGATCAGCTTCTCCAGCATCTATGAGATTCATAGAAATAAAATAATAAAATAATAACAAGAGCTCTGTCACAACCAGGGAAAATCCATATACATGCTATATATTTTCCATCTTCTCTCCTCAGTGTTCTTTTATCCCCACTGCGATCACCCCGAGAAGCTGTGAATGCATGACAGCCTCTCTATGTTGTGAGCATTGCCCATGAAATATTCTAAAATCAATACAAGTTAAAGAAAACATGTGATTTCTAAACTATATTTAAATATATAAAACCTGATTGAAGAAAGACTAAAAATCTTAACGTGAAATATTTCTATTAGATGATCTCCACTGCCAACTTATTTACATTGTTCTCTGAACTGTAAAACAAGTTTTTGCTATTATCCCCTTCACATTGCATGCAGGACAAGAGAATCCTGCTCTGCCCTGGCCACAGGTCCTCAAGGCAAGCTCAGCAAAACTACCAAAACCAGTAAAAAATACAGACGAATAAAATGTTCACATAAAATTATAACAAACAGCAGGCTTGAAAAAAATAGAAGAATACACTGAATACTTTGTTTCCTCAAATTCCTAAGTCATTTACAGCCTGTTCATTGTACTGAGAGAAAACACAGTGAATTCATCATCTGCTTTCCTCTTAGCCAAAGTAATAGGAATGTAAACATTAATGTAATCAACGTTACTTATTTCAAGAATAAGTGATAATGTTTCTGAACAATTTCTTCATTGCTTATGTTGGTACGTTTGACTAGCTGTTTGTAAGCAAGTACCACATTAAATGAAAGTCAATTACCCTAACTGTATAATAATTATAGTGTGTTCCTGTCAGTATCTGAAAGAAACCCTGAAAATTAACTTTGTTCCAGCATATCTTAATTAGAGCAGTCTCTTGGTATTCTTCCCTCAGCTCGCATGCAGAAAAGGAGTTTACAGCAAGTGGAATAGCAGATGAAAGAATAGTTTGCTCTCACGAGAGATAAACCAGTGCAGTTTCTGCAGAAACAAGGCAATTAACTAACACAAAAAGAAAAAGCTCCTACCTTGGGCTTCCTTGTGCAGTCCTTCAGATGGGACACTTCCAAATGCTCAACCGTAGACAGAGCAGTTTGAGCCGGCCGTGAATTTACCTATAATTTCTCATCAGTCTTTTTTTCTGAGATAACATTTTTATAAATGCTTTAAGTTTTCGTAAACATGGTCATTAATTTTTTCCCTAGGCTCATTTATAGGCACAGTTACTGTAGGTCCTCGAGCATCAGCCAAGGTAAAAGGCTTTGCACGTCCCCAGCAGCGCCGAGATCCCCCCACCACTGCTGAGCCCGGCGCTGCCCAGGTCATTCCCTCAGCTCTCAGGTGTTGTCTCTCGGTACATCAGGTCTGACTGACACCACACGAGTCGCAGGACAAGAACCTCTCATTTCTAGCTGGCTTTAAAGTGCTGCGACTACCTTAGCACTTCCGTCGTGGTTTGCTAAGGTAAAATCCTACATGAAGATAACAAAAATCAGGAGTTGAGAAATTTGGAAGGAAAACCTTAACACACAAGAAGCCAATATTTAAAGAATTCTACTCATAGGACCATACCTGACCATCAAATCAATCTGATGCATATGAAGAGGTACAGCACGTCCCTCATGCCGTCGGAAAGCACTCCCAAGCACAGGTGATGCTGAAGCTGATGCTGACCCTCACCCACCACCAGACCAGCCCTGTCCCCCTGGTTCACCCACGTGAGGGATTCAGCCAAATGGGGTGGAGGAAAGCTGAGGTCCCCCACTATTGCTTGAATTGTCATTTCACGCTCCAAGACGTTGCTAAAAGAGACCATCCAGGCAACCCTACCAGTTAGCCACTGTGTCAATGGCAAGAAATGATTGCTAGACAAGAAGGTTAACATGCACCTGAAGGCTATGCAATCTGTGTAAAAAAAAATTAGTAGCAATTAGTATGTCAATTAGTAATCAACACAAACATTAAGCTATTTTAGATTTCTCACCGTACAAGAGCTCTGCCTTGAGAAGCACAGGAGGGGTTGTTCAGCCCCAAAGGCTTTTCCCCCCCTCAGACACTCATGAATCGTTTGTTAACCATTTTCTTCTTCCAGAAAGGTGAGCACCTTTAAACTTTGTCATGGAGGACCCAAACCAAGGTGCCACGGCAACTCCGGGAATTGCTCAGCTGGGACATGGCCACGGTCTGCAAAACAAAAGGGAAGGAAAACCACATTGATCTTTATAATTCACACACTAGTATTTCTACTTTTTTACATTAAGGATATGCAGAAGCAAATACTGTGGGGTTACCTAAGGTCACAGCCATAATCTAACAACTATAATCTACTGATATCTAATGAGAAATTAGAGGGAGCTTGGGAGACAGCTGGGAGAGAAAGGTGAATTTCCACAGCTGCTGTTAAAATAATAATAATAAAAAATCTCTTTGACCAGCTCCTCTGCTTATTTCAGAAAATGCTGTTAAATTACTGCATTCACTCTGAATTTGCCAGGGAAAAAAAACTTCTAAGAGCTGTGTTCATGAACTTGCAACAAGCTTAATTGGTTAAATACTAATTATCTTCCAACTCTTCAGCCTGTACCTGAGACCCTGCAGCAGTAAGACTGATTTGCACATTATTGTTAGATCATCTCTCAGCAGTTCAGACTGGCAATAAGGTATTGATAGTAAGAAATGATCATTTTAACTGGAAAAAAAAAAAGTAGTTGTCAGAAGAGCTCTTTTTTATTATTATTAGAAGACGAGAAAGTAAACTCTAACAAACCATGTGTGCTTACCTCTGCTCCCTCACTACAAACAATTTCCATTTGATGTAGGGAACTGGTGTGTAAGGCTGAGCCCTAAGCTCCGCCAAGGGCTCACACCCCGAACGAGACCCGATACTTCTTCTTCCAACGGCAAACCCTCAGGCTCTCTGAGGCTGTATTTCTAGTATGAGCCCAAAGGTGTGCTCCAGTGGGAACGAATACGAACATTTTCTATTTTAAATGGAAGACAATTAATTTCTTTAGCTTCATTTAAAAAAAAAAAAAAGTTACTCTTGTATCCCCATGTAATGGCAGCAAAGGGTTACTAAGCAGTTAAGGAGACTTTTGGAGCAGCCTACAAAATTTGGCAAGTCTCTCAGCTGAGACAAAAGTCAGAACAGCTAAAAACTTCCCTTGCCACACACTTTTTTCCTATTAAAAACTTAATATTAATCAAACTGGGAAAAGGACACTCATGGCAAGAAAGACCAGTGACGTACTTCGAATTACCATGTTCCCTGAGGATCTGGTTTAAAGCATGGCAATTTATTTTTTTATACTCTCTACAGATACAGGTGATAGGGCTGTTGAGACACACTTCCACCTCTCAAGAAGAACTTAGAAAAAAAAACGCTGTCAGGAAAAGTCCTCTGTTTGCACTCTGAGGTCAGTCAGAAACCTCCAGAGATCTCAGCCCTGGTGCATCTCTGTAAAGTACTGGGGGCTTCCAATTACGCTGTTCAACTAGTACGCTCCCAGATCCGGTAAAATTAACATTATCCTTTTTTCCTCCAAACGGATTTCAGCTGCTCCTCTCCTGACATTTTATACTATTAAGCAGTCATTTATTACCGCTGTTGTTTCACACCTTCAAGAAATGGAACACGAGTTTATCAATTACAGGTACAGCGAGCAACCCTTTTACTTCTTTTCCTCAGAGGCGTATCTTAATTAAATCACAGAATTGAGGAGATTGTGCCATATTTTCATAACCTTTGTGTCTTCATATGCATAACAAGCACACTACTGATTTAAGTAGCCTTTTTTTTCTTCTTTACAGAAAGACAAAAGCAAATTCCATTAATCCTTCATTATATTCACTTTCAGTATTTTTGGAGCACAGAGCAATTTGAAATGAATTTCATCATCTCCCTGACCATTATTCAAAAACTCAGCCAATTTCACTTTGGTTTGGAGCTTTATTTCTTTGGGTTTGTTTCACATTAGGGTTCGGTATTTTGTAAAAATTTTTCAAAAATTAACTTTTTTACCCAGATTATTTTACTTTTCCCTATGTACTGTATGGTAAAGCAACCAACGATATTAGAAGCAGCTAGATTTATATCTGTGATCCCTTTTGCAGAAAACTCCTAAAGAATGAAGGGACAATATCCCACCTAAAGGAAATTACATACAAATCCCCCAAATATGTGATATAAATACCATGGTTTGTAATTGTTTTCCAGGAAAGGCCCTCAGGTTATAGTTACATTTCTCCTTTTATGTCCGTGTTAAGCCTTGTAAATGGATAAATTTTTGGAAATTCACAGCATTGGACCTGGGAGGACACGGGGAAGCGTGGCAGTGAGCACCTGCCCCACAGCCCGGCACCAGCAGGATCAAGCCCCAGACCTGCAATAGACAAATGTGAGAGAGTCAGGAAACATTACCTCAACAGCAGTTATTTATAGGTGTTACACCACGTGGGTTTGTTCAGCAGAGGTACAAGTTTAAACCAGAAAAACCTGAAATAAATCCATAAAATAATACCATGCTTTTCCCTTTTTTAGGAAGAATTTATAATTTTGATATTGCTGTTCTAAAACCTAGAAAATATAGGCAATTCCATCAGAGATCAGCCTGGGCAATGCTGAGATGAGCATGGCTTTCCACGCATTTCATTCAAAATAGATAAACCATATTTCCAATAACAAGTAGGGAAATACTAACAGTGGTGTGTCCATTTCTTCCTGCCCTTTTGCTGTGAGCTTGACAAACCACAGGAGGAGAGGCTGGTCTGCTTTGCACCACATGCCCATCTCAAATCCCTGACTGCCAGTGGGAACGGCAATGGTAACGCCGCGTCCTTCCCCCCAGGGTCTCAGCCCAAAAACCTGGCAAAGCACGAGGCAGCAGTTTGGAGAGACCACGGGACCAGGGCAGCACTTAGAGATCCCCTGGCACCAGAGCACATTTTCTGTTACCGTTATTCTGAGAAGTGCCACCAATTACTCTCCACCTACTTGAAGCCTCGTTCCCTTTATTATACCCAAGGTTGTCATCCTTATCGGATGGAGAGAAGCTGAAAGGAGGCAGCAACACAACTGCCAACTGCTGTACAGCTTTTTCCATGCTGCTGAACAGCTATGGGTTAGAGGAGAGATGAGCAAAGGGCCTCCCAAATGCAGCTGTAGTGCTGGGGTACTCCCAAGAACAGAATAACCCTCAATAAATAAATATCCTATATAAAAGTCGTAATTAACTCCTGCAAAATATCATCATCAAGGCAGAGGTAGAACTGGAGCTCTGGAAACCTCTTGTTGCTCTCCTGCTACCCGCTGGGGCAGGAGGATGCTTTCTTCCACATCCCATTCCTTCATCTCAGCCAACATTAAAAGAGAAAAAGATCAGGCAACAGGTTTATCAAATTTCCTTTCTGCTAATGAGGTTTTAGAATACATTTTCTTCAATTTGAAGAATTGGGACTGTCAGTGGGATAGGTCATCAGATCTCCCATCCACCTCAGAAGGTTCCATGTGACGGCCCTGAGTCATATCTGCTAAAAAGTTAATCAAGCTGAAATGTCATGGAATTGAATAACTACTACAGAAGAGGTTTTAAATTCAGTATACCACTAATTATGTTATTTTCCGACAGGAAATATGTTTTATGGTAATTAGACCAAGTACTGTTTTCAGTTATACATGGCTATTTATTTTTATTTATCCCAGTTTTGCTCCTTCCCCAGGTTGAGAACAGCTCTAAAATTAAGCAGGCCCTTAAATTTAATCTAATTACATATACACATGGCTTTGCCTCAGGTGTTTACTTGTTTTCTTACTCTTCCCAGTTCCCCCTTCATTATGAGACTTTACTTCCACCCCTTGCAAATGTCCTGTGGGTGGAATCTCTTACCTTTCAATATGACATCCGAAATAGATGACTAACGGCAGCCACTGACATTTATAAGTATTTATAATAAATATATTTGAATTAAATCAAAGTGCAGGCACAAAGACAGACAGACTGCAGCATCTTTAAAGCGGTAGATATCATAAAATGTCATTTCCAACATTATCACTATCACACAATAGCAGGCATAAATGGTTTCTGGCAGTTTTAAAACACCCGAGGAATGTTTCTCCATGAACATACTTTTAATAGCAACCAGCTATTCACAGGCAGGTGTGAATCCTGTATGGCTTTGTGAATTTTAAATGACTACATCTGATGTTCGGAGCAAAGTCAGAGCCAACGCTAAGCATGTGCAGTATGGGTATGAAATACAGGGCAAGAAAAAACACAAAATCTATATCCCATTGATTGGAGTTTCTGTGTTAAGCACATTATTTTACAATGCAGCACGACTACATTGTATCTTTCTTTTCTAAATAAAAACCTCAATGCAAAGCATAACATTCAGTTTAAACAGATATGAGTAGACCGTTACAGTGCTGACCACAGAAAGACAGTAAATTATCTCATATGGGCTAGCAGTGTTTTAATTAAGCAAGAAGTCCAACACAGAAGAGAAACTCCAAGGCAATAAACGTTTTTCACCTGTGGAACCAGTTCAACAGCAAAGCAGCCCTTTCTACCACCACCGCGGGAACCACAGCAGGGACGTGAGCAGCAATGGGCAGGGCCCCGGACAGCCTTCGGCCTCGCTGCTGGTGGTGGATATTTTCTTGGAGTGTTTTTCCCTGTCGCTTTCAGTTGTAAACACAGGTCTCCAACAGCTTCTCCCCAGGCTCTGTTCTACAAAATTTCACCTTTTGCCTAAACCTTCCCCTTTTTTCACCCCATCACACACGGGTACATCCCTTTCACTCTAAATCTTCTTTGCTGGGATTTTACTACTGTTGCACCATGCTCCTCCTCCATCTCGTGTCTGCTGTTAGAATTTGTATTTCACGTGAATGATTGCGAGAAGTATCTACAATGTGAGGAAAGTCACCCTCCCAAGTACGTGTGTATGCACCAAGCAGGCATCTCCTTCCTCTCATCCCTGTCATGGGGTGGCTGCATCCAGTTCAGGAGTGGTCACTGCAGCAGAGAGACAGCCTGAAATCAGACATTGCATGCATGACTGAGTTTTAAGTCTATTTAATAGTATGCAAGTGTTGCTTTTTAGTCTTTGGGCCAGTCAGTTTAACTTCAATTCCTTCCCAAATGCTGGAACAACCCTTTGCAAGCACCAGCACCCCAACAAGGAAATGAGAAACAACCAAAATGAGTTTGTCATCAATAAATTCCATCCAATCAGCCTAGTTTTTTCCTATGACAAAGCAAAAGCTCTTGTAGGTAGGAAGGAGACAGCAGGTCTCCGTGCTTTGACTCCAGGAAGATTTTTGACACTGCCCCACTTCCCAGGAACAGGCCAGGGAAAGAGAATTGGAATTATTTTAAATTGGGGAATGGCATTAAGCTGGGAAGACATGCAGGTGAATCATAATGCTGTCCATCAAACCTATGATATTCCCAGATTCCCTGGTTATACGTCCTTTATTTTTCTAAATTCTGCCTCCTTTTAGTCCTTTCCCTGCACTGGCACGCTGCCTGCCAGCTCCCTGCTTAGTAACACCGAGCAGAGTGTTAATGTAGCTGTGCGCTCTTTTTCCCTCTTCCATAGCGTGAACACAAGCCAGGTAAGAGCAGGCAGCACCGCGGGGTTTGTATTTTCTCCCAGACCGCTGCATCCCTCATTTCATCTCTCCTGTAGCCACGAAGGAGCACGGTGTGACAGTGCTCCTGTCCCAGCCGGGTGCACGGGCTGTGCGACAATCCCTGTGATACACAATCAGCATCGAAACGCTTCACATTGCAGGAACAAATTACCAGATTTGTCAGGCTGTTTGTTTTAAAGCAGCAGAAATTGCTTTCACCATATTTGACCATGAAGAGAGAAAAATGGCCCATGCATTCACATGAATTTGTCCGGCAAATTGCTACCCACGTAATTCACCTCCCACCTGCCCTGCTAGCAAACCTTAATTTTCCTATGATGTTTACTATTAAGCTTTTCCTTCTCCTTTCCTAAGTTTTTTGGATTTTCTCTTTGCTGCGCCCATGTACTTCAGGTGAGAATTTAAGTTGTTCCATGTTTGTGTTTTGCCAAAGCCTAAACTTTCCGTGGAGACAGTTCTCATCTGCTCCCGGGATGCTGAGGAGAAAAAGCCTTTCAAAATCCCCTTTGCCTGGCCCTCAGCAGAGCACTCGTGTTTGGCCTCCAGCTCCCATCCAGTGCTTGGAAAGGGCAAGTAAGAATTTGGAAAAACCTCCTAGCTTGGAGTAAAGCCGCCCAGGAGCAAAGGACAGTGGAGGGAAAGTTTCCTTTACATGTTTCTATCAGCTGTAAGAACAAAACAACACCACTGTTAAATGCACAAATCCGAGGGTGTGCCTTGGTCCTGATGACAGCTTCACTTTCCTTTTAATTCAGAAAGGAAAAAAGGAAACAGCCAAATTAAGACCTGGGAAGCTAGCCTAGGTGAATCTGAATTTATCCAACCATTACCCCACAGGCAAAAGTCTCTCAGCATTGCTTCAAATGAGCGGGACCCCACAGCCAAGCGAGGATTTCATCCTCTTGGCTCCTTTTCTTTTCAGGATTAATGCATTATGGAAGACAAACATCTAAGGTACCTTGAAGCATTACAGGAAGAATATTCCTCAACATCTTAGAAGTTGCCAACATTTTTAAGAGGTTTTCTATAACTTAAGTACATTCGCATTATAGCAATTCTTTTTTTTTTAACAGGAAATACTGACTCCAAAGAAATCAGCAAAATGAGGTCTACAATTTGTTTGATAGCTAACGAGAATGCTACCACCTAGCACGGGCTAAAAAATCATGGTTCGAGGGTCAAGTGATGAATCAATAGGATGGTCATGAGCTGTGCTCTCTCAGTAATTGCCAGGTGAGAACAAATCTGACACAAGCCCAAATGCCAGCGAAGGCCTATCCATCTCGCAAAGCTGCCAACAATAACTTTTCACTGTAAGAGAGTTTACGAAGTTGCTTAACTTCAGCATAAAGCGGTTTTGCAAACATCGTTCTGTGGAAATCCGCACTGATATACTTATTCCTCTGAAGGAAATTACCACTCTTCTCCTTTAGACTTTATTGGACGTTATCCTAAGCACAAAAGAAATTCTTAATGAACAGATTATAAGCATTTTGAGAAAATTCATGAAATCATTTGCAACGCAAATGAAAATCTGCTGGCAAAGAATGAAATGATTTTTTTTTTTAAAGAATGAGTTTGTTATTTCCTTTAATAAACATATTAACTTATATTCAAATTAGCTACAACACTGGGAATCGCAGCAAGCGTTGATTGCCAAAATTCCCAGAGCTGTTGCTAATTCATCAAACGAGGCTGAAAAACTTTTTTTTTTTATTTTATATAGATATAGGAGTGCTGAACTACAACAAATTAACAGACCATTGTGGATTATACATATGTTTTGACACAACTCTAGGGCTGATAAATAATCAAAGTGGCTACGTAACATGCATATAACACAATATGTTAAAGGTAAGCATCTACAACAGCATTTACCTTGCGGTCTTCACACTAAAGGACAACATACTCCAGCCTCACCTCTGACTCACAGGAATTTCCCAGTTTCTTGATGTACCAGCTTTTCTTTTTTCTTCCACTGACTATCCGGATGAACAAGGATGAACCAGCAGCAAGTTTGTAAAGAGAAAAGGGAATTTAAATAAAGTGATGGACGACCAACGTCTGCAAAGAGAGCCGAGGGAAACTGAAGAGCCCGGCTGAGCGTCTGCTGAACCCAGCCGCAGCCTTCCCTCGGCTGGGAGGCTCTTACCTCGCCTCCTCAGTGCCCCACGCCAAAGGTTATTTTGCCACTTGCAAACTCTAATAAAGATTTACATTAAGCTGTAAAGCAAAAAAGTGTTAGCATGTGACTATTATTCCCTTTACACAGTGTCTGACAGGAGACTATAAATCCTACATTTACATTGGAAAAATTGCTGAAAATGGAAACCAGTAAAATCTCAAACATATTCATAATCAGGGCAGCTTCATGCTCAGGAATTCCAGGTGTATTTTTAAGGGGAAAGGGTGAATCTTTATATCTATAAGGAGAAAGTATTAAGAATACCACTGCTTTTTTTAAGAACACTTTAAACTGCAGACAAGGATTTCTTCAGATACTTTTAGGCTCAGGTTTAGCTAAAGTTTCAAGGTTAAAAAGTCTCATAATTCCTTGTGTGCCCTATTCTATATGCTCAGCATAGACCTGCTCATCTGGCATCTGCAGAAGAGCTTCCACATAGAGCAAGCCTGGGCATTGAAGCTGGGACACTTGGCAGCTCTCCTCCCAGGGGCCAAATTATTGTAAAACTGTGTGCACTGGGCTAACGCAGACTCTGAAATTTCCATAGGCTGAGGGAGACAGAAACACCTCCCCTCCCCCCCCGCCAAAAAAAAAAAAAAAAATTCCCTTTGACCTTTACTCAGAGGCTGAGGTTGGTGTCCCGCATAGGAGGGTGCTGGATGCCGGGACCTTTCCGTTTGTGCCAGACTGGGATAAGAGTTGAAGGCCATGATAAAGACCCTAGTTGTCCTCTTAGTGCCAAAGGAATTGAGCTACACCAGGACAGAAGAGAGCAGCAGCAAGTCTGCACTAAATTTAACTGGAAAATTGTTTCCTACAGTACTATTCCCTATTTTCCCTGCATCCCCTCTCTTGTGGAAGGGTGAATGAGGTGGTCATGTGCTGTACTGGGTGCTGGACTGAGCTGAGGAAGGGGAGAATGGGGTTCGTGGCCACCGAGGCAGGACCCCAGCACCAGTGTCCCTGCGCAGTCACGGACCTGAAGCCACCAGCAGCCGCACAACGGCATCACCCGGTAGCTTACGGTCTCTCAGGCATGGAAGACCTACCAAGTGGTTGGTAGATATTAACCGGTTTTAGGAAAAAGACTGTCTGCATGAGTTTTAGGAACAAGTAGATGTGATGCATCGGTCTTGGCAGCGTCCAGGACTGCCCCAACCTCCGTTTCACCATCCTGCTTTCATCAACAGCACCGATACAATGAGCCCATTTCAGGAGATGCAGCACATCTCTACTGTTCTATACAAGGAAAAATAATTAATGGACCAAGGCACTGCAGGAAAGAGACCCTTTTTTTCCCACCTAATCAGTTTTCACATTTTTTCAGCAGTATTTCTTAAGGAGACTGTTTCACAACAGGGCTGCTGAGGCACCACAGCCTTGTGCTACAAACTTCTGCTGCACAGCATGGAAATATTATGCAAAGGGCTGAGGGAGAAAGGCCTGAGCTGTCAAGTGGCGACTCGGAGACTTTCAGACAATTATGAGCAGCCGAAAGAGATCTTTGTTCTCTAGAAGAAGAGACATTTATACTCAAAACTTAAATTTCAGTGAATTTTTGGCTGTGTCCTCTTTACTCTTCTGCACATTTTTCATGTATATTTTATGAATACTTCATTAGAATTTCAGGGAGATTTTCTCCAGTCTGAAGTGAAATATTCCATGCTTGGTTTTATGTAGTGTTATGAAAACGTAAGTATTTAGACCACGGGTTTATGTTTAGAAACTGCATTTTTAATAGAACTTTTCTGAGATGCGTGAAGTTTACTCTCATGCAATTTTTTAAAATTTTATTTTCAGTTCTGAGAAATTTTAATGCCTTTTTAACATGCAGTAGTATTGGTATAATATGTCATTTTTCCTCCATAAAAGTCTGCATGATGCTGCAAGGAGGATATACTTATTAGTAGACTTTTACTGGAATTATGGGTACTTTTAGAAATGGGGGTTTTTTCAACCTTTTATGAATATTTTCATGAAAATCTCTGAAAGTATCTTGGAATGTTTCATTACTATTTTAGTACATGAAATGCAAAGATAGCATTTTCATGGTTTAGAAACTTTTTTAAATGGAACTTATGTTAAACTTTTATGAAAATTCACATGTGGGATTTTCAAAGTACAAAATACCCTGTATGACTCTAATTACTTCTCTCTCTGCCTGTTCATCTGTAATTTGGGGGTTAATAGTCTATATCACAAAAAGCCTCTGCTTGAGGGGGGAGAAGATGTCCACTGCCTTGACTCACTAAATCTTCACTGGCCCACCAAAATTCAGAGATAAGATCCATTTGTGATCCATCTACAATCATTTCATAACAACACTAGGTATTTTTCAAGCCTGTCTGCTTTCTCTACTCATGCTTCAAATGCACGAGTCTGAACCTACGTGGTAGCTGGGCAGATACTTGTAACGGGTGAGCAAAGGAAAATGATGGTCACGGATTCCCTTCCCGGCTGCTGGAGAAGGCAGAGGTTTCGGTGGCCACCAGCAGCAGGACTGTACGAAGAGGGTGAGCGATTGCATCTGACCTGCTACGGCCATTGCCAACGGCATTGTTAAATTTTACGGGAATTTTTTTCACCAGCAGGAAGATGCCCGGATACTACAAAACCTCTTTCAAAGTTGCCATGATAAAAGACTGGGGACTGCATCTCAGCTGCAAGTGTACATTACAGAGCTATGAAATGCTGCACTATCCAGCGCTATGAAAATGATAGCCTCAAGCAGGGCATTGATCAAACTGGAGACAATTTAATTTAAACACAGACTGCAGTCACACTGCTCAAACTTGGGACAGAGCTATTTTTTGAAAGGGAGAAGAAAGGGGCGTATCTTCGGGGGTTTGTGGAGAACCTCTCCGTTCTCACCAAGCCAGCACTTCAGATGGTTTCCTACCCTTACTCCAATAACAGAAACAGCACCCGGAGGGTGTGAGGAGAGAGCCCTACGCCCCTGAAACGGTTCATCTGCAATCCCCCATGCCACGCTCGGGATCTCACTGTCTTTCAAAGCAGTCTTGCAAACCATGGTTTCTTGGCAGTGAATATGCACAACAAATTGCATCACGTGGATGTAGGTCCACACATGAATTGCACACGCAGACTGTACCACCACCGATGACGAGGTTATATATAGACTCAGTGCCTAGCATAATGAAGCTTCAAATTCTGCTGGGGCCTCCAAAATCTATTATTTTTCATTTCCATAATGCGTTAGCATATTGGGCCTGTGCTGCCAACAGGAGAAAGAGAAGTGCAATCCAATTTGACTGTGCACATATCTGTAACGCTGTGCAAGCCACAATAACCTTCACAGTTAAAACCTGGTAAGGGACAGCCTTTCTAAGTTTTCATGTAATGCAGATATGATACCTTTTTTTACACAATTGAATTTGCATAATTTGCTTGATGTTGCAGCCTTTTCATAGTTTATATATTAAAACAACGTTTTCTCTTTAATAAAACCTAATGTAGTATCAATGCCCATAAATTCTATTGAATTAGACAGATTTTTTTTCTCACACTAATAAGTAGGAGAAGCAGTCCAATATACTAAAGTTTAGATTTTAAATTTTAAACAACTGAACACTGAATTAAATTTTGCATTTAGCAGAGATACAAATCCCATAACCAGTAGTATTAAGTCTACAGAGGTTTGACTATATTGCTTTAAAGAACCAAAAGACAATTATTGGCAAAAAGTCATTTTAGCTTTAGTGTTCCTGGTTACACAGGGCTGTGTTATAAAAGAGACTAGGATGTTTTTGTTATTTTTCTCTTACCTTGATATCAAGCCAATTGAAATTCTCTATAGCCACACATTTTATGACATAATGTTTAATATCTAACACAGACACTAAACAAAATAATTTAAAGAGGTGATATGATACATCATTCTGTTTCTTCTTCCATTAATACAGCAAGGATTGCTTGTAATATAAACCATTTTAATCAGACAATAAAGTCATTGCTCTGATCCCCAGGAGAAGCTTAGAATTACAGTAAACTTAGACTTTGAGAAGCACTGCAGTAACAGCCCTGGTGAGGAGACATTCACCACAAACCACTGCAACCTCCCCTTCCATGGTTCTTCCTTTCCTTCGGGGCAATAGGAAAATGAACCAAAGACAGGTCAGATAGAGCACGGTGCAATGAATCTGCATCCTTGGTAGGGTTCAGTATATGACACCACTGACTTTCTCCACCTCCCATTTAGTCAACAGCACCATGTCGATCAAACTTACTTCAACAAAACTGGTTACCAAAAATCCCCCTCTAAGATACAGAATTCTTTGACCACATAGCTCATACACTGCAACACTAATACATTACCTTTTCTTTCAATAAAGATCTTCTTGCAGCATCACTGGCAAATTTTTGCAACAATTGCTTCAACAGGGAAAAAAAAATAAAAAGATTTCTTACAGTGTCAGTAGAAGTTTTCAAGATGACTGCATGCAGAGTCCCGGTACTGAACTGGGGCAGTTTGCTGCAGCTATACAGCATCCCATGGCACTGCCGAGCTGAGCAGCAGGTGGTGGCAAGCCAACGAGGAGCAGCACCCTCTCAGCTTCGCAAGGAGTTGAGTGTTTACAGCCTAGGGAAAAACTGGTCCTTTAGAAAAAAAAAAAAATTGTCATCTGACAAAAATTTCTGATTTATCTGAGCAATAGTGGACTTACAGTTAACCTCACTTTTTTTTTTTCAGCTAAATAGGGGTGGATTCAAATCAACTAATGAGCATACGCCTTTGAACTTCTAAAGAGAAATAAGCTCAGGATCCAAATCTGGGTGCAAATTTTATTACTGAGGCCCTTTTCCAGCTCTAAACCCTTTCCGTTCCAAGACCAGTCAGAGCGCACAGGGCTGCCTGGCAGAGATGCTCACTTTGTGAGGATGGACAAAACGAAGATAGACTAAGAATAAATTTAATATATATTTTCAAGTGATGTTTTGCCTCCTGCAGTTGTTTTAGTAACATCCTATGACTCCAGCAGAGGTGCACTGTCAAACAATAATGAAAGAAGAAACCTTCCAGGCAGAGTCTCCCCTAACTACAGACAAAAACAATGAAGCATGAAGAAATCCAACACCACAACATCCACAGCAGGGATGGAGAAAACCCTTCCTTACCTGGGCCACTGTGAGATCGGCGTAATTTCCATGCAGCAGCCATACACAGCCAATGGATTTATAAATGTTTAATAAGAGAGGTGGTGAAATTTATACCAATCTCAACATTTTTTCATAGAAATCATTTCCTTACAACCCCAAAAATTCAGTTTTAGAGCCCTCAGTAATTTGTAGAGGAGGGTGACTTTTTCAAGTATCTGTTGGATTGCAATTTGAATGCATTCAAGAAAATTCTCTGTAATAAAGCAGGTTGTGTGGAACATGTTAATATTGAAGGTGAAATGAAAAAATAGCAATGAACTTGAAATATTCTGACACGGCTGAAAATAAATGCTTTGCAGAAACGTCAGTTTCAGCAAACTTTAAATATATTTTTCACTCAGATTGTATTTCAGGGAGTACTTTGATTAACGTGTCATTGCATACAGTAGACCTGCCAGTGCAGATACAAATCGGGAGTTTTGTCAGTTGTGAGGAAGCGAGGTCTCCGGTCTCCTCTAGCAGATACCAGCCTTTCCCACACCAGGGAAAGTCCAAGTGCCTTGTTAGCTCCAGCTCCTACCACATTTTGCTGTGCACTGTGTATCTTAGAAAGCTGTTTAGCTGCACTTTCGGTGAGGATTTCCAGCAGTCATTAGGAACCATGAAATCCCAGCCTGCAGCACTGCAAAACCAGCCCAGCTTGGTCCTAGGGAGCCTGGGGAACGTGCCACCACCTTTCTTGCACTCCATGGTGTGCGTGAGAGCTTGAGGCAAGAGGAGAGCCTGCTGCCAACCGACCCGAGAGGTTTTTACTCCTCCTTACTAGCCATGCCCAGAGCTGGGCTCCCTCTAGTCCCTGTCCTGCACCCACCACAGGAGCTTTGTGGTCCCCCAGCTGCCCCTTGCGCCGTGCCAAAATCCTGGTCCCTTCTTCCCCACAACCTCCGAGAGCACCACATCCTACCCAGACTCACTCACCGTTATTTGGAGAGTGGCAGAGCTGATAACCCTTACAGTTTCTTGCAATGATGTCTCATAACACCATCCGGAAACCTGCAAGCTTTGCAATGTTTCTTGCAGAAAAGTAATTTTAGTTTATTGCAGCGGGTAAGAAGTTAGCTGGTCTTCACTGCAGCTGTTGAAGTCTTACCAAAATGGGATGGTGCCAATGTCCAGCTTCACTGGAAGCTTATGAAGTCTTGCAGGACAGTTCTTATTAAAAATACAAAAACTCTGTGCCTGGGTTTTCAGGAGTGGTTCCTCGCTTCATGGTGTTGAGATACTTAAAGAGAAGATTTTTTCAAAGGATCTTTGTGATGTTTCAAAGGATGTTGTGATTGTTGAGACCAGAGGCATTACAAGACCATCAGTTCCTCTGGAAAGTGCAGGTCTGCTACTCCCTGCCCAAGTCTCTATAAAATACTCTGCAGAACCTACGGAATAAAATGCAGGGAAAGAAAAAACCAAAATAGAATGCACTGAGGTAAGTCCAAACAAGTGGAGTGCTCAGCTGAGCAAGTCTGCTCAATGAGGAAATAGCATTTTTCTACAGTCGTTGTAACTATGATCACTTTAAGGAAACGTAGATCCTTTCCACACGGTTAACCCCAGGGAAGCTTGAAGCAGAGCACAGAAGTGATAGCTTATTACAGCTAAGGCAAATGAAACCCTGCTCGCTCGCTCTCCAGTCACAGCCTCACCCTGTCCATCCCTGAAGGAAGCGCTCCTATGCAGAATGACTTGAAGATGCTCTTGGTGTGCACTTGTTGAGCCAGATTTTGCAAAGATTTTGAACCAAGTTTATTCTTGGGAAACTTGCATCTAGATCAGGAGCAGCACAGCTCACCAGTTGTGTTATTGGCACCTGCTCTCAGCAGCAGGCGCTTTTGTCAGAGCTCATCTGCAAAGGGGAAAATGTGTTGTGCTGTGAGAGATCCTCAATATGATGCGTGCTGCCTGGACATAAGCATCTCCTGCTGGGGTTGGCCATGGGCGCCAACACAACCCTAGAAGTGGCATGTACTTCCTGACCTGACATAATTAACAGCACTTTCGTTAAAGGGGCGACGAAGCTCCAAATGCAAAATGCACAACGTAGGTTCACAAAATCCTGCATCCACAAAGTAATGCACCATTGCATCTTTAGTAAGCACAGCATAAAGCTCCCACTCCAACATCACAGCCATCTTTCAGCCACCTCCACTCTCTCCATCCCAGTTGTTGGAAGATGATCTTAGGAAGCATCTGTGGGAATCCCCCCTGCCACCGAGCATGGGGCTGGTGGGATTGCCCATGATGCTTCCACCCTGCACTGCTTGCCCATCCTATCATGGACTCTAAATAATAAAGACTTTTATTTAGCAAGTATTTATGAGAGCTACAGAAAATTCTGCTGAACAAGTTAAAGTACAATGCAAGCTGGTCTGTAACCATAAATGCCTGCTGCCTTGGGCTTGCTAAACATTTTTTTTCCCAACCAAGATCAGCACCAATTTTCACTGAACCCAAACTAAAGGTATTTTAAGTCAATACTTGAAATTTTAGAGAGGCACAGTAGCAGTTATCCTCAGATGGTTTAAATGTTGATTCTTTTGACTGAGCTGCTCATTCTAGTTGCTGCTTTTACAACTTTTGAACTAAGTGCTCTCTGATGAAATTTTGAAGCAAGAGGTATTTTAAGATGTTCCATATTTCCTCTTTGCTGGTCGTACAGCCTTTGATCCCACAACCTGTAGGCATTACTTTCTATTTAAAGATTCCTTCATAAACTGATACCTTCCATGCTTCTGACACGGGGCTTGAAGCAAGGTTTTATTCCCCAGCCCACTATGCTCAGCCCCGTGTATCCCTCGATCTCAAAATGGCCCAACTCACGTCCCCAAATTTAGCAGCCCAACGTGCAGTATAATCCCCCAGGCCTCCTCCACCTGCCCCAGAGGGGACAAACCCTAAGCAGGGCATGGGGTAGGATTTTGTACTTATTTGCCCCTGTCCTTCCGTGCCCTGACCCGCGGGCTGATAACGGGACTGGGCAGGGTGGCTGCAGCCCTGCTCCCACTGGCAGGCGTCGAGAGCATTGCTGTTTTAGGAAAACACTGGCACCTTTCTCTCTCAAGACCGACGTTCGCTGTTTCCCTTCATTACAAGATTATTTACAAAGGAGAGGGGAGAAAAGCGAATCCCATTTTTCTGGAGCAGGAGGATGGATGAGCCTCCTGCTGTACAGCCGGGCACTGAAGGATGCGCTTGTGCACAGCTCAGAGAGGGGGGGTGAAAGCACAGGGATATTTCTCAAGCTCCAGGTCATTACCTGCAGCGTTTCAAACCTAAACTAAATATGAAGGATATTTGTGGAAGCAGGAGATAATTTTTCAGCAGTTTTCAAAATGCAGGTGCTTTTATCAAGCTGTTTAACTTTTTATATTTAGGCAGATATTGTCCTCAAAACGTATTACAGAACCCATGGCAATACATATATAACATCTACCTCATTCATAGATCAGCCTTTATCCTCCATGCTCATCCCAGGCCCAGTCATACCTGTTACAGATGAAGTCTTTTCTTCAATCACAGCGTTAAATGTTATTATTTAGCCCCAAATTTGAGGGACCTGGGATACTACTCACCAGTCAGCGGATGTCTACAGAAGATGAAACATCTGGCCTGGGGTTTGCACAGCCCACTGCTTCCTGCTGAGCTTTTTGTAATGACTAAGGCACAGTGAGCCCTTTCAAAACCCACCTTCAGCTGTGGATGTTGGACATCTAGCCACAGGATTTTTCTGTTTTGAAACAATTTCTTCCCAGTCTTGTATTAGCAATAGTGAAAACAAGCTATTTAAAGCTTTAATGCCTTTCTGAAAAATCTTCTGCTCAGAGAATTTTAGTTATATACAAACAAAAATGCATGTATCCTCCTGTGACACGAAGGAATTAATATTGCTATTTTTAGATAAATGTTTGAGTAAATATTTTCCTCCCATGAAAATAAGATCAATTTTTAATTTTCTTAGTATATTTTACAGGGAAATTTACAGTGTTCACAAGTCTTAAAACTCATCTATCACTTTAACACAAGAGTAAATTGCATGCAGCCCATTATCAGTGCTCTGGATGAAACGTTGCATGGACTGCTGTGGTACAGACTGGGACTATATTATCACTAATAATGCTCTCTTTGAAATCTCTAAATGAAGGTACATACTGATGGAAGCACACTGCTATAAGCACTCTGTCACAATAACACTTTGCAACGCTGTGGGCAGTGGTACCAAATTAAAAACATGTACTAAATTCTATTATCTGGCAGTTTATTTAGCAATTTGTAGCTTGCAAACACAGCATGCTTGTAATTCATTAGGACGAACACTGAAAAAAAGAACCAACAAAAAAACCCCTCTTTGTAATTGTGCTTTAAAGGCAAGACCAAAAAATCCTCATGGAAAATAAAGCGCTTCACCCCCTCTCCCAGTCAGATTTGCTCAAGCCTGGGGAAAACTTTGATCCAGGAAAAAAATTTACAAAGGACTTGGAAACCTTCATTTCTGATGCTATTGCTAAGTTCCCTATTCTGCAAGTAGCTTTATAACAACCTACCGAGAGCATGAGCAGCAGATGTCTCTGAGCCAGGTATTCACAAGAAATCAGAGATCTTGACTTATTTACGAGCTGCCTTGTTTGCCTGGGTGGCAGAAGCTGAAATGGAAGTGAATGGGTGAGAGCTGCTGAGAAAGAGGAATAATTACAAAAGAATCCAAAAAGTACTTTAAAAAAAAAAAAAAATCTGCTGCTGCTCTGGGTTTCTCACTGGTTTTCCTCAATATTTTTTCCATTATCGGTTCCAACAGACCCAGTACCAGCACAGCAGAGCCCAGTCGCACCACCTCGGTCTCTCCACCCAGCCATGCACCTTCCCTTTGGGGCCAGAGCAAATGCTCCTGCAGAGCTGGACCTGATGGTCTCCTGGTGCGAAAAAATAGATGATAATTTGTTACCTACTCCCCACCAGTTAATAAAAAATGAATGTTAAGTTATCCAGAGTAATTGCCTTTCCTTCGTCCCTATTACTCGACTGTAAATTGCACTGATCTGTTTCTACAGAAAAGGCACTCTGAAGGCACGATGCTTTGTATGAATTTGGTGACCCATCAAGCGTTTCAATTATATGACATTTGTTGCACTGAAAGTCATGAATAAACATTTCTTATATTTTAGGTACTATCCTGCTCAGGCAGGGTTACCATTTCACATCATCTTTCTTTTGGTGCTTACATTCAACACGTCCTGCAGTGGAGCTGTGCAGTTTAAGTCACTTAGCCGCAGTGCTTTACTTTCTATTTACATTGTAGCTCTTTGACCCCACACTGATTGCTGTAGCAAATAAGACCGTATAATTGGAATAAGTGTCTGTCTTGTTCACGATTTGCCAAATACTACAGTTCACCAACTGTCCAAATTAAATGTAGGTATTTTGGCAAACCACTGTCTAACAGCTGTTCTGCCCAGCGTCATGAAGTCTCAATATCGACATGCATTAAAAACACTTCTACTCTAATTAAAGCACCAGGACTCATCCTGGATTTCACAAAACTCTGCTACAGCTGTGCACAGAGCTGCAGACAATTGAATAACAGCCTTGAATCCTATTTACTACTACCTCTGAAAACAAGGAGTCATCCCTTCCATTTGTTAAGGTCAAGAAACTCCGGGATGCTAAAACAGTCAATTCATAAAAGGCAGATGAAAAGCACGGTTACCAGGGCAGTGTTTCAGCGGGAATGGACAGGGAGCCGAGGAACAGTGCCTTTGGCTCTGAAACCGCAGGGGTCTGCTGCGAGGGCGGTTTATGTGACCCGCACGCTGCTGCAGCGCTCACCGGGACGTGGGACGGGTTTGGATGGGTCCTTGTCCCTTCAACGCCTCTCTTCTCACACAAATCTGCAGCAGGGTCCGCACTGAAAGTCGGCTTCGCTGGCGGCAGCGGGGACAGCTGGAGGAGAGCACCTGTAACCTGTAACCCATCAATATTCGAAGCCCTTGGTCCTCCTGCCTCCTGCCAAGGAGCCCAGGACACCTCAGCCCCACAAGCACGCTTCCCGGCCGTTCCTCAACTCCTCGGAGCGTGTCCTCTGCACAGCAAAGCCGAGCAGCCGACAGGACACCGTGGAGCCCTGTCCCCCCTGCCCCTTGCACAGCCAGACACACGTATGCCCTATGAAAGGCTGACAACATTTTTAATGTTGGATCGGTTTTATTGCACAGAAGCAGCTCATGGTCAAAGAATGGATCACATAATTTTTTTACTGCTGCTTTGGGCTACAAGCATTCATTAGAAAACAAGAAATTGCAAGAAATCTACAGTCTGCAGCATATTAGAAATGCACACATTTTAATAGCCCCCAGATAATGCCCTTGTAGCTTTTGTTTGTAAATACTTGCTGTTTTCTTCAATCAACTGAACAGCAGGGAACAGCCCTGGGCTAAGTCAGTGTCTCTGCACGGAAAGGTTTAGAAAGCCCTTGCTGGTTTTTGGGGTGTGAGAGGAGCTGCACACCTTCGCAAGCCAACAAGCTGTGTCCAGCCTCTTAAGCAGGCAGATTGCTTTGCACCCTACTTCCTTAGGGCTCCTGCTTTCTTGAAGGAGTCAGGACTGTGCCAGAAAAATTCAAATTCATCATTTTTCCAATGTAATTGCAGTCCTTTCATAATGCCTTGTATGAAGCACCACAGAGTCAAACTGATTCTTGCAATATCACTCTAGTCTGAGACCGCCAGCTTCTTCCCTCTCAAATCCACCTTGTGATTTTCTGGTGTGATCGATCATCTTTCTGAAAGACAAAATAGATCAATGCAGGGATGAAGAACACAGCTAGACTCTCAGTGTCTAGATCTTTGCACAGATTTGTAGCACCTTCAGCTGCAGAGAAAAGGATTTTCAGATTTATATGCAGAAATTTTTGTATGAATCAGTCTTTTCTGGCCACAGAAAAAGGAATTTTCACAGGAAAAAGAAACCAAGTGCATGACCTCACTTACCAGGCCTCTGGGAAACAAGAACCCATGAAAACCCAAATATGCCAGAACCAAAATTGTCTCTGATGTTTTGTTTCTTCCCTTGGAGATTTAGAGCAGCAGCATCCATCCTGTGTGCTCAGTGTGGGAGCCGGGGCAGAGCCATGCGCAGGCTCCAGCACTCCGCACCCCACCCAGTAACACACACACATAAACAATTCCAGGTTTTATCACTTCCAGCCTTTTCTCACTGCTTCCAAAGGAGGGAAGAACTCTCAAGAGCACACAATATGTGGTCACATAATTACACACCGGGGAAGCAGAGCTCAGTTTTCTCAATTGAAGTATTGTTACAAAATAAAGAAAAAGGTAAGAAAAGCACTCCTTTCTTTACTAATTTTAAATTGATGCAAAGAAACAAGATTGCAGCCAAAAAACCCCCCCCAAAAAAACCCACCACCATGTAGGACAGAATTCAGTGTAAGGACATCATTTGATACCCTTCACCGTACAAGAAGCAAGATTGGCCTCGTAATTAGAAATCCTGTGTATTATGGTGTGTCAAATTAAAGAAGGCTGTCCAGAGTTGAGGTGAACCTCAACTAAAGCCCCCGCAGCACCCTGACCTTTGCCAGTCCCCAGAGCCCATCGGACGTGCTGGAGTTTTCACAGCGAGCCGGGGTGGGAATTGCAAAACTAGAAAAAGGCTTTGGGTGGCAAGTTCTCATTAAATTTAATGGAGACTTGATCCATCAAGAAGCTGTAGAAGACTCACCACCAACATCATCAAGCCTTTACGCTCAGAGGAGCAACATGGTTCACCATGCTTCGCACCAAAGTGCTGGCCAGCTTAGTCACTGCTCACTTCATCTGGAGCTCCACCCACCAGCACATGAAGCTCTCTAATCACCCTGGTTACCAGCAGAAAAAGCCAACTTTCTGAATACTTCACATGAGTTCCTTCCAGGCAATTTCACCCCATCTCACAACATCCCTGCTCACAAGCACTCATCTTACCACTGCAAGAAAACCCCCAGATCTTATGTAGAGTTAATGCTGATATTTTCCCTTGCTCTTGATATTTGTCATTGCAAACCATGCCTTCTGGGGGTCTCCTCTGCACAAATCGAAACCATATATATGTTTGAGATCAAGTATTCTCCTCATGCATGACATAATGTGCCTTCAGGCCAATATTTTTACAAGTGGTCACTATTTTAGGCATTTTCCTTTCTAACGCTTAACAACATGAGCCTGCCAAACAGCCAGTGCCACTTAGAGGCTTCCCTGCAAGAATTTGTGGGGCTCATCAAGACCTACTCCTGCTTTTGAGGATTTGTTTGCCTATTTGTGTGCAACTTGTCTGTCCCTTCCTGGGGTGGCAGCTGCAACCCATGCTGCAGGGCTCCTGCCCAGAAATAGCCCTAGAAATGCTCTGAGGATGCAGGAAAAATGCTTGTCTTTGTAGAAAAAAAAAAAGTATTTTTTCCACTGCTTTGCCCTGAAGTATCAGAGAAGAAAGAACAGGGAAAGCCAGAAAACTCTGATATAACCTGGTCTAGTGGAAGGTGTCCCTGCCCATGGTGGGGGGCGAGAGGGGAACTAGATGATTTTTGTGGTTGTTTCCAACCCAAACCATTCTATGATTCTATCCCCATCCAAGGCTGTGGAAAGCTCAGGGCTGTGAGGTCTTATTCAGGGTGGAGGAAAAATGAGTGTATCATAGGGTCAGTGCCTGTTGGTAGCATCCTCATTACAGTCCCGGTCTCACGGTGATACTAGACAAAAACAGAGTGTTCTTAATTACAATAATGTGTTGTGAACATATTTATGAATAAATATTTCATAACATGAGAAGCAAGCTATAAAGCTATGGCTATACTAGTAACTAAACAGGCCATGGTCTCCTGTTTGAGCTTTCTGGCAAGTGACGCAGCTCATACACACCTGGCTGTCCTCCCCGTTCTCTTCCAAAATAGGTTGTTCTCACCCCTACTGTGTTTATTAACAGCCCCAGGTGTGTGCTGTCTCCTGAACCTCGGCATTATTGGGGACTGAAACCCATGGGAAGTAGTGTGGGAAAGCATCGGTTGGTACAAGCCAAAGCTCTGCCAGGGAGGGTGCTGGGAATTTGAGTGATGTCCAGTGCTGGAGCGGATGATTTTCTCATGTGTGACTTGCTGTTACACACACAGCAAACATACAGACCTGCTATGCTGAAACCGAAAGTCCAATATTTGGAGACTGTCCAGAAAACTTTTACTGTTAGGAATTCAGAGTTCACACTGAAGAGCTAACATCTGCGAAACATCAAACATTCTAAAATGCTTATCTCAGGTTAGCTTTTCCTTAGCAATTCTATAAACAACCTGTCCTAAAAATAACCTGACAAGGAAAGGTCAAATGGAGTACAGCCATCACATACCCCAAGATCAATACTACTAAAATATAGAACAATTCAAAATACATCACCTCAGTCTTGCTCCTCTTTATCCATCATCAAACCGACATAACATTGATAATCCTATCAGTGCAGAAGACAAAGAATAAAACACAGTAAGCAGTTTTGAGTTATGGAACAACAGGAAATAAAAAAGGCTGGGTTTGAGTAAACACATTTTCTTTGAGCTAAAAGATGTAGAACTTTTTTTTTTTTTTAATATAATCATACCTCCTTTTAGCCCCTGTAATTAAAATTTGAATTCAGTTTAATAATGGCACATGAATGTGTGCCTGACTCTGTGAGCCTGGTCCCCTGCACTATCACTTCCATGGACAGAAACCCTGTGACCAAAGCAGACTCAGAAATCAAAATGCAGATTTGGGTTCTGATGAGATCCCTCATGCTCCTCTGTCTAATTCTCTGTATTCTGATAAGGACCATTTTATTTGTGTTCATTTTTTATCTTGCATGAAACTATTCCAATTTCAGGGACATTTCTCTTTCTCCAAGCACATACACCAGTAAATGAATGTATTACAAGGATTACAATAAACACAACTGATATCAATAAAATCTCACAGAATCATAAAATATTACTTTCTGTAAAAAAGTGCAATATTTGGAAGGACCATTTCTAATGCTGTTATCCTTTAAGGTCTTCAGTTAAGGCTGCTTGTTTCTCTCTTCTTCAGTCACTAATAAATCTCCGAAAGAAGAAACAAAACAGGCATCCTATTATATTGCAAATATATAACTCTTACATAAAATACCTGTTTATCCACTAGCCAATATATAATTTTCCAAGCACTCTATAAACCAATTTGTTGCTATGACCCATCCATGCCGTGAAGTTCCCCTCTCATGAACTATTTTCCTGTCTCCATAGTAACAAGTACACTTAAAAAGGAAAGAATGAATAGGGTGATGTACAAAAGTGGGTGACAATACAGTCAAAATCAGGAGCACACTCAAAAGCTGGAATGACCACAGACACTTCATTTTGTCAGGCAGACCTGCAGGGCTCTTGCTTAGGAATGTTCTCACATCAGACCAGCAGAAAAATGGACAGAGCATTATGATCTAGTATCCTTTCTCCCCACTATTTTTCCCTGTTTTAATCACAATAACAAGTACTTCTGCTGCACTAGATCAAGACATCATATCGGAATAGGAAATTAAATCATTGCTACTACTGAGGCCCACATCCACAGCTCTCAAATTTCAACTGCTTGTTGGATAAACAGCACAAATTCCGCAGCAGAATTAATTACAGGCACCACACATGGATCAAAATACATAACTGATCTTAATACATAATAACACTGAAGTGGTAAAAACATTTCCATAAAACATGAGAACAAATTCTGCCTGTCCAGAAAAATAAAATTAAAGAAGCACTATCACGAGGTTTAACAAATCCTAGATACGGCTGCATAAACAGAGCATGTGTTACCAGCAAAACACAGTGCTGAAAGATTTTCGCCAACCTTTTGTACCAGCAGCCACTGAGAGCATCACAACAGTTTGGGTGGGCTGCTGGCACTCTGTACCTAGAGCCATGCTGTTGTCATGTGTCATAACAGTTTTCTCTCTTTAAAAAATGGCTCTAGAAAGAGAAATTACTTAGATATGTAAAATAAATGTGTCTGTAGGTCTCTGCGTGACTCCAGCTTTAATGTCTAGTCTCACAACCCAGTTACACTATTTTGTGATCTGTGAACCATTTTCCATTCTTACTAAAACCAAAAGAATGTGGTACAAACAATGTTCACCCTTATAATCAGGGTATTCAGGAAATATTCTCAAAGCATCCTTTTCCAATCTCTTTCCTTAATGTGTAAGGGAATTTGAGGCAACAGAGGAAGACTCATTCTTATCTACTGCACAGACAAGCTGTTTTCTCCTGAATACCAAGAGTATCTTAGTATCTGAAATATTTTTGTTTAACAGGGAAGAAAAAATATTATTCACTGAAGACATTAAAATGACACACAATCAGAGAACCAACTCCAAAGACATTACCTGAGGAAATCCAAGACGTCTTTGAAACCACGCTAAGAGAAAAACTCTTGCGTTAATCTAAGAGCAGTTGGTTTCCCTCATGCCTGGAAGGCAGACGTCTCCTTCCCTGCCACCATTAGTGCAGGCTCTTTAACGAGCTCCTCTGCTGCCTCCAGCATCACTGGCCAAGCTGTGCTGTCATGTCCAACGTCAGGGTGAACCCCGTGTAGCACCTGTTAATAAGCAACATCAGCATTCACACCTTTATGTTATCAAGGGATGGTTAAGCTGTCGGTATGGTAATGTGAACACATTCAGGTTAAAGTTTCAAAAGAGATACTTCATGAGCTTTTAACTGATGGGAATCTTAATGTTAGAGATAATGAACCAAGAAAACAAGCCTGGGGCTCGTGGGGCTGAGCTGGGACACCAGCCAGGAGCAGAGGGGGATGAACCGAGGAGAAGCCTGAGCTGCCACTGAACCCAGAGCCTGCATTCGTAGTGGTAGGAGGAAGCACTAAAATTCCCCCCAAAATCAAATCAGCTATTTCTGGGAGATTATTGCACTGGTAGCAGGAGCAAGGTGAACACAACATCTCATCTGCCAAACATAGTGGTAGGGAAGCGGGCAGAGGTGTTGTCCCCCAGGCTGGGAAATGCCGTTGAATACCCCTGCCAGCCAAGAAACAAGCCAGAAAACCAGGAGGTAAAAATCAGGATTCTCTACATCTCGTCACACAAAGCATTGTACTTCTGTGTATCAAAACCAGGAGTTAAATTCAAACTAGCCCTTAGGTTGAACAATAATCGCCGCTATCATAAAAACTTTGTCATTCAGAAAATATACTTTAATATTGTCTGTGTCTTTGAAAAGATGCTTTCCCACTCTGGCTTGACTGAAGTTAGTCTCTAAGTATCTGTTCAAGGCTGGAAAGGAAGCTGGTGTTTTACATTTATTGAACTTGTCATTGCAAGAATTACTTATTCTTTGGTTTCTGACAGAAAACAATCCAAATGCAAAACCAGAGAGTATTTAAGGAGCAAGGGAAACATCAGCTCCCTGGTCCTGACATGCCTCACTCCTCCTGCCTCTGCAGCACAGCAGTGCTCATAAATCAGTGCCGTTCCTCACAAGGGTACAAGCTGTGCCGTGGAGGTAAATAGGCTTTCTTCCCCCCTCCCGAAGTAATGAATTTCTTAAGAGTCTTCCCAGACAGAGCACACGACCAAGGAGCCTGCCAAACTCCCCAACCAGAAAGAGCACTCAAACCTGAGCCAAACCTCTTGCTTTTTTCAAACCATCTGCTATTTCCCTCAGGGAAAAAATAGGAAGAGCAAAACAAAACCACAGATCTGGCCCTTACTGGAAAAACAATCCACTTTATTTTTTCCTCTTTTTTCTGGAAGGGGACAGACTGCCATTTACCCACTCTTAATCCTCCGCACTGTAGGAAAGACTCTCCTGTTTGGCCACCATGAAATTGTATGAGCTGACTTGATTTAAAAGTTGAACTGTGTTATATCTCATGAACAAAAATACTTAAGATGAGCTAACAGTGTCTGTTTCTTCTGCTGCAATATAACCTTCTTGTTTTTACTTTTTCTTGTTGCTGTTGTTTTATTTTTTTCTTAAAAGAAACTATACCTTGAGCAGTTCATATATTTTGCTTTTCAGAAAGACTCACTGTGCAAAGGAGGAAACATCACATACAGTAACAAAAAGTACTTTGTTGAATAACCCATCAGAATTACTTCCTAAAGAGCCTTCCATAAATGAAATCAGCTCTTTGGTTTGGACACCGTGTACCATGCAGACTCTGACAGCTACAAAAGGAATAGTTAAGTTTTTCAGTACGTGCACATTGCTGAAACACTGTTTCTTCAGAGAGGAAACTGAACTACCAATGCAACACACACACACACTCTCACACTATTCAAATATCCAAAGAGCCAAAAAAAATTCAAAAGCCGAAATAACATCTTTGATACTGCCTGAAATATGAAATATTTGTAGGGAAATAAAAGGCAGAACATTTCAAAAGTCCATCTTTATCCAGCTACAAATGCCCAGGCCAGTGCATATCTGCTCCCATGTGACGCAGTGTTAGGTATCTCATACCTGACTCATGAAAAATTCCCTGTAGTTGTTGGCAACGGCTGCCATCGCAACCAAAACACTGGGGACCTACTCAGGAATCTCCAGAAGAGAAAGCATACGCACTCCACGCAGTGGTTTACCCATAGGTTAAGGAGGCAATACCACAGGCACTGATGTAGTAATGGATATTTCTCTTTATGTCACTACAACTGCTCCATTTGGTTTTAATTCATTGATTAAATTTTATTTCTGCATACTACAGTCCCAAACTTTGAGCTATGAGTGGCTGAAGCTTTAGGAGTGAGCAACCACTGGCAGTTCCCACTGAAGTTAAACATTAGCATCATCTTATAGACTATAGGGAGCAAGAGCTACACCTTAAAATACAACCAAGCAGTGATTTGTTTTAAAAAAAAAAAAAAAAGCCGACATGAGGAATCTTCACAGGCACCCCTGAACTGTAAGAAGTGAAGCCTATTTAAATTAGATGGGAGTTTGCAAATATGTCTAATTACAATGTTGATAAAAGCTAGTTTTCATCAGAATGAATTAGAGAGACTTTCAGGATAATTTTGCATTTTTCTTCATGGTTGGCCTGTTTTGCTGGTAATTCAAAAGGCTCAGAAACACACGCACGACAGCTTTTGCTGTTTTCTCAAAAGCATCTGAAAAAAAGATGACACCTTCCAGTGATGTAAGCTGGCTTTACTAAACCTAGTGGAACTTCCCTGATTTATACCAGCTGAATATTGCTGTTTATGCTTTGGGAATTTTATCAGAAGTTGTAGTTTTCAGAAATTGATTGCTGTTTTCAGCAATCTAATCCCCGTCAGGTGGTGAGACCCTTCAGCTCCCATTCACATCAGTGAAATCCAGCAAAAGTCCTGTCAAAACCAGAGACCAATTGCCTGCAGAAATGCTGGTGTTAGCTAAAATTGATCATAAAATACTTATTGAATTGCTAAAAGATGCCTACCTAATCCTTTCAAACTTTATAAATATATTTCTTGCTGAAGAGAGAATCTTTATGTCATTGGCAAATTGGACTACAAACCCAGGAAAGATTTGTTGGTTGCAGATGTTCTTCCTAAAGCCAGTGCCAGAACGGTGGTGGAGGACAGCAGAGAGCTGCAGATGCGGGTACGGGAAAACACAGCCGGGGGTACCTTGCCCACGGGCAGGACCCACTGGCCCGACAGGATTTCCACCAGGCTCCTGCCCTACTCATCCCCCTGCCATGATGGGGATCCCACCGCCGCTCCCAGATCACCCCACTCTTGTTGCCAGAGGGCTTGAGCACTCCGAAAGTCTGATGCCAGCATGTAAATTATATAAATTAAATATTAAAACTGTAAACTAAAGGGGTTTGTTAGTTCTCATTCACGTTGCAGCAGCATTTTGGTTCACAACTGCTTTTCTGAATTTGTTTTCAAAACTTTATAATTTTATGACAAGTAAAGAAACTCACTCATTTCTGTAAACCTTTCCACACTGGTGGTTAAAGTGCTCTGGAGCCGTCTTGGATGGAAAGCAAAGTCTCTTGCTGCAAATGTGATGAATTCTAGTAGATTTAAAGCACATCATTACCGTAATCAGATCTTTAGAAGAAACTTGTACTTGAGTAACACCTAAAACACTTGTGTTTTTTCAGAATCCATTTTGATAACAACATCAAGCAGTTTGAATTTTGGAAAAATGAAGCCAGAAGTTGACAGGAATTTTTGCGGGGACATGAAGAAGGAACCGATACACTCATTTTCTTTGATATTAACAGATTTTTCTTGTGTTCTTAAACACGAACATTAGACTTTCTAAAGACATACAGAGGACTTTTCATCACATAAACAGGAAGTGAGAATTTTATAATAGAATTACTTATTTAATGATTTGCGAGTGAAGGTTGCTTGAAGTAATATCTCATTCTATTTGTCTCTAAAATTACTAACCAAAGTAAAAGTCTATGGTCTTCTACATATGGCCCCTTCTTACTTCTGCTTTTACATTTTCTTCTTACCTTTTTCACTCTGATCTCTCTCCAGTGAGAGATTTTCAAAGATTCATTCCTCCAGAATAAATGGAACAGCCCCCTCCCTCCACTTTATTGTTAAGCCTGCAAACTTGAGAACAAAAACCTGAGTGGGTTCTCACCTTTCTACACACTTGCACCAGCAGAGGGGCTACGTGTTGCCTTCAATTAAACCACCGCAATTGCACCAGAAAAAAAACCATGAAGCACCTACATACAAAACGGGAAAAAAAGCCAAACCAGAAAGGCTTATACCTTCTTTTCTTCATTCACACAGAGCTGAAAAGCAGAGAGCGTCTGCTGAACACATCCTGATGCCGGGCTCTCCTTGGCAGAGACCGCTGGGGATACTCACTGTTCCCAGGTCTAATGGGTACTCTCTGCCAGCTTGAGCATGAATTACAACAGTTTCAAGGCTGCTGTAATTTATTCTGCTATTCGAGGATCCTTGTGGGAATATATTATCTATGGAAACTCAGCGATGCAGAGCTGTATCACAGCTCCTCTCGGCCCAAGTACCTCGTTATTATTTGCATTAGGGTTGCTCCAGGGAAGCCCAGGGCCACGCTGTGTGCAGAAACACAGCAGCACAAACCCTCTTGCAGCAAGGGACAAGAAGAAAATGGCCTGGGACCAGTTGCCTGTGGGGTGTGGGGCTGCAGCTGTGCAGAATAGGCTCCCTCCAGCTAAAAGTCCTCTTCTGCGAGGGAAATCTCTGCTGAGCACTCATGGGCACAGTCAGCAGCCTGGAAGAAAAAAGCAGAAAGCCAAGCAAATTGGGTTTGCTTCTCTCTGAAAAGAAAGGAAAAAAAAACCAAAAAGGAGAAAAGGAACCACATTTTCATACTTGGGCAATGTCATAAATTTTAAGTATTTGATCTTTACTTGAATGAGGAAACTTCACCGAAGAAAGCTGCCCTTCCCTCAAATTGGAGGCCAAGACTAAAACCACGACTGCACAGACCTGAGGATGATTTCATCTGAAAACTTTCAGGCACTCATTCGACATTGCAGACTGGATTTCAGGCACCAGAAGGGGAATACTTTCTCCTTTGAATACAAAAATCTAGTGGGATTCCTTTGTAATCTATACTTTTCTCTAGGCCTTTTGAAGCTTAACTTTAGGCTGAGTTCAAGTAAGTAATCTTTATTTCTGCTTCCTCACAGCATTTTTACTCTGGGGCTCACTGTTGCTTTGTTTGCTTGGGAAGAAGAATAAAAAACAGAGTGAATAGAAATCACCCTCTAAATCAATGCTTGGCATGCCCGCAGTTAGCCGAGAAATGATTTTATTTATTAAAGATGTGAAAATCCCTGCTTCCATTGCACATCTAAATTTTCACTTAAGCAAGATAACTGCAGTCCTAAAAGAGGAACAAACAATGCTTCGAAGTAGCAGAAATGGGTACTTTGAGATCATCAGTGTTTTATAATGCAAACTCAGAGAGAAAAGAGTCTGAAATATGGTCTTGAAAACTACTTAAAAACAACTATGCAACAGCAGCTTTCCCCATTTGCCTGACAGTTTTAAAGTTGCACTTGTTCTAGCAAAAGAAATAACACAGATATTTGTCATACAAGGTCACTGGCTATTTTATCCCACAGTTTAGGTTTTATGCTGTACAGCTCAACTTCTGACTCGTTCAGAAATCAAAAAAGCTTGTGACAGACAGAAGATGATGAAAGATGTGTGCAGTGCTGACCCACAATGCACCATCCACTTCTCTGATGTGTTCCATTTTGTTCATACATTGCCCTTCCACAAGTACTTTCTTATTTATATTGGTATAAATATATATTTATTTAGCTGTATTTCGTACGTGTAACAGCATCACTTTAATATTAATCCATTCTCCTCTTAGTGACATTAAAGTTCTGCAGTGGCTTTCCACTAGTTTTGGACGAGAAAACTCCCGTTTTAACTGAATTTACTTAATTTTAAATTTATTTTTCTCATTTTAACTTAAAAATTTCCATTTAGCTTAAAACAAAGAGTTTTGATTTTTGTTTATCACATTTGTGAGTAGTAGTAATGTCGCTAGCTAAGCAAGCAGCTACATCGGCAATAAAGTTGGGTTTGAGTCTTACTTCTCAATTAAACAGCCCTTTTTCCTATCTATCTGAGAGCAGGTTTTTTGCTACATGGGCTCCTCACCGCACTTAAGAAACATCTCTCACCAGGCAGATGTAGTTCACTCAGCCAGCAGCCCACATCCAGCTTCCCACTGGCTCTCAGCGGGGGTGTCAGTAGGAGATTTAGGGGTCATCATTCCAGAAAAGCAGAGGGTTGGGAAGTGTTTTATTCCTGCAAGGAGAGTGGAGAAAGAAACCGTAAGAACATGTTCCTTAAACAGCAGCATCAGTCTCACCCCTACCACTGTATCTCAATTGAATGTGAAGGGAAAACAGCATGAGTAATTTATGCCTGGCAAATCTCTAAAAACAAGCGGGGAATTTATCATCAGAAGCAGCGCTTGTGGTAAAAAGGATGCGGTTTTTGCATTTGGCTAGGAAGGGCTCCTAACAAGCTTCAAGAAGATTAAGGCTCCCTATCCTGTGGATATTTTAACATAGAGATACAGTATAAGAATAGGTCTTTCTCTCAAGAAAACATCCCACGCTGCTGATTGAGAAATATTAAGAGGCTTAAATAAATGTTGTCTTCTTGTTGTATTGTGGTATCTCTGCAGCACACAGCGAAAACCACAAGAGGCACCACTGTCTCCAAAACGTTAAAGAAAATAATATTATAGTGCAAGAGAACCACTATCATGAACAAGTTGTAACAATTTAATACGTTTATTGAAAGCTAAATTTTCCATATTTTCAGCAAGTTCTTGTGCCCTTTGGGATATATTGTGTAGCTCAAAGAACCAGCTACTGTCCCCTCCAGCAATAAAACGTTAATAGATTGAAAATTTTCAATTGGATTACTATGAATGTGATGCAATTTAATTTTATAAGGTGCCATAAATAATACATAAAAAATATTGTAAAACATAACGCGATGATTTTAATTCTTAGAAGCGGGTCTGGAGAAACAGCAGATGAAGTGCAATACTAAGCAGATGCCAAATACAATTATTTACTCATGTTAAACTCCACATGCCCAGAGCTGGTCAGACAATGCCTATGCAAACACCTTGCTCTGCCAACCACCTCCCTTTAGTCAAGTTAATTAAATCATAATCCTAAAAGACTACTTCTGCCTAGCGAACTACTTAAGCCTCTGGTTTTAGAGGTTAATTAACTGTGCAGGAAATAGGTTGTAAAAAGTGTTACTTTCAACCAACATCGTATTTGCTATTAGGGCAGATGCTGGTGCTTGACAAAGAGGACATACTTTTCCGTTACCCATACAGGCTCTGATCTCTGGCCTGACGACATAATGGGAACACATTACGGACTTGTCACTGGGGACAGTCACAAGTATAAAGTGTAAAGAGAAAGAGTTTTTTAAAGACATTTTCACCTCTGGAAGGGTCTGATCCTTGGTGACAGAAGTGGGACAGCAGAGACCTACAGTCAGCAGTGCTCTGAAAATGCATCCTATGTAACTGCTATCCTATTTTTCCCATGCCCATGATTCCCAGGGATGAAATTAGCCTTTTTTGTTCAACCAGATGAGATGAAACACGTTGCATCAACCAGATGTGAGGGAGCAGGTTGCACCAGATATGCAGCCTTTGGCATTCTCTGTGGCTGCAGCCCTCTACAGTGACCCTCTAACTCCTCCCGGGGCCCATTTTGGGACCTATCATGTGAGTCTCAAAGATAGTGAAAGGACATTAAATAATGTAAGAGAAGGAGAAAGATGAGGAGGAGACTTTTAACCAGCGTGGGATTTCATTGTAAGACAGACCGCTGTTAGAAAGTGTAAATGCAGAATTTGGCTCTCCCATTTGTGCCTTCATGCCCACCGAATACCAGGGTAGCCACTAAGAGTTCAACTATAGACTAACTTTTAGTTGACTTACCTTTTAACTAAAAAGATAAATTATTGGGTACTTATATATGCATACATAATTAGCATAGAATCTTTATTTTAGCATCTGTAAGAACCAAAATCCAAGTGGCAGCACAAACCTGCTCTGTCATTCAAGTACAGTTAAAGCTAATTTTTTTTATTTAATGTGATGTGAATGTGCATCACAGAGCTAATACAACATAAGGCGTGAGGTGTGCTTTATCACTGCAAAGCAGAGCCCAGATAACTGCTGAGCCTAAATTGCACTACAGACTTTCCAGTACAGTCAGGAGGAGACATTTCTGTGTTGAGACAAGGCCAACATATCCTCCAGTTGTGTATTGCAGCATAAAAATTCTTTGCCAGTAAGGCTCACTTCGCTTGCCAAATCAGCATTTTTCCCTGGCATAAACTTGCCCAAGTGCATTATTTACAGAAATAGCAGACAGCTCAGCTTCAAGAGGAGCTTTGGGACAGGTCCTGGGGCAATAAAGGCAGCCTCACTGGACTGACAGTGGTGGGTTTACTCACGCTGAAGATACGGTCTGGAAAGGACAGGCCAATTGCTTTTATTCAAAAAGAAAACCTGATATTCACACCTGCAGATCTTTTCAAGCCAATGTGTCCCACAAGCATAAACACGGTCTTGCGTAGGGGACACAGGAGTGATCGGGCCCCTGATAGTTGGCACAGGAGAAAATGACAACTGGAGGCAAACAAGACCTAAAAGCTATCAAACATTAGTCTTGAAACAGCCTTGCAAGGTGCAGGTATATACACACCACACTTATTTTCACCTAGGAAAGCTTTTAGAAGAAGTACCTGGTCTGAACCATTCTGTGAGAAGTGAATCCACAAATAAAAGCTCTTCCCATAAGCTGCTTCTTTGAACAACTCTCACATGAAGACCAAGCTCGGCAGATTTGTGGCTGATGTGCTGGGTTGTGACATCTGAAGTCAGACTGTAACTTGACACGAGAGATCTAATCTGACAGGATGCATCAGCTTAAGATGCAGCAACTGAAGTCTTAAAAATATGTTTTTTTCTTTGCTCCACAGTTTTGACAAAAGCTCCACTTACAAAAATTGCCCATCAGGTACTCCCTGCCTCAGCTCTTGGTTGACTTTAACTGGCGGGCTTGGTCGCAGAATCCTGGACTGTTCTTTGCAAAGAAAGGTGGTGCATTTTTTGACATTTCACAATGTATTTCAATACTCAGATCACTGACTACATTTTCTTGAGGAAAATACATTCAAATTAAAATAACACCTGTGAAAGTGACAAGTCAAAGGTCTTGGAGTGCAATGTACCAGCTCTGTCCTCCTCCTTTCACACTGTTTCGTATTACTTAGGATGATAGATTTTATGTGCAGATAGCAAGCCCATCCCTGTACCTTTGGCTGGGCTGCCTCCTGCACATATCCTTGTTTCACGGAAGCATCAGAGAATCAGATTACCTTCTCCATCCACAACGTACAAAACTTCACATGAAGCATGAAGTATCCTCTTTAAATTAAGCCTATTTTGTAGCATCCCTCATGTGCAGCCACTTTCACTCCATCAATATGTGAAGGAGACTAAAGAGACACAATTTGCATCCCAAAGAGTCAGAGATGTGAGCTAAATCAAAGAGATGTATATGATAAGTCATAGGTAGTTAAACCCTTTTCATTATAGCAGC
Source organism: Haliaeetus leucocephalus (assembly GCF_000737465.1). Taxonomy (NCBI): domain Eukaryota; kingdom Metazoa; phylum Chordata; class Aves; order Accipitriformes; family Accipitridae; genus Haliaeetus; species Haliaeetus leucocephalus. Next base: position 1,533,735 of record NW_010973266.1, read on the forward strand.
ATAGATCCCCACTGACTTACCCATTAGTATATTAGGTGTAATTATGCCGAGAGAAAACTAGCTGAGCCTAAAAGGAAAGAAAAACCTACTGGCAAGTAATTTACAGCAACTTGCTTATTAGCATTTGAATTTGGGTGGGGAAGCTTGGAAGCTCAAGATCTTCTTTGCCACCCGCGGAGCATCCACACCCGGCCCTTTATGGTGGCTCTGACCCCAGGAGACCATTTGGGGGGCTGTTCAGTGACTGCAGCCTTTCGCTGCTCACCTGTAAACACCAGAATTTTGCTAATTCTCAGTAGCTAAGATTGTTTTCATTAGTATGGAAGTGACCGAAACAAAAAATAAAGGTTGCTAATGAGGATTTCTCTCCACTTTCTTGGTACAGCTTCAAATACTAACAAAAGCCCAAGAGCAGCTGGTGGCATCAGCTACCCTACACTGAGGCAGAGTGATTTACAGAGAAAAAGCATCTGAACAGAACACCACTGACATTGGTCAAGGGTAAAGTGAAAAAAAATTTTCACTCAGTGGTGACCAAGTAATCCAACTCAACTATTAGTCATAACAAAACTCTTGACCTCATGTCTTATTTAACTTCCCAAAGGAAGTTTTGATGACATCCAAGACCGGGTATATTTGAATATGATCACAGACATACCGGCTCTTTCCTGGCTAAACCATGTCAAGCTGGAGAATAGTATCTGCCCTAAAAAAACAAGTGACATAAAAAATCGATCACATCCACATCCTTATCATTGTGGTTAGAAAATACGTTTGGGTGAACACTCTATGGAGCAATCTCATCAAATTCATTGCTAGGATTTTGTGCCTTCAACTGGCTTTTCCTGCCTATGAAGACCACAAACAGCATTTCCATGATAATTCACTTGTGTCTTCATAGGGACAAAAGGAGGAGACTGAAAAATATATAAAAGAGAACAGCTATGGAGGGACTAATACAACTACCCTCAAAATCATTTCAGGTTTTGAATCATGGCTTATGTCAGCTTGGGAGATCGATCTCACATCCTACCCTGTCCTGCTCCAAGTTGCTGAGACTGAAAAATGCACCCTCAGAAAGAGCAATTTTAGACCATTGCTGTGTGTGCTCTGTTGCTCACCTTTTTTTTATATTTCTTTCAAATATTGTAGTTCATACAGGAGACAAAGGAAATTTAGAGGATAATTTTTGTTAATAATACACTCATAAGCTTAACCTCATGTTGATAACTGGTTTTGAGTAGCAATTGTGTAATCTGCAAAAAAGTGGAAGCCAATTTAGTGAATTAGTAAGTAACTCTCAGGGCATGAGCACTGCTGTAGGCATCAGCCCACCCTGGGCACACCATGAGGAACCCTATCTGCAGGAGGTCACAGCAATGGCAAAGCAAACTTGTGTGTCCATTCCCAGAAAATTAAATACCAATTTGAAAACTCATTATGTGTTTTTAAAGCTATCTGAAAACATCAAGTGAGCAAGGAGTGCCCTGCGACAAAATGCTTGTTGAAGCACAGGCTGTACTACAAACACTGCTTGTGCCAGTGGAAATTTATCTGCCTTTGGCTCCTGGAACAGCTCATGGTGGGAGGACCGCCAACTTTTCATTGCTAAGTCCTGGCCCAGTTGGTTATCAATGTTAGGTGGAAAAGATTTGCATCACACACGGTCAGATCCTCAGCTGGGATGAGCTGTCAGAAGTTCCTTTGAAAGAAACTGTGATATTTCACACTCACAGAGATGCTGTCAGTCTGGGGACAGACAGCTTTTTTCCCCAAAAACTCATATGTCATCACAATAACTGAAGTCAAAATGAAATGTGAGTGTTGAGCAGGCCCACAAAACATGACCGCCAGCAGATACAACCCAGCTTACCTGGGCTACTTTCAACATCTCATCAATTTTTGGTCCTGGTGGCATCTGCTATACTTTGCTTATGAGAGTCTCCAAGACCCATAATAAAGCTTAAATCCTCAAGCCAATTTCCGATCCACATCGCCCATCATGGGAAACAGCACCATGTACCAAGAAGTCCATGCAGCAGCTCTGGACAGATTTTGGGGTGAGGTTTTCAGCTTGTGCAAACACCCACAACTTCCCTGAAGTCTGCCTCTCCCTCCAGTTAACAAGGACACAGCACAGGAAACATACTGCATTAACCGTATGTCAGCTTTGTACAAGAAGTATAGACCCACAAGGCCACCGTGTTTTGCCTTTTCTGCTCAAGGGAGGAACTCGTCATGGATGCAGCAGACCCAGGTTCAAAGCACCAAGAGCTGAGAAGACAGCCAGTGGTCCCAAGCCCTGTTAGCCCTGGTATGTTGTTGTTCTGCTTTACAGTGTGGTTGCCAAAATATAAAAGAAAACATGTTTTCTGCATGAGAAATGTGTTTCTAGCTCAGATGAGGAAAGAATGCTTCATTTTTTAAAGAATATTTTAAAAATTGGATATTTCTGAAAAATAAGCTCTGTGAATATAAACTAGCAGAGTCCCTGAAGATCTGCAGTTTCCCAAGGAAACCTCTATGAATCTTGCCAAGCACACAGCATGAATAATTCCTAAAACAATTATTGGGTGAAGTAAATAGGTGGCTCAACAATTTAAGGTACCTGCCTGTGAGGGTGAGGGACTAATTGCAAGGAGACAAATCTGAGCCAGGTCCCGCTCCATGAAGTTCAGGAACATCTCATGGAGGCTCTGCCCGTCCCACGGGGACACGGGTGGTGAGATGCCCTGGCAGCAAACCCCCAGACTCCTCGACATGGAGCCCCGGCACTTCCCCGAGCAAAGGCTGGCCCTTTGGTTACGTTACATGGTGATTTTGAGATGCTAATAGTAAGTCAAGATGTGCTCAAAATTCATGAGACCTAACACATCATTTAGTGCTAATGACAATTAGGCTGTACCTGCACTTTGTCACCCTCAGAAGGGATGAAAGTAATGATTCCTCTACACATGGCCAGGGGGAAGAAGGGGTACGAGGAGCAAGGGTTTCCCTAATGTCTGCTGAGAAGGCTGTAATTTCTTGAACAAGAATCATAAGAGAAATTACTGTCGTATAAAAGATATGCAGGTGTTTATAAATATTTATGTAAAACCTGCAAAAAATACACGGTACTGCATAAATAAAATACTTTTTAAAACAGTTTAAAAAAATGACATGTGCTTTGTGACAAGCACATGGGAACTTTTTTTCCTAATCCTAGAAGCATTCGTGCAGATCTGGCACTGCTGTACCACACTTGTATAAATCATCATAAGAGATACTGGAGAGGGAATAAAGGTCCAGGTTAAAGATGTGTGTTAAGTATTTCCATCCTACCGTGCTCTACGGGTCTTCTCTGTCCCTCTTTTGCCCTCCCAGCAGGTCCTTACGCACACGATGCTTCTCTACCAACATAAAAAGAGCGAGAAAACATTGCCTCAGCAAGTTCAGCTCTCTTACAGAAAATAATTTACTTAATATAAGGCTGAATTAGGAGGGCTTGAATCACCTTGTCCTGGTCTGAGTGCTTGGAAAGGGTTCTGTGGCCCCTGGGACAACATTTTTGGGGAACGTTTCTCTCCAAAGCTCATCTTCTGCAAAAGGAGTTTGAAGGCCAGTTACATGGGCCACCAACAAATCCAACCCACAGTGAATTTAGGCAGAACTCTGCTATGCGGACATTAGCATTTGGTTTGCAGCAGAAATGGAGGCATCCCACAAACTTTTTCCCTTCTATTTGCATGCCCGTCTGGCAGCACACTCAGGTGGCTGCACAATTAGCTCCAGAGCACGCTGCAAACACAAGCGTGCCCCAGTGCTAATATTCCCTTTTTTTCCTGCACACCTTCTCCTCCCGCTTCTCCAAATTAAAGTCCCGCATCTACCAAATGACAGAGGCATCCTTGCAATTTAGGGTAACGCAGGAGAGGGTCAGGTCCCCCGGGAGCAGACACTGCCCAGCCGAAGCCCCCACAGGCGTGGGAAGGCGTTGGGGTCTAGAAGGGGGGTGAGGACATCACAGGTCCAGCACTCATTGCTCTGCATTCCTCTGTCCACGCACGCACTGAGTGGCAGCTCTGCCTGTCCGAGCTGTTAAGGAGCCGGCCATGGTCCTGTGAACATCAGCCTCTTAAAAATTGCCAGTTGAAGCAATTTGGTGAAAGCATTTGCAGGTTTCAGGAAAACCAAATCTGTCTGCCAGGAAAATAATAATAATAGTAATTTATACTAACACCCGATAAATTTCTATGGGATCTAGAAGTTTAGACAATGAATTCGAATATCCTCAGTCTAACAGAATAATTTGGTAGTTTGTTCCTTACCTTTCACTTGAGTTTTATGGTGCATTTCTAACAGCAATGAAAACCACTGCAAAGTGTCACAGTATCATGCGGCAGCGTAAGAGCACACTGTCCTCTGAGCTCTTTTCCTTTTAGGAAATCTGCATGCAACAAAAAAAATTAAAAAAAAAAAAAAAGGCAAGCCAAAATACTTGAATGTGGTATAGTGGTCTGGTCTGTTCCCTGGCTGCCCAGGGACCCCATGATGGGCTGACCGTGCCAAGGGGCTGCCCGCAGCCTTTTTAGCCCCCTGTACAGGGAAGAAATACAGGGGAAAAAACAATACCGAAGTACCCAACTCCTCTGAAAACAAAGATCTGAATATATGTCTGAACAAAAAAATCAAGTTTTACCTTAGAAATATGTCATTAACAAAACAATCACATCAGCAAAACCTGTCTGCTCTGTAGAATCCTGTGAGATCTTGTCTGAGTGTCTGGCCACTGCCATTCACCTGAAGGTACCGGGAGTGGAGGCAGGCAGTTGTGGGGGTGGTTTTGTTCATATAAATTTATATTATTTATCCAAAACAGTTATAATCCAAATCTCTGTGAGCACCAAGCTCTGAGAAGGCAAAGGAAAAGAAAAAAAATCTTCATGTTTTCCTTAGAACTAAGCAAGTCATTTTGCTTTAAACTCAGTTTTTCAGTCCACTGTTTCAATCCACTCAACATTAGCTCCATGCAGACTCTGTTTTCCTTCTCTCTCAGATTCAGTATACAGTTAGGTGAGTAAAATAATCGATAAATAAAATAGTTATTATCATCTGGATGTCATTAGGAGGCTTGGAATTACTTTGTGCCACTAGATCTAACTTATCACAAAACACCTGGGACAGATGTTATTTAAGATATGTATTAACTATAATCACATGGGTTAAAATTAAGAGAGAGTATAATGAGCTTCTTAAATCACAGGGAATGTCACTATGGAGAATATCTGATTTTTTTTTTTAAGTAGCCCAGCTGCCTGACTCAGGAGTTCATGATACTCCACCCAAACAGTTCATCCTTCCACACTTCATTACTCTCAGCCTTTTGTACATTTAAAAAAAAAAAAAGTATATATAATCTCTTCTATTCTGCCATTATCAGGACATCATTAAAGCGTACAGCTCATTAGACTGCATAGCTTCATGTCTATAACAAAGCTATTAGACAGAAATTGCTATTTCTACAAGTGGTCCGTGCTAGCATTCTAACTTCTGGGACAAAAAAGCAGGAGGAGGGTTCATTTCTGTGGAGGATCAAGGGAAGGTCTCTCTTCCGTGGGATCTGTTCCTAACTATGAGAGGAGAACAGCAACATGGCATGAGGATGAAATCGGCAATAGCAGTCACTGAATCACAAGTAGAGTACTGTCTTCTGAAAATATTAGAGATCCTTTGCATTTTAAAAGCCAGGGCAAGGAAACACTATTTTCTGCAAAAATGTATTTAAGACAAAGGACATTTTACACACACCGACCTAAAAGGGTTAACGGTACTAAATATCATTCATCATGATGTCTAATCATTTTTTCTACCTCAGTGAAATTCAGTTTACTGGCAGAACAGATGCACATGTTGTTTGGATCACTACAATTAAAAAAAATAGCAACTATGTTGATGGTGGCTTTCGTAAGCAGAAAACGTTGGAGTTACTCCATAAATGGAACCTGTGGATGCCCAGAGTTCTTAACGCTGACAGATGAAAACAGAACCTAAGTCCCTTTAATTATTGTATTAGTTCCCATATTGTATTCACAGAATCTAGATTAAATTTAATCATTTTTTTATGTAAGTGTGACCAAAAAAAAGTCGATAATAAAAGTGAGAGGCTCACATTGAGAAAAGGAAAACACACCCAGGGACTATTTGTGAGCAGACAACCCCTCCTGCGATGGAGGCTGGGGCAGTGGCCTCTGCAGCATCGTTCCTCTCCCACTGCAGACACCCGGGCGCCAGCGCTCGTCCCAGCAGCAGTCACACAGAGGCTTCCTCAGGGTTCCCCCCAAATCCCTTACCCAGCCTTACCTTATTCACTCACAGTCCTGTGGCCTTGTAAAATTTGGGTTTGAAAAGGCACCTCTCCACCTGTGAGGGGAAGGAGGCCACGAGGGGTGATGTGAAGCCGTTTTCCCCCACGTTTTCACCCTCCATCCAGCCCATCCGCTCCCTCACCCGGCAGTCGCTGATGCCGTGAGGTGCCTGCTTCGCCAGGACTTTCTGCCTTTGCTCGGGTTAGAGCCACAGACATTTTCTCAGAACTCCCATGTTACTCCTCGTGGAAGGCAAAGCAGAAGAAATAAATGTTTATTGTGGCTTTAATGGCTATTTATTTTATTACAGCCAATTGCAAACTCCCCGGAGTGGCGCGGTGAAGAATGCACATCCCTGGTAATGAGTAGCAATTAGGAAAAAACAGGTAGCACCATCTACGAGGACTCTCTTTTTAATAAGAAGAGGTGGCACTAGAGCTCGTAGTGGTCCCTGCAGCAATGCATGGGACCTGGGTCCCAGGAGTGGGGAGGATGCCCCAGCCCAGCTCCGAAAAGCCAGCGTGCCCCTGCCCAGGAGCAGCACCACGAGCAAAACCCCGGGAGAGAGCAGCAGCCAAAGGCAGGACAGAGAGGAGCGACAGCGGCTGCTCGCCCCTGCCTGCCAGGACGGCTGTTTGGAAATAAAATAAAACTAGATTAGGGACACTAAGTGTTTCTCCCAGAAATCTGTGTGAGCAGTCAGCAAGGCAGAGCACGTTTTGAGTGCTGCTCCAAGAGCACTGGCAATTAAAAACCTTGGTTAAGTGTGTAAAACAAAGCCCTTCATTCTTTCTATCTCATTTTAAATAGTTCAAACAGTTAATTGTTGTTAAGACTCCGCTTGTTCACATAAACGCATGCTGTATGTAGGAATTAACTATACAGTAAGCTATATACCTCCTCAGAAGTGTTTGTGAACTCATAATTATTATAAAAAAACCTAAAAATTATTTGCTGGGGTAAACCAGCGGCATGGATATTAGTGATTGGAGAGAGGAAACAAAGGAAAAATGTGCAAATGAAAACCCAACTAATCCAATTACTGGAACACATTTTCTCGGCTAAAAATAAGCTAAATTTCTTCATTTCTTGTGTTATGTCACAATGTATGAGGATGTCTGGAAGACGCAGCTGTAAGCATAGAAATTTTCTAAAGATTTCCACAGTAACAACTGCTGACAAACTTTTACAGCAGTGGTCATTTTAAAGAGTCTCTTCATGTAATCTGTTGGCAGAAGCTGTTGGGTATTTTAGCAATTGACTTCAGATTCACACGAGCACCCCTCAATGACCATCAAGAGCTGCTCTAGCAGCAGACCAAAAAAAATCCTTCCTCACACAGTATTAGTGCCTGATCTCACGAGCTCCCGCGCAGGACCAGAGTCCTGCATTGATAAATTCTGCAACAGCAAACTGTATGTGTTTATTGTGCATTCATTACTAGAAGAATGATATTATATATGATCATGACCTTTTGAGATCAACTATTTATTACTAAAAGAGAAGCAGTTGCTACTGCAGCTCCATAAATATTCTTGCTTTCCCTCCGGGCAGGAGGCACTGCCTGCGGCTCCGTACAGCCTGCAAGAGGCAGCCGCGGCGGGCAGCACGGCCAGCACATTGCTCTGCTTCCACACCAGCAGCACTGCTTGGCACAAAGCTCATCTGGAGGAATCACCTTTACGTTTATCAGATGTAGCATCCATTTTAAATCTCTCCCTGTTCTGCTGTAGAAAAATAAATAGAAGATTGGAAGTGTCCTATCTGAGTTATCAGAGTCTTTATTTGTTTATTGCTCCCACCGCTCCTTGGAAAAGTCAATCTTGGCGCGTTGAGCAGCCCAGCCTAGTGTGCAAAGCGATGAAGTCGTCTGCAGCCCGAGAGCCTCTGACGCCAGCTACGGCACAATGGGCTCATTCAGCGAGAGCTGACCTCCTCTGCGTCCAATATCCCTTTCCTGCTAGTATCTTATTTATTATTATTTTATCGTTTCTGGAAATCAGAAGCATTTTTAAATCATGAGACACTGAATGCCAAACAATGATTTCTTGGGGAGCTTCTCAGGCAAGGTCTAGATGAAAGCGGAGAAATCTAACCCAGTCTGTACTTGAGAGGACTATATTCTCAAAAAATGTTCCAGCAATCATTCCTCTAAATTCATACAAATACATGGGTTCCCTAGAAAGAAGAAAAACCTATATTTTCAGGGGTGCTAAGTATCTATTACTTTCATTTCACTTGTGCCATGGGAAATGAGCACCCCTAAAAGGCAGATTCAGGTCACTAAGCAGAGATTTGATGAGCTAAGCGTAGCCACATATGTCTGCATAGCCGGAGATGTGACTCATTTTTGGCAGAAACACCAGAGATTTGTTATAAAAACCAAGGCTACTGCATTAGTTAATTAGCTTCTGGTACTGAAAGCTCATTCCCCAAAGGACTGCATTCACAGTAAAATCCTTCCTGACTCACAGCAATACATGTAACAGCAGACAATTCAATCATGACAGCAGAAACCCGATGTGCACATCTCTCAAATCTTTTCAGACATCAGCCTTCAGCAGTGAGACAGCCTTGGATGCTGAGCTAGGAAAAGACGGATTATATTACAGGACATGGAAGGTCTGCCACCAGCCAATGGAAAATGATCTTTTTAAAAAGAAGATGGAGGAACTTAATGAATCCATAACTGAATCTCATCACAGTACTGTTACAATGGGACGCATCAAAGTTTGCCATCAGCTACACATTACTGTCTGATCCATCTTCCTTTTTTAGTATAATGGATAAAGTGATTTTTTTTCCCCATTGCTGATGTGGTGGAGGAAGCAACCAAAGCTGATACTCCAAATGGAGAGCTCAGCAGCAGGGGCTGGGCATCATCTGGGCCATGCGGGGCTGGGTGCTCTTTCAGCAAATGCAACAGGATGGCAGGATTTGATGGAATGCAGCTGCACAAGGCTGGCAATGAGGGGCAAAAAAGGAAAAACCTTGTCTGCAAGGAGATTGGAGACAATCTGAAAGGACAAATATGAGCCTTTGCTTCACAAGTTGTATTTATTGGCCATACATTTCCAAACACATAAAATAGCTCCTGTTTCTTTTGTCCTAAGAGGGTAAAATATTTCTTAAACAAGCATGACTGTCAAAGAAATACCAAGTCACAACATCACTTTCTCCTAAGAGAAATAGCCTAACAAGGGGCTTTAATTTTGGTGAAATGACATGCAAAAGTTGGTCAGATTTGCAGTTTACAACAGGATAAAGGATGAGGATGGCAAAACTGTAGACACAGAGCACAGGTTCTTGCTAAATAAATTTATTACATCTAACTTTGCACTACTGCTCCATAACAATATTTATATCTAGTTGTTGTTAAGAACATGGTGTATTGTAACAGAATAGAAGACACTGAAATCTGTGCCTTAAAGGACAACGGCATACCTCAGCCTCATATGTCCAAGACAGAAGTCAACGGCCCTTAGGTCCAGGCCTTCCTCTGCCTCACTGGGGGTCAGGGGACCCCCATCGTGCTGGCGCACGACCCATGTTCCCCAGAGGATGCAATGAATTTCAAAAACACATTCACAGGCTCCGTGGGACTCACAGGTTGTTCCCCACTTTGCGTTTCCAATCTATGGCCAACCCTACCCAGCTGCCCAGGCTTTAAATTGGGAGAGTAAATCCTTATCATTTATTTTAGAGACTTTCAAGCTGGTATTCTTCATCACCTTGCCTGATCTCCTGCCTCATAAAGTAGAATAAAATAAAATCTCTAAGGGCCTCCTTGGAGCTCCTGTTTCAATAGTGGAGCTACTGCTGGGAATAATTCTGTCAATGCTTTTTCGGGCTTTTGTTAGTCGATATGACATACTACCAGCTTGGGATTTGAGGCAGGGGATTTTTTTCCCCATCTGAAGAGGAGGTGAAGCATCTATTCTAAAAACAATGCTCACAGCCATTGTGGTAGACATTTTCAAAAGGGAAGGTTCTGCATTTTTTTCCAAGCACAGTCACTCTGATTTTGCCTTAAAGCCCCCCAGAAATGTGTTCTGCTCCTGAGTAGGACAAACTAGACAGTGCAGAGCCAAGACCTGGTCCAGGAGGGTATTTCTGACTCAAAAAGAGAGAGTTTAGTAGCTATTCCTTTTAAATAAGAAAGATGGTGGCACTATGCCTGTTTTGTTTTGCTGCCCATTCAATACTCCATCCTGCAAGGACTTCAGCACATGTTTATCTCTGCAAATATCCTTAGAGACTGCAGTAGTACAAAAAAGCTGTTTGTTTCTTGGCGCGGGGGAGGCACACGCAAGGGTTAGAATGCAAATAATCTACATATATATAACCTTTCTGAAAGGAATTTGTTTTCTCCGAGATTTACATTGCCATCCTTGGTAGCAGAATAACATTATAATATGCAAGTAGTCCAATAAAGTCATTCACTTCACCTAATGCCTGCTCAGCCACCTCCTTTGCCATTGCAAACTTGCAGAGAAAGAAAACAAACAAAAGAATAATAAAAAAAAACCCAAACCACATGCAAGTCTCAAAGTTCACAGTATTTTGAGCTCATGGCAAAGTCAGAGTACCTGCTTGTGGGAAGGTTTCCACTGACTTCATTTCCAAGAGGTGTCTGAAAGGGCTATGGGACTGCTCCTCATCCAGCTAGCACGCACAGCTCCTGTGCCAACAGGGACATCAAACTGCAGCCGTCGGCCGATTGGCAAAGAAAAATCTCTGCTTTTTGTCACAGTGAATAATCTGGGTAATGAGAAAAATCAATTACTCCTGATTTTAAGGAATGAGATGTTGCATGCCTTTAACAGCGGTTCAAAGACTGTTTACATTGCTGCCTAATGCGGTTAAAACAGCATAGGCTTGTTACTCACATGGACTCTTCCTGTTAACTCCATGTCAAGCTTTCATAGCTTCAGTGCTTATTTATGAATCCCAATGTTATTAATCAACATTTCTTCCTCACTGAAAAATAGGATCAGCAAATTTAGCAACTTGTGAAATTCCTTTAAGACTATTGTCTCACATCTGAACAGCGCCGATTTTCCTATATTAACTTTCTGCCTTCCCACTCATCTTCTCTCTGCTTGCTAAACTGCTTCTCTCTCATGAAAAAAAAAAAACACCTTGCATCTCATTCATAAGCAAAACACAGTATTCTTTGCATCATGGTAAGACAACCTGTTGTTTGGTTAGGCACTGTGCAAAGCCCAAATCCTTGATCAGGGACTTCTCACCCTAAGGATGAAACCCCAGCCCCACCATGGCAGTGGCTTCACTGGTTTCTGGATTTCCCCTGAAGTGTTGTACATAGTAAGCTGGCACTGAAGGCTGCACAGTGCTCAGACAGGGTCACTCTTAATAGACTATGGAAATATTGCAGCATGGAGCACAAGTGCCGCTTGATTTATGGCAGAGTGCTGCCTGCACATACAGTGCCTTATAGCCGAGCTACCCAAGGCTGGTGAGTGTCCCATAAACTTGGTGTGCGGAGCAAACAGGGAAAACTGACACTGATGCTCCAGGTCAAGACTGGTTTATCTTTTCCTTGGCATCTTCTTTGTGATTTTTAAAGTAAAAGGAAGTGCCTTTTCCCTAAAAAAATCTTTCATAATCACTTCTCTGCATAGCACTACAAAGGCCTCATAAGGTTATAATCTTCAAACACATTATATTACAGCAAGCCTTTGATATTAAAATTAACTGCTGCAAGTAGTTAATTCCTGGGCATTTAAGAATAAAGACCATTCCTGCACAATGACAATTTGAGAACAGAATTGAGCTGATGTTCCTCAAGAGCTCAGGCTCAGGTGTGTCCCTGGGCTTTCTGCAATCTCTAAAGCTCATAGAACATTTCAAAGTTATTTACTGGGGTGGAGGCTGGGAGAGAGTTTCTACAAGTATTGAATGATTTGCATTTCCTCAATTATTTATTTCTTTTTTTGGAATTAGAGAAATACTAGCCCCTGGTAACTTGTTATAGGGCACTTGGGCATTTCATACCTCTGCGTGTAAGAAGCAGATAGGAACCGCCCGATCTGGATGGAGACCTGTGCTATCAACAGCTGCAGCAGGAGTTTTCAGGACTGGAAACCAGAAACTAGACATGTACCAATTCAGGTCAGCAGACCCAGAGTAAATCAATGGTTTGGTTATCTATAACTTTGTGCTGCTGCTTGGTCACCATTCAAATCCTAAGCAGCATAATAAAATTCATCCAACCTAATTTCTTGAACCCCTCTGAATAAAACAGAGAGTGAACGTATCAGACTCTGCAGCTTTGCCATGACACATTACTTTGTGCTGTCCCCACAAATTGCTCATAATACTTAGCACTTAAAAAATAGGTTATGAACACTCAGTGATTAATCCTCCCAAAGATCCCAGGAGATCCATAAATAGATATTAGCTCCCTTATCTATGGAGAGTGAAACTGAGATAGCAAGGATTAGACAATAAGCTGACCCAGTGGCCAAACTGATGCCCTGCTTTATTCATAAATCCTTTCTCATCTGTGCTCTGTCTAAGATTGAGGTTGACAACAATATTTTAAGCCTTATTTTAAAAGGCAGGTACAGAGCTGTGGAACAGCTATTGTTATCACCAGAGCGGGCACTAACTTCTCCTCTCAATAGGAAAAACTGGCTGCATAAATGGCCGAAAGGCAGGTTGCAGCACAAGGAGGGCAGCGGCGCAGTCCTGAGCCCAGTGATTGGATTGTCTCAGGCATCTCCAGGTGCCTCCAGCACTGCGGGGCTGACAGAAATGCATCTTAAAGCATTCTTGGGTGATATCTATCAAATGCAATGACTAAACCTGCTCTACTTAAAAGCCGAGATGCAGCACTTTTCATGTACCCTGCAACTGTCTCCCTTCCTGCTGCTGCCCACTCTGGAATGAAGTAGCACATGACAACGTGTCATTTTTCCACTTTCTAAGCACCGCCACGCTGAAATTTGGGGTGGAAGTGCCTGTACCCAGCACACCTCTGGGCACTCAGCAAAGCCCACGCTCAGTGCAGCGTGGGATGACCAAGACCCATCTCCTCCCCGAGAGGCAGGAGCTCCTGAGCTGCTGCCTGACGGCGTCTCTCCCAGGGCAAGGCAGCTCCTGGCTCTTTTCTCCTGCCAGAACCCCAGTCTGGGAAACGCCGGAGGCCGGTGCCCCTCAGAAAGGCAGGAGTTGCTGGCAGCCCGGGGCAGCTGCTGCTGGCAGAGCTGTCATCTGCCTCTGTCAGAGCCTTTCTCCTTGCACCCTGACTTTGCATGCTCCCTGGTGAAAGGTGGCACTGCTTTCCCAATTCCCACCGAGCCCTGAACTTGGCCAAAGGGTCCGATGTGCAGTACTCTGAATGCATCCCCTATTTCTGTGCATGGGTTTTTGTTCCTTCCTGTGAGACCACACATATACTCATTGCTGCTTCTGAAGACCTACTTACTGTACAACCCATTTTGAACCAGCTGCCTCTGAAGCAAGATCCCCATCTGCCATTTTGCTACATCAAACATCCAAGCCTCTTTTGTAAGCATGCATTGCGCACATATATATGTGTTTATACAAGCACACAACTACACCAGTATCTCCCCAGATTGGCAAAGTCTAATTTGCTCCCCAGTCATGACAAGCCAATTGCCAAGTTTCAGTCTATGGTGTTTTCTATATGGCCAGCTGGATGCCTGTAATGACGGTGGTTTATGAGAGACATGCCCAGAATTACTTAACCAAAGCTTTGTGCAAATGTAAGTGCTGTGATATTATACACAAAGAGCATATTTTTCTTTCTCAGATTGTAATGTTTGGCATAGCTGCACGTAACTTACCATATAAACTCGAGCGTACATTAAGATCATTCATATAGCAGTTTCTTCAGGATAATACCCAGAAGATGAGATAAATGATATGATTTCCATGTGCGGGATCTAAACCAAATTCTTTTGATTAATCATAAGCTATTAATGGTAATGGTAATGAGTATGCCACTAAGCATACTATAAAATATGTAAAGCCTGGATGACTCTCAATAGATCTTGGCAAGTGCCTCATTTAACCTTCACAGCTCATGAAAAACTGTTCAAACTTCTTCGTTTTAGACATGAAAACTATTGATTGTTTACAGCATTGCTTGACCTTTTCTGACAAGCGGGAAAAATTATGAGATATTAGGTTGTAATTCAATCACGCAATACGCTCTAAATTATGTTGGGTTTCAAAATGCTGATGTTGTTTCTGCACATTTATTTTAGCTTTGAGTCTCATCTAAGTCTTTGGAGAAGATACGTATGAAACTATTTCAAACTGCAGTGCTCCTTGAATGGCCCTGAGTGCAGATAAAACTGTTAATATCTTTAAGGCATCAGATCTGAAAAGTTACTCTTAACTATAACAAATAATAAGTAATCTTAAAAATATCAACTAAATGAGGCTTAGCAGTTATATATAAAAAAGACTGTGTATCACATGGACCAAGATCCTATTTTATAAAAGCTGTGCAAAGACATACCCAGACTCAATCCACTAGTGATGTCTAACCACTACAATGTCTCGCCAGCATAAAGTCTAACAGCATCTGTAACGGTCCATTTTGACCCATTATCCTGAACTTTAGCCTCAAATTAAATCTTTCCTTCACTGCTGATCACCTCAGCCCACAGGACTTTAAGAGTTAAAAATATAATGTGACAGTAATTTTTCCTCTCCTATGGGATCTCATTTATCTTCCTCCTAATCATATTTTCACTGTTTATTTTACTTCAAAGTCTTCTACCCTTTCATTATCAGAACTACGCCTCCAACGACAGGGAATTATTGTATCTTATTATAGACCTGTAATTACAAGCAATAAATGACCACTGAAATGGATCTTTAGGAGCATAACATTAGAGAAACTTTTAGAAACTGGGTTGTGTTAGAAAAACATTTTGTTATATATTCTTTCAGTGGTGAATGACTCTGTAGATCCTATACATGACAGAGATGTTGCTGATGGTTGTCTATGATTTTTCTGAAAGATAGACTGTTTCCCCTGTATCGATAGAATACTTTTACTAGAAGTAGATGACATCCCTGCCAATGCTAGCAGATGCAAGAGAGAAAAGTCACATGAAAAAGTCCTACATTCACTGATTGCTTTGGTCTCAAACAGGTCAGTAAATATTGCAGAACTCCAGCTCCCCTGGCAGGCATCCCACCAGAGATCACTTCCTATGTATAAACTTAGGTTTCATATATTTTGCAGACTGCTCAGTCCATTTCAAGTGTTATGACTTAATTGTTTGCAACTGAGAAGATTTAAAAATTTACAGCATGTAAAAAGTTTTTAATATGCCCATTTCAGTGAAGGAAGCTCATCCCACCTTAAAAGACTGCAGAGAGGAGGCAGGTTTTATTCTGCTTTGTCAGACATTTAGCTATCCACCTGGGATTTTTTCCAAACCAATACCTATTGAATCAAACTTCGTCTTTCCATAAGTGACTCTAATGCTCAAACTGAAGTAGAAATGATAAAATATGTACATACAGTGGAACATAAATAATAGTCAAAGCTGGGACTTGAGGCATTCAGGTGAATCACAGCAGGAGGCTTTCACAAGATATGATGAGCAGTATGCATCTCCTGGGCTTGTTTGCGTTAGCACGTTCCCATCCACGCATAAGGCTGTTAATGTGATAGCTCTACTGTATATACCTAAGAACAGGACTGGAACTGTTTTTCTGCAATGGACATTAAAGGTTTTGGCCAGCTGTAAAACAGTAATGGCTTTGGTCTGTAAAAAAGCAGAATATAGACAGGTTTTTTACAGCTGATAGTTTAACAGTAATTGGTCCCCGTCATTCTTACCCATTTCGGGCATGGAGATTCCTGAACATCCTGCTGCATAATTCAGGGCTGAGTTATAGGAAGGACAAAACATTACCAGTCCCAGCAGAAACATACTTCCACTTGAACTAGAAAGTTCAAATTTGCTAGAAAGAGGTCACTCGAGTTTGTATTACTGTGTTCCTTGCCCTCAAATTCAACCTGCTCTTTCAAGAGGGCAAGTCTTTGAGGGATTTCACCATGTGAAATATTGAAGAGACCTCAACCCACTGTGAGGAGCACAGACTTAATAGGAAGAACCAGCCACACGTCCACATTGCTCAAACCCACTGTACCAGGTCCTCTGAGGAACTAGAATGAGCATGGTTTTTAAAAAGGAGCTACGTAAGTTAATTGTACCTAATAACCAACAACCTTCTGTGGTTGGGCACAAGCTTCTGACAATGACTATTTGGCAAGTCACTGAGTTGCTGGTAAGCTAATTTAGGGATATTTTACCTTCAGAAGCTTCACACCAAGAAAGGAAGCATCTAAGCCATGTGCATAATCACCCTTTATATATTTTTTTTTTCTGAAAAATTAGGCAAAAGACATGGAAATGTATATCAATGAAGCAACTCAAAAGAACATGGGACTGAATGTGTACTTAAAACAGACTGGTGATTGATTTTGCATGATTTAACCATTTCCTTATAAAGACTTGGCAATCATTTGGAAAGGCATCAGCCTTGCATAGCTTCGATCCACGACGTAGGAAGATTTATCGGAATGCCGCCCAAAATAAGTTACAGTCAAGTACTGGGAAAGCATTAGAGTTGGTGCAAGAAGGGTTGGACCTGAGAATGCCAATTAAGGCACAGGGTGATTGGCTTTTCAACGGCAAGCATGTTCCCTTTGCTTTCTTAATCTGCTCTCAACGCAAAGGCACATAAAATATTCCGGTACAAATTGAGGCAACAGCTTGTTGCATTTCAGACAAGTGAGTTCAGTTTCAGTGAAAACACAAATAATACAACTCACTAAGTTGAAATACCTATGGGAGGGGTAGGTAGAGGGGTCATTTACAGCTGCCTGGGGTAATTACTCCATAGGTATCAAATTCTGGTGTTTCTAAAGACATATACAGCTGTCAACATCTCCTGAAGGCAAAAAGAAGATAAAAATGCTGAGGTGGAGGCATCCCTAAGGTAATAAAAAAGAAGTTTATAGGCAGAAGTTATCATTTCTGCTTCATATTTTGATTTTCGGCATCCCAAGTCCAAATATACACTCAGAAGCACCAAGAAGGGATGCAATGCAACATTGCCTGTGTAAAACTCCTGGACCTCCTCAAACCCTTTTTTTCTTTTTTGGGGGGGAGGGAGGAGAGGGAGGAGGAAGGTATACTCAGGTCTGATTGCTTTAAAACAAAGAAATCAAACCCATGAACTATTGATCCACTGTCATGTTAAAGGTTATCATATTTACCACCAGGGATGCACAACCAAGCAATCAATTTCCTAATTAACAAAAGGTGTAATGTATTTCTGCCATCAGATTCAGGTAGTTTAAGAAGCTAATCACAGCTCAATTAAAAGTTACTACTCTCAATTGGGAGCGATTGGGTGAACACATCTAATTCATTTAAAATAAAGACAAGCCATACCATTTAAGCAACCACTAAAAAGTAGTGATGGGTGTGTAAACCCATAAACTGCATATGGGACCATCAGAAAGGTGCTGCCCGTGATTAATAACATCTGTAAAGGCTATAAGTGGGGTTTCCAGTGCAGTGCAAAGGTCTGAGTTGTTTAATTGTAAAAGATGGATAATAGATAGACACTGAGATTGTGGAGGACACCGAGACTGTGAAGAGAACTAAATTGTCAGTAGTGAGTCTAAACCAGACGGGACCTGATTGCCTCTGGACTTCAAGCCAGTCCCATTCCAGCTTGGCCATCTCCAATTCTTATACTAAAACTGTGGATGCAAATTAATAAAGAGCAGAAATCAGGGAGACAGAGGCACAGGAAAGGCAACAGAGGATCGATCCTACTCCTGCTAAAGGCAAAAGGTACTTCAATTTCAATTGGCACTAAACATAAAGTATTTGGAGGAAAGGAGAGAGTTGGAAAAGATAGAAAAGATCTGAGAAAACAAGAAACTATGTGAAACAAACAGAAATGGAAAAGAAAAGCAGCAAGTTCTCACTCACCCTGGCACCTGGTATATGGCTTCACCTTTGGAAGACATAAGAGGTATAGAAAACTTTCATTTTCTAAGAACTTACATTGCCAGGACCTGATTCTGCCATGTGGTCCATACTGGTATTTCAAACAGAGCAGGAGTCCAACACCCTACATGTTTGTGAAACGCCTTTGGGCTTTGGTTGAGGGACACAACATCATCTTCTGCTTTTCGTGCTGCCAGTAAACCATCAAAAAAATCCTTTCTGTCAGTGCAATTGATATTTTTACCTCTGTACAGAAATCTCCTTTATTGTTCCACACTCATCCTTCAGGAAGCACTGAAGAAAACTCGGGAACAGGAACAGAAGTGAGGATAAGAGACTTCTTTCCAAGTCCGTATTCTGCAGTAGCTGATGAGCCACTGACTCATGGAACCACCAAAACTGGAGACTCCCACAGCACGGGGCGAAAACAAGCTCAGAGAGCGATGCAGCCGCAGGGGCAGCTCCCAGCTACTTATTCCCCTGTGACTCTCCTTCCCCTGGTTATTAGCTGCAGACAATGTTTTTTTGTGCCAGCTCTGAGCCAAAAAGAGTGGTGGGGGAGAGCCAGAGGATCAGAGCATAGCATAGCCAGAACAGCAAAGGTTGGTTTCCCATCAGCATTTGCCAAAGACAAGGCTCTGGGCACAGCCAGGTCAATGGGGGACAAAGCACAAACTGGACTGGAGCCTAAAAACGCACATTACAAGAAATATTTTTTTTTCTTTAAAAACCTTAATTTCAATGCCGTCCACACTGATGAATAGGGATCTAACACTCACTCCATTTGCCTTACTCTGTACCTACAGACTCACTCTTTACTTAAATATATCTACCATATTTACATCATCACTGCAAACAGACACGCCTTACAGAAATGCTCAATAGTGAAAGGTATTTTACCGTACTAAATATTTTCTGCTGACAGTGACATCTTATTTGTATGTGGAGTGAAGCACAAAAGTAATAGCCATATATGAATTTCTTGCAAGCAAAAAGTTTGATGGATACCTTTAACATAGGTGGCTTCAATATTTTTAAAACATTACAGAATATGAGGACAAGTATTTGAAGCTAGAATGCGTTTTATGGAAAATTTAGAAAAAGTTGGAAAAAAAAGAAAAAGCATTACAAATTGTTGTCTACTTGGGGGTATTTTTTTAAGGCCTGAAAACAAAAAAGTTTTTATAATTTATGAAGTTATAAAAGTTCTAATAGTATTTAATAATATACAATTGAAAATAAAATGGTAAAACTATTTTTAAATATTCTGTGCACTGATTCATATAAGGGAAATGGAAAAATATTCATATATCGCTTTCTGCTATGTAGATAAATAATAGCAGTGTGATGCATTGCACAAGTTCCTCTGAAGATTACTACCCTGGGTTTGGAGCAACTTGAATATTTGCCAGGCCCATGGCAACCTGCACTACCTTTTGTTACACAGAGGTATTGATCTGCATGCATACAATGGTGGCCCAGGAAGAATACGATTTCAGTAGTAAAAGTTACCTATTTGAGCTCACTCTCAAATTCCATATCAGTAAATTGCAGCTGTTGCCCTTGGCAACTTGGGAAATTCAGACATTAACCACCCCTTCCTCACGCTGGGAAGGTTATGGTGCCTGTGACCTGCAGTCAACAGTGCAACACCACAAAACAAAAGTCGCACACTGCAGAGCACGGATGCTGCTGCCTCGGTTGTTTCTTGTTATGATACCTTCTAAACATCTCCTAAATAAAACAGAAAATAAAACAGTTTTGTTTTAGCCAGAAGACTGAAATGACCAATTCTCCAGAAAAGGAAACATAATCCTGGTGAATAAAAAAAAAAAAAAATCTTTAAAGCATATTTTTCCCCCACCTGCAGATGTGACTACCTATGCTCCCAAAATAATTCCTCCATACCTTAACTGAAACATCCTTCTTAAAGAGGAAATAATCCAAGAGCAGGGAATGGCTGCAGATAACTAACTTTAAAAAAAAAATTTGCAGACAGACATCCAGGATGTGTCAGAAAAATGGAAAGTACTGAATTTCTGACAGGCTTTGAAAAACATTTTAACACACTTTTTATATAATATATATTATGGTGATAATGACACATATATATATTTATGTATATATAAATAAAACTTATAATGTCTTTTCCATGTGAGTAGTTCGCAAAACATCTGATGAATTCTACAGACTGCACAAGCTTCATATCGAGATCATTTTCCCCACTACATCTTTTACAGTTGTTCCTGCTGTAAAATGGAACATTTAATAGCACAGAAGAAAACTAGTCCTTCTTTCCAGAGATAAAATTACTGTGTTATGCATCTCATCGCCATGGAAGAGTGAGGTAAGTGTAATGACAGCAGTGAGAACTTCTGACAAGGCTCCCTGCCTTTGCACCTCCAGAGGCTGTGAACGGTTTGCTCCTCACAGCTTGGTCTCAGTTACTAAAAAGCACACTTTCAGGAGCATTTTATCTCTTAAGCTCATTTTTTGAAGGCAAAATATTCATGACTGAATGCCCTGAGCTATGGCTTAGACTTTCCTTAAGGGATGGTTTTACCGTGCAGCTGAGCCAATCCAATTGCAGGCTACCAGCACTGGTGCTTGTCTGATCCCACCACTACCTGGTTCAGAAAAAATTGCCCTCCAAAGCCAGCAGCCATTTTTTTGCCAGCTAAGCTCCTTGAATTAGATTCTTGGGTCATCAGACAAATTGTAGCATTGTTGCAAGGCAAGAAACGGATGGTGCCGCTGCTAACAGAGAAGGACTTTCCCTCTTGGCCACAACTAACATCTACAGAGCCTCAACTACAGCAAGAAATTGAACTTTTGGAAGTCTTCCTTCCAAACACAGTCAACTCTCAAAAACCCAGATAGTCTTCTTGCTCTTATTTCCACAATGCTCCTGACATAGCCTGCTGCTAAGTGACTAAAGACATCAGCTACTCCATTGACAGAGCAGAATAAATCCCAAGGTGGGGAATTAAATAGGAATGCATAGCCTTAGTGTCAGAGAAGCTTTGTCATTACAAGGATTTTCAGCTTAGTTCAATGACAATGGACTCTCTGAACCTTTTCACTACGAAATCATAATGCAAATTTTATAACTGAAGTGAGTCTAGAGTTAAAAAAAAGCATACTTTTGTAGAAAATTATAATTAGTGACACCTTAGGCAACGGTAAATAAAAACCCTATAAGTAAATAAATCAATAAAATCCTTTCATAGTTGTAATGCAGACCCGCAGTTTAGGATTAGTGCTTCGTTATTTAGGGTCTATTCCAAAATATTCTGAAGCCAACAGGACCTTTATATTAACTTCAGAAGGCTCTATACACCTCTCTTGAACACAGTAAGAAAATGCAAATCAAACAAATAGTTGGAATTTAAATGTACTTAAGTGAAAGGCAGGAAGTTAATTCAGAGCCCAGGTCTCACGAGGCCCACTGCATAATATTTATTTTATCTTCTAATGTTGTGTCATTATGTTTAATGAACAGGAATCATACTTAGCAGAGGTTCACCAACAGAACTACTTGGGAAAGAGAAAATCATTCAGCTCATATTATTTTAATATTTCATTAGCATTCCTAATGGAATGTCTCTCACATGGAAAATAAAAATAGCCTCAATTCAACACAAACTCTGTGCAAAAACCTGCCCCAAAGCAGTTTCAGCAAAGATTTAGAATTTCTCTGACTGTAGACCCTTGATATTCACTCCTTTGCTTTGAAAATATAACCATAACTACTTTATAAGATACATTTTATTGTGACAGACTTCAATGACACAGAATTCTTTGGGGTTACACTTGAACAAGCCAACAAAATTAGATACCTAAATAACATATTGAGTAACTGTGCTTAACCTTACTAAGGAAATCAGAGTGATATCCTGGGTCATACACTTTACCCTCATTAGGAAAACGATCTCATGGGGCCACTGTTTGGTCATCATTGCAAATCAGAGCTGGGGAGAAAAGGAAAGGAGAGAGTCCGTCAGTGGGATCCCTTGCACAGAGAAGCCAAGGCACCAGCTTTGTTTCGAAGATGGCCCAATGGAGCATCCTTTAACGAATGGTGACAGTTCTGCTCC
The DNA here is from genome assembly GCF_000737465.1 of Haliaeetus leucocephalus. NCBI lineage: Eukaryota > Metazoa > Chordata > Aves > Accipitriformes > Accipitridae > Haliaeetus > Haliaeetus leucocephalus. The sequence goes on from NW_010973266.1 coordinate 1,556,220, forward strand.
ACAAGAAACCCGGCTCAGCACCCTTACAGGCAGCAGCTCTGCCAGAGCCCACAAAAATAAAACTGGTTCAAGAAGCAGAAGAGTAAAGTGAATGCTAATTATTAATTACTAGAGCTTCAGGCAATTATGTAACTATCAATGGAAAGCTCAGACAGATACATGACAAAATCAGGCAGAGAAGGAAACAGAATGACAGGATGCGGGGCCAAACTTGACAAAAGTATTGTTTCAGTCTCCAGGGAAATTATACCTTTCATGTCCATTTACATTTGATGTAACAGGAAAGTACAATAAAGAAGAATAATGATTCAGTCCCACCAAAGGAACTCAACATGACATGCCTTCTGCTTCTAGGCATCCGTTCCACAATTATTTTAAATCTCTGGCATCTGTGTGGCATAGATGAAGTATATGAACATCGAAAATTAATGTGTTGAAACCCATGAACCTATTTTTTTCAATTCACTTCTGCACTTAAAACCTCGGTCAGAGTACAGGCTTTCCAGCCCACCCATCTAAGCTACAGCCCCTGCTTCTCCTTGCAATCCTCAGCTGGATTCACCCTGCCTATTCACTGATAGCATCAGTTCAGAATTGGCTATAGCTGGCCCAAGTCTGTTGCTAGGACTTTTCTACGCAAATCCTGGAGGAATTTGGCTTGTTCTTTCCAGCAAATCCTATGTCACCCTATGGCATAAATGAAGCCAAACAAGAACATCTCAGGAAGAGCAGAGCTCTCCTCTGTGTCCATTGCACATCCCTCGCAGCAGAGCAATGGCTCGTTGTGAGGGTACCCAAGGGCAGATTCCTGCTCAGGCTGCTCATGGATAGAGCATTTGCTCGAAGCATCAAGGCAGATTACTCACCTTCTTAATGTGCAAAAGATATTTCATGTGTTATCCTACATATTTTAAATGTATTCATAATAAAAAGTTTATGAAACAATGAATAAATTACTGCAAAGTTAAATTTTTTTCTGCACTGAGAAGTTTGCAAATCTTGCACTCAGTGTGAATCAGATTTTCAAGGACATTTAAAGACAAACTTTCAAGGCACAGTCCACACAAATGCATGTCTCAATTCGTGCGTCCCGCAGTGGTTTACACAGATGTTAGAACTTGCCCATCAAAAATGGATTAGCACATAACTTTTTCATACAAACCAGGCTTCATGTGCTTTTGTAATTTCCCATAAATTCCAGAAAAAAAAAAAAAGGTGACATTGAAGTGTTTCCCACTTATCAGCAAATCTGTATTCTGTATAAAGTACAAAAAAATCTTTGTGACTGATGTCCAAACCAAACATCTCTGAAACACAACATTTATGGTAGAGCACAGCGCTGGAAAACTATTGCCAGATTTCTTGATGATGGAGATTTTTTTCTGGGTAAAAGTCTTCTTAAGAGGTCAATTTAAAATCACTTCATGTTTTTTATCTTGGCATTCAACAGCTAAAAAATATTACCAACCTAACTTTTGAGGTATTCACAACTGCAGAGTGGAAGTTTGAAGTGTGTTATGAGAGGTACTGCCTTTTAAACACAAGTCCCTGGGCTGTTTAGCTACTTTTCTGGCACACCCGCATTACCACGCTATTAATAACAAGATAGTGGGAAATATCTTTGCTCTGGGAAAAAAAAAAAAAAAAAAAAAAAAAAAAAAAAAAAAAAAAAAGAAGAGCTTTTTCCACTGCCTTTTAGGAGTAAAGCATAGAAAGAGTGCTAGAAGACTCAAAACCTTGTTAAAGTTGCTAACAAGAATCCAGCCATTATGAACATGGACTGTTATTTTGGTGCTAATAACCATCAGAAGGAGCAATTGTTTTCTGTTACAACGCTGTTTTGTGAACAATAAGGGAAATTAGGAAAGTAGGAATTTTGCGTCCTCTTTTTTCCAAAACCAGTTCATTTTCCAGTCTCTCCAAGCAGTCTCCATCTTCACTTAGTGGAACAAAACAGGATACAAGTCTGTTTTCTGGGTATTGCTGATGCATTTCTCATCTTTAAAGGTGTGAAATTACTGAAAATGACATTGTACTTTGGGTCTGACACACCATGTGGTTCCGTAGGACAGAAAACTGATTGAAGTTTGGCAGCCCAGCTGAGAAGCCTGCCTGATCAACACCCCACAAATTCTGTAGAACAAGATGCTTTGGAAACCTTTCCTTGCCCTGACAGACTGAAGCAGAAGAACGTTGTTCCCATTCCTTACTAAACATCCCGACTTTTCTAAACCCATCTATATAACAATATTTCAAGGAAATGAATGCTTTTTGCCCTAAAATTCAAAGCAATTGGGACATATTGCAATAAATATTTATTTCAGGTTTTAATTAATATAATCCTGAATCTCAGTACTCTGGGAACTTTTTTTGAATTTTATTTGATGTTGCAAGAGCCTGTCTTTTAACTTTGGCTGTCCCTTCATCAGTTCAAACACTATCGATAGAAGAATCAAAGAAAAAAGGCAGAGAGAGACTAACAATCCTGGAAGGATGAAGCAAGGAGCACAAGGAAGAAATGTGGTTCAAGTCACGGGAAGAAGAGATAATTTAGGAAGTTGCAACATAGACAACCGTTATTAATCAATGGATGTGCTATTTATTTAAAAGTTTATCATTTTGCTTAAAGATTCAAGACTAGATTATCACCACAGGGTACCTTATCTATTTTTTGTCAATTATACTGTAATCGCTATATGATGTGATCAAATCACTTTGTTCTAAAAACAGCCTGCAGCTCATTTTCCCACCCTGTGCTGCTCTAGAATTCATGGATAGTGCTAGTTACAAAATTTTATTTTCCCATCTTAGAAAACTACAACTCTTCAAAGGAACTTCAAAAAAACCCAGCTGGAAATGTTGCCATGGCACAAACTGGTATGGTTTATCAGTGCAGGAGCCTGGGAGCCTGCAGGAGCACTTCCCATACACCAACAATCACACGTGTCCCACTGTTCCCCGTTGGGCAAGCCTGGCCCACCTGGCTGAGAACCTAGAAGTCTAGGAGATGAAGGACGAGCAGCTTCTCATATTGTCCTCACTGGTGTGCATCTTCTACACCAGGCTCGTTTGCCAGTCTGGGATGCAGCCCCTCCACCAACTGTTAGTTGGACTATCCAGGCAAGGACAACATTTCACAGGAGATCTCAAATGTCATGGACTCACCTTATGTCTGTATGGGCATAGGCAAGTATCAAATGATAAATATCAAGCAGTAGTTTTCATTTAGTAGCACCGAGCAAACTTTTAGTTGCTAAAGAGAAGGAAAAATGCTACGAAATTACCCAGTGAAATTTAAAAAGTGTTGAACATGCATTAACATTTTTAAAAGAAATAATATCCAATCATGCAACCTAAATGTTGGCTATTAATTATCAATGGAAGTGTTCAAAATCTGGGGAGAATATAAGGTACTTTCTCTTATTAATAAAGATGACAGAAGAAAAAGCTGCGTCTACAGCTTGGACAATAAACTGCCATGTACAAAATAAACTATTCAATTAAATTGTCAGGTGTAACAATAGTAATCAAGATGTTAAGGCTGAATACTCAGTAATTTCTAGTGCAAGAAGCAGATAATTTTTTACTATGCAAATGAAAAATTATTTTAAATTATGCATAAAAAACATTAAATGGGTACCATTGGAAAAAAATAAATACTTAACAATCAGACATGGGAAGTAATTAAGTTTGAAGGAAAGGACTTACGACTTCTCTATACAGATATTATGAGTACAACATTGTCTCAAGATCAATTTTGTTGCTAAAGTCAGATTCAGGCTGTAGCTCACATGACAATCAACACCAACATTTGTTTTATAAAAGAATACAGAGAATTTTCTTTCAAAACTATTCAAAGATTACTCATCAACTTTTTAGTCCCAATGATTTTAATAAAATAAACTAGAAAATCATTTCATTTTGTAAAATTCTTACAGAAATAGTTATGTTTTATGGTCTTGCAGTCAAACTGAAAAGCTGCAAGAAAGCACAGTTAGGCTGGATCCATCTTTTGCAAACTACTGCTTTTCTAGATATCTCCATAATAGCAACCTTCCTCAAAAACCTCCGAAAGCTTGGACAGGCAAGTCTGAGCAGTTTTTCAAAAATATTTGTCTTGGAAAACGGTACTTCTTAAACTATCAGTAAAGAAAAGAAAAAAAAAAAGCATCTGGAGTCTCAAAATCTGGAAATGATGTAAGGAACATCAGCAATCAAGTGTTTAGGCATTAGAAAATTGAAATCCCAGAAACAATGTGAAGTTTAAACAATATTGGCAGATTAGCTATACATATATATATAAAAGGCATTGCACACTATCTAAAAAGTATCATGTCAATTATGAAAAAGGATTAATTTCATATTCAAGATTTTTTGACCACTGAAACAATGCTGGATATCATAAATCTCATCTTTCAACAATTTCTACACCATCTGTCTGTGCTTGCAATAATCTGCACCCACAGGGGTTTAGTGTTTCATCTTTGTTTTGGCACTAAATGAAGAGAAACCTATTACTGCTTCAATTACACCAATGTCATGAACATTAGCACAAAATAACTACGCAATTAAGAACTTTATGAATCAAAAATTGTTTGAGAAATACAGTTTGGGGTTGTGGCTTTTGTAACCTCATGAATTCAACAGATCTGTGGAAGAGGTTAAATAAGTACACTGAAATTTTCATGGGACCAACTGTTCCCTAGTACTTTGTTCCCATAACATAGTTTAAAATAAGAGCAGCAGTATGTGAACCTACAAACTTAACCCACATACAAACACATACATCGTTTAGAATTGCTGGCATGAAAAATCAGTATTTACATATTTATTACGCAAAGAGATGAAATATTTGTAAGTATTTTGGAGGACTAGTCTGTTCTTTACCTCTGTTCATTTTCTTCTGATTCACCAATCAAAAATAAAAAAAAAACCCTTTTCCTCCAAATTTCAGCTCAGCTATATTGTATTATATGACATGGTGTGTATAACAGAATACAGAATTTAACCCAAACCAACATTGTGTAGATGTACTTATATTGTCTATCCTCAAAATAGAAGTTATTCCAAAATGATGTTACAAATGTAGCAAATTCAAGCCCTGAAAATCAGGAATTTCTTCGGCCTCAGTCCAACCAAATATGCATTTGCAATGCAAAGGTTTAACACATATATGCTTAATAGTTTAAACCATGTTTGACATACATGATCAGAAAATGATGGTGTAACGAGAGCAGAGGGGTTGTGAAGCTGTTCACTCATCACTGCTGCCTCTCAGTCTTCCTTCCCTCCCAACAAATCTACACCTGAGTACACACACTTGCTCTTAGTGCATTGACCATCATCTCTGTAATCAAATTTAATCACAGAAAGGTTATCAGAGCTCCTTTTGGGTTTTTTTAACATTAAAACAAGGTAAGTAGTTTGTTTCCCAGATTATCAAAACCTATCTAGATCATCAGCATCTCCAGTTGAATAAAATAACTCATACAAACCACTGGTAACCTGATGTGCTTCTGTCAGCTAGGTTAACTTACAAATTAGTTTGAGTTAAATACGATTGCATCAAGTGATGACACTGCTAAACTTGCATGGATTTCTAGGAAAGTAGAAAGAGAAAAGGAATTGACACAATTAAATGGGCCTATCGAAAAGCAGGCAATAAAATTTAAGACTCATTTCTGTAGGTTATGAATATAGATTCTCTCTTTTTGACATGTTGAATATATGCTTGAAGTTAAAAACAATATTGTTTCCATAGGCACAACGTATCATTGAACAGAATGCTTTTACAAGAAGACTGCATCATAAAACTTACAGAATTGGATCAAGGCAAAAATGCAAAAAATCTTAAATATCAAACTTCTTTTCCCTGCCTTTTTTACAATATATGCTTAGATTGTGTTATTCCAAAACCAACCTCATTTGCAAATGCAGGAGCTGAGACATACTAAAAAGTTGTTATCGAGTGGAATCAAAATAATTTTCTAAGTTCTCTATTTCACGGCACTTTTTGCAGTACCCTTCACCGCAAAAGGTCTCTTTCCATTTCACAGGATCTGTGCCACTGCTGAGGAACGGCACCGATGGACTCATCCCTTCTCCTCTGGCCTTAAACTCTGCCTGTCTGTCACAAGTGCTTCGTTCGTTGCTATTAATTGGAATAAAAATTCCTTACTGCCAGCGAGACCAACATTTGTTCCTTGATAAGGACGGTGTTTTTATACTTTACTGAGTGTGCCTCCAGCTCTGTTTACTGGGATTCGGAGTCGAATGAAGACTGTAAAAATTGCAAGAGGTCAGACTGCATCAGGGGACAACATTTTAGTGCTGCTCAGCTGATGCGCCCACTCCTCTGCTCAGAACCGAGCACTGGCAGTGCACTGCCGTGCAGAACAGACACAGCAGCACTCCCGCCAGCTCCGGGAGGGAATATGAGAGATTGCAGGGAAGCACAATTTTACTAGGCAGTACTTGGGTTAGTAATAGTCTCAGGCAGAACTGAGTGCAATATCAGAGACTTTGTACTTGCAAAGCTTTACTCCCGATGTATTACATGCTGTGTTTACAGAGGGAAGGAGCATACCGCTGTGCAATAACCATAGAAAGTAATAAAAACTGGGGAAGTGGTAATGTAGCTGGGGAAAGCCACAGTCCCACTTACAGTGGCAACAATTACTGTGGCCAAATGCCCAACTGTGCTGTGAGACCAGAGAGTGAAGGATTTAAAGCACAGTCCTCCCCTTGTCCTGTAGTAGAAGTTGTCAGTTGGTATGACGAGAAACCCTGAATCCTGTGTGATTAGGTGCAAAGCTAACCTGCCAAACAATACTGAAAAATTGGGCTATGTTAGGTGAAGCACAGGAACTAACAGCCAACTGTTAATCCACTAACATTGTTGATTAATTCTTGTACTTATAATATGATGCCGTGCTGTGGCTCTCCAATGCTCCTTTTACATATAAATATAAGGAAAGCTCCTCCTCTACGCCAGAGGACTTGCCATCTAAATAGATTGCCTAATTCCTCAGGAGAAAAGACCAAAGAAAAAGTGGTTTGCAGGGTATAATGCACCCTTCTTGGAGGGTGCAGACACAATAGTATGTAAGGCACTTCTCTTACCTGTGCCCAAAAGGGACTGCAGTAAGTCCTATTTAATTCAAATAATGCATTATACAAGTTTCATTGCTGCATATAGAACAGCTTTAAACAGTTTGGGTTCTGTTATGTTTAATGCACTTCACTATCAAAGCATGATTTTTTTTTTTTTTTAAATGAGTGAGAAATTAAATACTTGACTTTTTTTTTATGTCAGTGCAAATTTTTTCACTTGAATTCAATGTTACTAAACAACATCTTCCTCACATCTCGGTTCCATTGTTCTCAGATCCAGAATAGTTAAAACTGGTGAAATGCACCCCTTTCATTTTTTAATTTGTTTTATGCATCACACAGCATAACACATCTTTAAAGGCAGGGCATTCCAAATATCTATGAAAATGACACAGATTGCCTGCCAGAATTCACATGATTTTTTCTACTTTCCCAAATCACCATTTTCAAACAGATCATCATAGAATAGCTCTTCCAGAGCAAGTACTGCATACTTACTAAGCTAACATACAAAACCAAACAGATTTGCATCTCTCTCACCATGGTTAAGAAAAGGACCATTTAGGATACTTTTTACACATCAGTTTATTCCCCTGAGACTCAAACTCTTCATGTTCAAAGAGGAAATTTTAATATGAGGACTTAAGCTATATAATCATACACATCTATAGCACAGCTGCAGGTTGGTTGTTTTCTACCAGTATTTCTAAATTCAAGTCTTAAAGCACTAGTAAACTTCAAGTTAAAAAAATTAAAACACAAAACCCACTGCATGCCAACCCCAAAGAAATAACGTATTACTAAGCAAGATAGGCTGCTTGGCTCAGAAAGTGAGATTTGCTCTCCCTCTAGAGTTTTAGCTGCATGCGCTGTAGCCTATAACTGTTAGCTACTTGAGTTATTCTGCTAGTGCTGTTGGTTGCTATTCTTATTAATTCAAAAATAGGTAGTGACCTTGAAAACAAATCTTTTCATCAAATCCTATCACAAACATTTTATCCAGCCTTGACCACTAGTCTAAACTCCTCTCAGATACATTATAACAACTTAATATAATAGCTGCTAGTAAACTACTTACAGAAGTTCATATTTATATTGTCTCATTGTTCATTATCCTTAGGTGCATCTTTCTCTTCACTTTTGGCATTGTGATATGATCAAGAAAATTTACCCTGAACAGTCTAATAAAACCCTGCACTGCTCTAACAAACTAGCTGGATCAGTCTTTTTAACAACATGGGGATAAAAAGCATTTGTTTCACGGTCATTCAAATAAATAGTGTGCAAGCAGGAAAAAAACCCAAACAAACAAACAAACAAAAAAACCAAAAAAACCCCAAAACTCCAAGAAAAAGAGATCTCTGGTAATAGACATCTACTCTTTGTGCCTAGCAGAAAATTCAGCTCCTGTTGGCTGTCAGGAAATCGGAGCTAACGTTTGAGTTCATGAAGCCAACAGCCACGCACTGCCCTGATCCTGGCACTCGCGAAATGTCAAAGATAATCTCATTTCCATTTTGATGAATAATGTACAGAACAGCAAACATTTCTGCATGTGTGTACACTGGAATTCAGCAGTGGGATCTCAGCAGGTTTTGAAGGTGCGAAAAAAGAAGATGACTTGAGGGTCAAGGAACCTGATGCTTTTCAACACTACAGTTACTTTACCTTTTTTTATGTTAGAAGATAATGGGCTGAAATAACTAGAGTACCTATCCATTTGATTTTCTAGTCCTTGCAGCTTTATTGCCCCTCCACCGACCAAGGGAAGACACAGCATTGCAGGGCAGCTCATCGGCAGAGGCGACACTGGTGATGCGGTGCTGTAGGCACCGGCTGTCAGTCACCGGCCCTGGAGAGCTCCAGCCCAGCGCCCAGCTCTGCGGGGAGCTTTCGCTCAAGATCCCTCTCTACCTGAGACTAAGCACAAGAAAAAATTCTCTCTTACACACCCTCTGTCCCAAAAGGGGCATGTATAAATAACAAAACATAGCACGTCTTCTGACGACCAAACATTCATTTGCATGCAGGAACTCAAGCTGTCAGTCTTCTTAAAAGCTACTGGCTAGGTCATGTTTTGGCTTTCACAATTATATACTGGGGGAAAAAAAAAGAAAAAGAAAAACTTACGGAGCCAAAATACCTAAGATGTATCATGCCTATAATTTCTCGGTGTCTAGTGTGCAGGTAAAATGACATAAGAAGCCCAGAAACCCAGCTGAAGCTGTGCTTTCCTGTCTCTGTTTTTCGTTTGTTTGTACCTATTCTGCTCAATCTAAGAGAAAACGGGCAGCAACAGTCCAGGGTCAGTTATAAGTGACGTTCTGGCACATAGGCTGAGCTTTCAAAGTTTGTTTATTTTTTTTAAAACTTTTAAAAGATTTACATATAGACCCTTATCTTTTAAAATAAAGGATAAATTTAGGTGTGTCACAAGGAAACAGAAAAGAAACTCCCTTTCCTTAGGGAGTTTCTTTGTTTTGGTGGAGGTTACAACTGCAGAGGACCAAGTGCCAACTTGTCACAGCAAATGGCATCAAGCTCCGGCAGCAAAGTCCTGCTGGCTGTGCCCCTTGGCCGAGCAAGACCTCCCATCCCACCTGCAACCATAACCTAACATCCTTCAGAAACAGTGGCCATCACTGAAAAGACCAGAATTATAAAGTTTTGGCATTTCCTTTTTATATATTTTCATATCTGTGAATTTCTACTGCTACAGAAAACGGCGTAATGGCCATGATTGCTCACTCCTCTGAAGTACAATTCATCACAGCCTGTTGTATAGCGTCAGCTGTCAAGATCTACAGGATTTTCTTGATTCAATCAATCCTCAAAATTTGATCAAATTATCTTTCCAAGTTGTTTATTTTTTGTTGCACGCAACATAAAAATTTGCTTCCAATATCCCTCTATCAATTGGTGTCACAATTAGATATGAACTCAAATGCCCAACTCCTTACATATATAAATGCAAAGATAGCACAGGCACATGGTGAGTCTTAATAAACACATCTTTCCTAATTTGGCAGACTTTAAACACAGGAAACCATGTGCAAACTCTTGTGAATGGGCAAGCATATTTCTGTCTAGCGTATTAAGACTTTTTGCAAAGCATCTGTGAAGACATTAAGAGTTTTGCAGTTTTTCACCTCATTCTTAATGTTGCTGTTTTGAAATGAGCTGAATTGCATCAGTCATTATGTGGTTTTAACAAAATTCCTTGGACAACATAATTCTAAATTCATAGCAAGGATCTCATTGAACTTGATGGGTTTTGGGCAAAACTTTGTAATCAAGTGAAATACTGACTACAGAACCAAGCGGCACCAAATTATCTCCTTTGACTACTTGACATCAAAAGGAATTTTGCCTACAAATGCAGTACCTGAAACGTGGTTTTCTAACAATACACTCTGGATTTAAAAGGCTTATATTAAGCCCTATTAGTAATGCATCACTATACAATCATAGAACGGTTTGGGTTGGAAGGGACCTTAAAGATCATCTAGTTCCAACTAGTCCCATGGTCTAAGTAGCCAAACCGCTGGCTGTGGCACCACTCCTGTAACCATTTGTTGACTCACCAGATTCAACTGCCCCTTTCAAACCCCTGCCCCTTGACCAGGAGGATTGATGAAAAAAACGACCTGCGCTCCAGAGTAGGGACTTACCGCTGCTCCCAGGGCTCCGAAATCCTTCTCCATACTCCTCGCGCTGCTGCCTGCTGTATCGCTGCTGCACACCTGAAACAACAGCAGCGGATAAGGGTCAGCCATCTGGATGAGGCTTGGTAGTGTCTCAGTGACAAGGCTGACAAGCAGCACACCTCTCCAGAAAGCGTGTCATGGCGGCAAACAGGGGCCTCTGTACCTCTCAGAAGAGAGTCACCTACAAGTCCCTGCGGTCTGAGGCTTGCACCGCAGCCTCTCCCTTCAGCAGCTCTGTCTTGGGGGGGGTAGATGGAGCAGACCCCCCAGCCGGAGCTGCAGCCTTTGCTCTCAGGCGAGTGCCTGCCATTTTGCCTTGAGGGTCTGGTAGGATGAGTGCCCTTGGCCTACACAGGTGGTGACAGAAGGGAGCCCGGTTCCTGGGTTTTGTGGGCTTCAAGTCTCTCCGCTGGGTCGGTGGAATGTCTCTCCTTCAAAGAAGTGCTCTCCCAACGTGTGTTTCGCAAACCGGGGCAGCCCTTTGTGGGAGTGGGGAACGGCCGCCATTACTCCTGGCCTCTCCCTCAGGAGAGCTGCCGGCTCCTGGCAGGTCTCTGCGCTCCCTTGGTGCTTCCCCAGCTCAGGAAAATCAGGGCAAATTTGACTGAATGCTTCTTACATGGGGAGCGGGATGTTGAAATCATTTTACTTACCTGATTATCTTATCATGCGTTCACTCAGAAGGGATTTGGTTTTCCACAGAAAACACTCAGTATTATTTTTTCTGCTTTGTTTTTTTTGGTCTCATATCTCTTTCCCAATTAAACTGATACTATGAATCAAAATAAAAGTCTTTTTGCTTCAAGGAAGCAATTTGAGAGCAAGGCAGGACTGCTACAGTAGACATTTACATTAGTTAAAAGTCCCTCAAATTGCCTACAAAAGTTCACAGTCAAAATCTGCTGAGCCTTAAATGTATGCAGATTTCTAGAAGGTGGGTTAATAAGAAAGGCTATGTCCACACCGCCACTTAGTGAGTAGACAGCGGCATTTCAATACGTCCTGCATGCACACAGTAGATATCTGAACATCCCCCAGCGCTCAATGCTAAGGAGGACAAGCAGCACAACGTCTGACATGAGTAAAGAAATGGATGATTTGAGCTGAGATTGGGCATGTAACATCAGTGTTGGCTTTCACTAGCCAACCTGACCGCACAGTCAGACGGACCAGCAGCTTTCCTGTACCACATTTAATCTGTCAGGCGGCAGCTAACAGACAAGAAGTGTTATTTGACTGCCTCTCATCTATCCCTGGCTGACTTCTGGTGGATAGTCAGGGACGTGTGCGTTGCCATGGCCAAGACCACAATCTCAAGCTCTACTAAGCTTTCTCTTAAACTTATTCTGTAATAAAAGTAAAGATTTCCACGGTGGCAAAGCTGTATGATACAAGTACGTGTTGCACAGATATTGCTTTGAACTTCTGTTAATTACTTTACGTGCTTGAGATGCTTTCTGGAGGAGAATAAAATATATGCGTGTGCTCAGAGGACATAATATTGCACTTCTCCTCCGATCCTGGGGACAGGTCACTTCAGACCAGCCCAGGTAGTCTCATTAGATTACTCTGGTGATATCCTCCCTCAGCCAAGGTTCAGCAGTCCCAGCAACCTTTCCCTCAGGGGTGGCCAGTAGCACAGCAGCAGGTACTTAGGGAAAGAAGAAACAAAACCCACGCAGAAGGGTCCTTGGCTGTTAGCAACACCATAGGTCCCAGCAATCCTGCGTTGAGGCTATCATGCTCAATAACCACAGGTAAACACATCCTTCATTACTCTAACTCTTAATTTAGGCCTCCACAGAATTTTTTGGCAATGAGCTTTGCATTGTATTTTATGTGAAAAAGTACTTGTATTTTATCTGATCTGAAGCCAAATGTGAAAATAAGAGAGAGGCTGAATACGACGGAGGATGCAACCACTGCTCTCTGTTGATACCACCATGTGCTCACTTCTCCCCTCTGGCTCCCAGCCAGCCCCTAATGAGCTGTTTTTTGGAGAAGCACTCTGGTACCACATACTGGAAAGCAGCATAAAACTCTAGTATAATTAATATTTAGAATACATTCTCTTTTAAATGCACAGATGTAAGAGCACCTTAGGAACAAAATCTATTGAAGCCATTTGACAAATGCTCAAGACAGAGTCAGAGTTACCCAGATTACTCAGGCAGCCACTGGTAAAGCCAAGAATAACCCTAAATACACTGCTGCAGATAACGTCATATTCACTAGGTGAATTCCTATGTCACAGGAAAGGGACACGAGCTTATGTTATCCTGCTTAAGATACTTACCACATCTTTGCTGGAGTATACTAGGCAGAAGCACAGAACTACATTTTATAAAGAAGGTCTTAAGTAATCCATTTACTTAAGGAGGGTGAAAAGCTCTTCATTTGTAATACAGGCATAGATTTAATGACGAAATGGATTTTCATCAGAAGTTTCTAAAGATTTCTAAAAGGCTTTGAGCATTAAAGAGAATTTGCAATAAGCTTGGAATTTCGCCTAGCATTTTTAGCCGATTACTCTTCCCTTCCCCTATATCAGGCACAAGATGGTAATTAGAGCATATTACTTTCCCTCTGGAAAATATATGTCATTATGTGAGAGTCCGTGAATAAGGAGTTCAACACATCTCTATTTCATATAACTTATCTCCTAAAAACATAGCAAGTGGTAGAACAGTAAAAAAGACACTGCCTAACCAATAACAAAACTAAGATTTGATTTAGCAATAACTAGTGTGGTACTGCAGTGACATTTAAAACTATCCCACCAAGAACTTTATATATAAAAAGACAGAAAAAGTGGACACGATAAAGACAGTAAAAAGAAACATTATGTTGGCAAGTCTCTATAGCAGTAATAGGCAATATAGATGTTCATTTGAAGGAAGGGCAATTTGGCTTAACATTATTGAAGTTCCACCATTTTCTAACATCCTAAAAGCTTTTCTAACTAAAAAAAGCTCTTAATCTGTCATATGCTGGATATAAACCATCTCAATCAGAACCACTAATCTCTCATGAAAGAATTTCTTTGGTAAAAGAGTCTCTCGAGACTGCTGCTAAAAAGTTAATGATTCAAATTTTTGTATCTTTTTTAATGAAGTCGTATCAAGAACATATAAAATTTATACCACCTGTGGAATATCTTTCTGTATTTTTGATGAATTAAGGGCTTATTCAGGTCTGAAAGCATCCCGTATTCTGGTGTTTCCACAAGCTCTTTTGTGCAGTTATTTACAATGCAGGCTTAATTACAGCATCCTGCAAACTCAGCTTTCATCCCTGAGGTTACAAAATACACTTTTAAATAAACAGGTTTTTTTAATACAGGAGTTTGAAACTGTGACAAAAATCAAGAGAATAAAATATAAATGTATCTTTCAGAACATATTTTCATTCCTCAAATTTTCCTCAAAGCATTAAACAGAGCCATTGTTTGCTTCCTAATCTAGTGCACAATATAATTACATAACAAAATAAAGACTAAAGGTCCATTTGATCAGTGTATTATGTTCGATTTGCTAAATTTGTCACTAGCAGAAGGGCAGCGGAGCAGTGGGAGAGGCTGCTCAGAGGGGCTGTGCAGGCTCCGGCCCCCGCGGAGCTCTGACTGCAGAGCTGACCATGCCTTGGGCACGACGTTGGACGAGAGGCTCCTTGGGCTGCCTTCCCTGCATCGTCCGTACCTGACCCATTCCTAGATATAGTCAAAGCAAAACCACATCCTCTTTTAATGATTAAAGACTTAATCTCAAAAAGAAATGAAATGGAAAAAGTAGTCAATAACACAAGATTTCAAAAGAAGTACCAAGTGAAATGTTAGGTTTACACAACAATTGGTTTTATTTAAACTAATACTACTTTTTTTTCCCCCTAAAAAAAAAAACACCTATGGGGAAATTCATATCAAAACAACAAACCTCATCTTCATTTTTAATGTGTTTATGCATCAATTTTTTCAAAACTCTCTGCTAGAATAATTTTTTTTAAAGTGGGAAAAAAAATTTAGGTCATTCAAAATGCAGACCTATAATGTTAGCTATTTTCATTTTCCACCAGTAGAATAATTAAGCATTTTCACATTTGTTAAACCAATGCAGCATGCAAACTATAACACTACTCTGATCAGAACAAGGTCAGCAATTATATTCTTTAACAGCAGATCAGTTCTAAAACAAAATGGATAGAAAACTTCAAAACAAAGGTTGACGATTGCAGAGCTAAAGAAGAGAATGAAAAGAGGGGTATAAAGACAGCATTTTTGTTGATTATCAGGTACTTTTGAAATTCACTTGACCTCATAGAACATGCACGCTAAAATTGTCTTAAAGTGGTTAAGGAAAAAAAAACCCAAATGCCAGAGTTATAAGAGGAAACATTGAATATGCTACAGCAGCTAATAAAAAGTCATTCCAGTGGCTTTAATGCTGGATTGAATCATTACATAGGTTTATTAATGAACTGAGGAATATACACATTAAATCTGATTCTCACCAACAGACTCAAGAAAAGCTTCCATGGAGGAAGCTTCCTGGAGTGCCAGGCTCACTGCTTTTCCACAGACCATGAAAGGAATCACATTTAACGCACTCTGAACTACACTAATTTAATGGGATTTCTCCAGGAAAAGAACATGGCATAGAACATGACAAGTTTAAATTACTGCAGCACAAACCAGACCACTGAGCAGGAGGTATACAAGACTTTCTGTAATATCCTACTTGGGAAATACAGTTCAAAGCAATTCCAATTTAAATCAAGGAAATGAAAACAATCCTGAAGTTGAGAAACAGCAGGGTGTATGGATCACACTTGATGATGTACCGCCAAATTAAAATGAGGATCAAAGTAAATTTCTCTAACAGTGGGATACAGTTATGAAGAATATTCATTCCAGCTCTAATTTTTTAAATGGCTGTGCTCTGTATATACAGTTCATTAAAAAGATAATTGTGGAGACTTATCCTCCAGACATTATCCAACTTAGAAGGTTCCAGCTGCACCTTTCAGAAATATCTGATTGTTGTTGCATTGTCAGATATTTACATAATGATGTTTTAAAATCTGAAAATCAAAAAGGGCAAAAGCAGTTTTAATATTCAGCAGCCTAGTAATGATAGTCTAGAAACAGTATACACGCATGCATATATAAATGCCATGTGATGATTACACATGCAGTATACACCTGTTTCTGAAGACAGGGTGTCAACACTGAAATATTTTACTATAAACTATTTTTTACCCAAGAAAGTCTTAGTGGAGAATAAGCATAGTGTATAACCATTCTTATCCTCTTTCTTTCTTTCTCTTTTGAGGCAGGAAGCAGTTAGCCCAGCTAAGAGTTGTGTTGGTCCCTGCAACAGACTTGGATATCCGTGAAATAAATACTTAATCACATATATCATGTACATGTGTGTGCTAATATATGCTATTTAGTATAAGACAGTGTACATCTCTGCTAAGGGACTAATGAAAGCAATTGCTTATGTAATGCAAATATCTCTGTGGTGTTAATGTGTTGGGCGTGAAATACTTTAATGCCTTCTGAAGGCATTTGATGCTGAAGCAGCTTTCTTGCATAGATTAAAGGAGTCAAACTATATTTTTCAAGATTAACGATAACACTGTGCACTGGTGATGATATAAGGCTGGAGTGCTGCAAGCTTAATGTTTACTGACTGAATAAGGTTTTTAAAAGACAGTAAGGAACATAATTTCAGCTGATGAAGACTACAAATGTGTAACCAAATGAAGCAGTTTCCATGGTTCAGAGAGCCATCCAAATTAAAGACCCACTGTTTAGCTCACTTCTCTTTGTTCTGTTTGCTACGAACCCCGGTAATGGTTGTTCACGAAAGGTAGGGTGGTATTTTACAAATGACATGGAAAGCAGTTTGTCCCTTACACCTTCTCAAATAGGGCAGGCTCCTGATTGATGACCTGCAGCCTCTCTGGAGGTGAAAGCACATCGTGTCTGTAGGGCAGTGTTTGAATTTACAGGCGTTCGCCCCACCTCAACTTTCCCCATGCTCCTGGTTCTTGTCAGATGGATTTGGGCTCCCAGGATAGATTAGAGACCCAGAATACACAGGGCATAATGAAGAGGACCTCAGGTAGCAGCATGAGATATTTCTGCCAAAGTTGCCTGCATGCAGACCGCTGAGACAGTCAATTAGCTGTACAGAGGAATGGACTTGATAGATAATTAAATTACCCGAGGGGTCAGACCATTAACACATCGCACTGTACTTCACAGGCTACCCAGAAGAATGAATCCTGATTCCTGACTATTTAGGCAGAGCTTAAAAGAAAATAAAATGTGCCATAATATTAATTATGTGAGCATGAACAGCTCTGCAGTGCAAAGCCTGTGTGAGAGGGGAAAATTTTTTTTGTACTGTTTTTTCAGCTGGCAGAAGTGACACATCTATTTACAAATTAGTTCTTCATCCATCTATAAGGAAAATAAGAGTCAAAAAAGGCTACCTGCTTTGAAACTTTCTGATATATGTTCCTTTGCCTCATCTTGTATTACCTGCTCAAAAGCGTGTGAGGCAGGGGGGTGAGACCTCCTGCCATGGGAAGTCCAACCAAACAGCAACGAATGTTCAAGTGTGCTAAAAAAAACTGACGCAAGAAATAGCAAAGAGAAGTTTTACATTCTCCTTATATGTGCATTTCTTTCTGTCACCTAAGCAGTACTTGTCCTAAAGTCCCTCTACAAAGCCCAAGCCTGTTTGCCTCCGTTGTCACCTGCATTGAAATATAAAGGGACCATTACAGAGAAAAGAGCAAAAACCAGAGGAACCTGCTTGGAGGAGGCAACTGCAACACCAGGTCTCAGCTTTCAGGAAAGGATCTCAGGAAGGGTGAGGAGCAATGCCTGGGCTCTCTTTCGGACAGGAGATTAAGAGCACACCTTAAGTTTACTCTGGAGGACCCAAGACCATAGCTAAGTACCTACAGGGATGTCACTCATCCCAGCTGGTGACAATGAAACTCCTCATCAGATCTCTGCAGAAACGCTCCCTGTATCCAGAAAGCTACATTCAATGGTAACTATTTTTCAGTGACACTAACCTGGGCAACTCGATCACAAGCTCTTTTAGCAAGGAAGGTTTTTCTGTGCTGGAAAGAAGTCCTATGACTATATCATCTACCCTGTTTTCATGGGCATCCACTCCCTATCAGTGCCAGTACCAGATTTAAATGATCCTTTGCTACCAACTACAAACCCACATCTCAGAAAAAAGACAATAGGTTCAACTCCTTCCTCTTGGATCTTGGGGACCTCTTATCCAATGTATAAAAGTAGTTTAGAAGAGACAGTCTAGAAAATAGGGTCTAGACATGCCGTATAAATACTGAAGTATAAGCTTCACTAAAGGGGAAGGTGTTGTTTCAGAGATACAGACAAAACTCGCCTGTTTCATGTTGTAGTGACAAATGAGAAAAGTTATTGAGACTTTAGAAAACATATATCTCAGCATTTATGAGCAGCTTCACTCACTGAAAACAAGGGGTTCTGCTTCTTTACCACTCCAATATTTAAAACCTAAAATATTTCTGTTCATTTCCATATACTGGGTAGCTTAATGGACTTCATCAGACATGTAACTTCTAGGTGTTGTAAAGGTGAACAAAAACTCTCAACAGCAAACAAAAAAAAAATATTTCTCAAACCTTAGTTAATCAGCAAGGTCAAATTCTGGATATGGCCTTGTTGATATCACTTGGAAATAATGAATTTTGACATCAAAATGTAAAGATTAATTTCCTAACCTAAAAATACATGGAACCCAACATAAATAATTAACTAAAACAAGGTCCATTAAAAATGCAAACAAAAAAAAAAAAGGAACCCTGAGAATCAGAAAACTGTGTGCCTTGAATACAGAAAAATATTTTCTGTGTTTTAATTACATGCTTCCCTTTAACCAAAAAATACTTTGATGAAACTATCATTAAAAGTGGAATTAATTGAAGCACCAAAATCCGGTGCATGAACCAAGAGGCAACTGGCATGCAGAATTTGTTCTTGGTGGCTGCAAGCAAAGAGAGGTGCTTCATCCCCTTGCTCCTTCTGAAAATTACTCGTACAAGGGATCAGTGCATGATGATACCCCTGGTGACCACCTTATTGAAGTCCATCAGACAAGCAAGCTGTACTGGGTATAACTAATGATAAGATATTCGATTACAGATAAATATTTTTGGATCTACTCAGGGATCCACTAGGAGCAAGCTGTGTTGGAGTGTGCATTCAGGAATAAGGATTTCCACCTAAAACATCCTCCAAGTCTCCATGTAGAGCCGGTACCTTTACCACCAGACAAAGCAAAAAATCCTACAGCCACTCGGCACGCTGACGGCCACGGCCTGACATTAGCAGAGGGTGGTCCCATCACGGGGAGTAGGTTATGGGGGGGGAGCAGAGGAGCTGTACAACCCCCCTCCCCTTGCATAGACCAGTATGGGCCACGCGCCATGCGGTGGGACTGGGGAAAGAGCCGGTGCGGCACAGTCGCATCAGCGTAGCCAGGTCTCCTTGTTCAGTGGCCGACAAACCTGCAAGACTGATTCCAGTAAAAATAACACAGGGAATATTAACAGAAATGTTAATAGATCAGCTCTGCAGCTGCTGCTATCGCCTCAGGCAGCACCGCGGTCCTCGGGGACGCGGGTCCGACGGGATCACGGGCAGCGTCGGGGTGAGTCCCAGTGACAGCTCTGGACGCCCACCCAGTAACTGCTGCAGAGGGGAGGGAGGGGGAGTAACAGCCAGCCCCAGCCTCTGCTGGGATTCGGTTTTCTGTGCACTTTTGTTATTCTGTCAGGCTTTCACATCAGCTCAAGACTAGAAGGAGAAAATTACTTAGATAGATAGATAAAAATATATATAAAAATCCTGTGACTTAACTATATATAGAGAGAGTGTATAGATCATAGGATTTTTAAATTCACTCGTGGCTGAACAAGCAAGGAGGGAGAAACTCCTGAAGACTCATGACTAGCAGTGGTCACTGTTACAGAAGCAACCAGCAATTACGGAGTTGCATGATCAAAGCTTTTAATGCTGAATTTTCAAAGCCATTTGTAACCATTAAGCAAATGTTTCAGCTCACAGGAAAGGCAAACATTACTGTGCATCTTCAATGAAGAGTTAAATTTAAGTAAAAAAGAGAAATGAAACTTTTCCATTGTTACACAAATAATTTATATCATCTGAAATAGAACATACAAGCCCCAGTCCCTAGTCTTCCTCCTTAAGAAGGAACTTGCAGAGGCTCACACCCTGCTTGTAATTGGTTTTGCTATACCATTAGCATTACTTTATTTGGCAAGAGAAGAGTCACACTTTGAAATATCAGCATCCATCCAGAAACCTCTTTATGAGAAGCAATTTCTTTAGGTTATTGATTTGAAGCTTTAAGGGAGATGTATCGAGTTTGGTTTTGGATTAAAAAAAAAATATGTTAGACATAGTATTTCATATTAATGCTAATAAAGTTGTTGGAGGGTTTTTTCTATCGCTGAGTTGTACAGAAGTGTAAATAGCAGAATCATGCTGACGCCCGAGGTGCATGTGCTTGGCTCTCCAAACAGCACGTAATGGAAAGCCTAAGGTTCCTAGTGACCTAGAAACAACCTGAATTTGCATACATAGTTAATGAAAAACAATGAAAAAGTGTTAGGAGCAACATCCGCTCTTTATATAAAAAAAATCATGTTGATCCAATATTAAACTCAAGATGAAAAATCGCAGGAAGCTTTACGAGGGAACTGGGGTATTATCTTCAGTCATGGTGGTGTTCAGAGCAAAACGAAGTGCCTTAATCCACAACCCATGATTCAGATCAAAGAATCTGCAAGTTTTCTGAGCACAGATCCTACCTCGAGTCCAAGTCCAAAAAAAAAGGAGCCGAGGTGTGCAAGAAAATCTCTGCCTGGAGCTCCACAAACCCCAGTCCTTAGCTCTTTGCCTCACTGGCACTGTGTGCGCTCCTGCCTTTTGGGATGATAAAATGTGTTTTTTCCATATGGGGACTTTGTCCAGGATTATTTCCAGAGATGACTTACCTGAAGAAGGTGGGTGTAGGTGTCCATTCTCCCTATGCAGAGGAAACTCGCGGTGGTTGGGGGACAGCCTTGCTCACTCCTGATGTATCTGCATTGAACTGCGGACACTGATTTAGTGATGACTCCTCAGCAGCAAGACATCGACACCTTAAATGCAGGGTCTGTGTCTGGGGAACTTTCAGCAATTCTAGAAAAAAAAGAAGAAAAAAGCTGAGCTTATAAGGGCTGTTATGGGAGGGATGTGCCCAAGTTGATTTGCCATACAGCTAAAGCTGGCCTCTGAATAACTCCCTGCCGCATTAAATTCTGTAACAAGTTATTTTTACCTGAGAAGAACCACATCCAAATTCAAAGGAAAGGTATGTTCTCAAAAGCCGTGGATAACCACAAGAGGAAAATTTTAGAGCTGTAAAGAACAACTCCCTGTACCAGAGATACACAAAGATCCCACCAGAAAAAAGGGAGGAAAATGAGTGTGAACATCTTGTGCAGTCCCCAGGTTGGCAATCCCATCACAGACCCCAGGCTGGCAGGGGTCTTTGTCACCTGAAAGCCACTTCCAGCATCTCCATCCATTTTATCTATGTGGATTGTTACCCTCGTGATAGATCGTGCAGCCTCACTCGCAGTAGGTGCTGCACTATAGCACAAGTAACAGTTTAAGTGTAGGTTACTATTAAAAATAACTAAGTTGCACCTAAGACTTGATGGGAAGGCTGGCATGCTCAAGCATCATCGCAGGTATGTGGAGGGTGGAGAAATTTGGCTTCTTTAGATTAAACTTCATGTTTGAACACATTCAACTGCTCTGGAATAACTGTGGAAAAATCCCAAAACACTAGATTTCAGGTTAGGTTAGACAGTAATCTCATGGCAGAAATATACACTTTTTCATAGAGTCATGCAAAAAAAAAAAAAAAGGATTAGGTTGCTTAATAGGTGCCCTTTTATCATCTGAATTTGCAATGAATTTTAGACCAGCTTCATTATGTTGTCAGTATAGTTTTATTTGTATCAATGTTTCTTCTAACAGTCAAATAGCAGGGTCAACATTGAGAAAAATGGATTTGTTTAAAATTTAATTGTGTAGGAAGCAGAACAAAGTAAATCACTAAGGTTAACACTAGCTTTTGATGAATTATCATCAGATTCGGAGCATCTACCTTTTTTGCAGTGACGACAAAAGCGAGTGCCATTGGGCTGTGTAATGGCACGGAGCGGTGGGCCAGGGCCAGGGCTGGTGCGATGGGTGTCCACCACGCAGCGGGGGAGATCTCAGCACCATCCCACAGAGACTGCCCCAGCCAAGAATCTGCACCACCGCGGGGAGACGGCACTGCCAAAAGTCACCTGCTGCCATATGTGAACAAACCTGTGGTAAAGAGGGAAGAGAAACCAACACGGTGGAGAACCAGAACTAAAGCTGAGGGTGGGAGAACAGAAAGGCATAGGACTTGCAGAAGAGCTCATTTCTGAAGGCAAATCAGGATCACAATAAAAATACGTAACTACGGGAATCTTTTATTTGTAAGTACAAAGGCTCTTCTTCTGCAATATTTGTGTGCACATATAAATACCTATAGAAACCTGGCCTTCTCTAAACCGCACCGCACCACACGTGTTTAGATTCTTAGATGTTTACTTGAAACATACTTTCTGGTTTGGTTTGGGGGTTTTGTGTGGTTTTTTGGTTTTTTTTTTTGTTTTTTTTTACTGATGTAGCTGATACAGCAGGATACCGCATCCTCCAGCCCTGAGCTCCTGCAGCATTGCCAGTCTCCAGGCACGACACATTTCCATTCATCACCTCCAGAAAAGCCCAGCCCACATCCCCAGGCATCTCCCAAGGGTGCTGGGGACGGCGCGGTCCCCCCCACCTGCCTCCAGGTGAGCTGCCATGGGAAATCCTCCGCTCGGCCCCCACCTATTGTGGGAAGGGAGCGAGTGGAATATCCATTTCCACAGGCTTTGAAATATGGCCATTAACAGTATTAGTCTGTATTTATTTAACATTTCCCCAGCCATAGCCAATTTCCTTGATGCATCACACTATGCAGCTGATAAAAACTGCAGTAACCAGGTGTGACAAGTAACAACATAGTAATAAATGATGTAACAGCTCTGGGAATTGCAAAACCCAAAACCCAACAAAAGCATTGTTGTCTGGATCACATGGTTAAAAGGCATGTAGCGCTCTCCCTCACTCATGTACTATTTATATGCTGGATGGCAAAATAAATATTGCAACAAACGAATTTTTTTTCTATGCTATGAAACTTTGTTCTCTCTGCCATACCTGGAGGTTTTATTTCTTCTTTTTCAAGAAATCTATAAAAGAGTCCTCTCAAATGAGCAATTAGGCTTATCTCACTTGCCCCATTTAAGATCACACTATGATTGTTCTCACTATGAAACAGTTTGACTACATAAAACTTTACAGCCAGGTAGATTTGTTTGGTTTATAACATAAAAATATATAATATAATGGGGAGGAGAGTGATCACAGTAAGAAGCTGAAATGACTGCAGGATTTTTCACACTTTTCCCTGGAATTATTCCCATTCTGTAAAATGAAGCAAGTCTTGCCACCTGTCTACAAAACCCTCTTCATTTCAACCTTTGATACTCCAAAGCCATTGACTTTGCTGCTAGTCTTCATAAATCTCAAATTGCTATGGAAAGCACAAGTGCCAAAAATATTAAATACAGGCAGGAGAGGTCATTGCGGATAACAGGCCATCTCCAAAGCTGGTATGAACGGGCCGTTACCCACCTGCTTCCTGAGTGGCCCTTGGCACACGGGTACCAACAGGCAGATGACATTGGCTACACGTGAAAAATCTTTTTCCTCTTAATGCAGAGCTGTTCTCTATTTTTCCTAAGTTTAATGTCTCTATGTTTGTATAATAATCACACAGAAAACATGCGTTATTACAGTCACAGTCAGGCCTGGTCTTTGGTATAGCTTCTAACAGTATAAGCTGTTTTATTCATTGTCTCAGACATTGTCCTGTATTTTCACTACGGAGGAAATAAATCTCACTCAAAAATACCAATCTGTATTACTGGCTGCAGTCACGCATCAGGATGAATTTAATTTACAATACTGATTTCCGATAAATACATGATCTCATGATGCAAAAATGAAATTTCATTTCCTTTTAAGACAAGTTAGGACCTCCTAGGTCCTACCCATCGCCCTGGTTAGCATATCTGCCATGGGATACCGTACCGACACATCACCGCAGAGCACATGGGATGGGACCCTGCTTGCAAAAGGCACAATACCTAAGCCAAGACATCTGCAAGATGTCCCCAGTTAAACTGGCTCCAGACCAGAAGCAATAACACGCTAATTCTGAGCTACCACATCCCGCCAGGACCTGGAAGAGGAGTTGCACTGAACACGGCAAACCGACATGGGTAAAATAGCACGGCCCCAGCCTCGTGGTACCCTGGCTTTGGAAGGATTAAACTCATCCCTGGAAGTCCCTGTGCAGAACTGTGCCCCCTCCCTGCTCACACCTGGAACACAGACTGGGGAAGAGGGAGATAACAGAGGATGGAGAAGGGACAAAAATACCGTGGAGGCTGCTCAGGAAAGTGCCCCAGATGATCTGGGAAACAAAATTTCCTTTTTTTTTTTTTTTTTTTTTTTTTGAGACGAGGGATAGCTGCAGCTAATTAATGGCCTAGGAAATGTGCCTTGAGTTAATTACTTATCCTGTTTATTGCTGCACTGTAATCAAACTGAGCTGTTTTCTAGACAAGCTGTTAAATATAACAAAACAAATAGCAATACTGATTCGGGAAATTATAATATAAAAAAATGCACCAAAGAATGTAATGCAAACCTAGGACTAGCACAAGAAGGATACAGCTACATTAACATACACCCACAAATGCCTGCAGTTGTCGAGCTCAAAGGTTCTCCTCCCTGCAAGGAAGGACTGCCTTTATATTAATGTGAAATTCCACCCGGGTACGATATTTTGTCTACATTTTGAAAACAATAAGAAATTGGGGTGGACTGTTTTTCGTTGGTTACCAAGGTCACTCTGTCATAGAAAATCACCTCTGTGTGAATTTAATTTTCTGCAGATATTGCAGCGAACCCTCCTCCCATAAGTCAGGTTTTTGGGGCATCTCTTGGAATGAACCGATGCTAAACAAAACACATCCTCTGCCTTTTTGGCAGGGTTGTTTCACTTCGTTTTGCCAGCTTCTCCACAAACCATTATTCTTTGCAGGGTTACAGAAACAAGAAAAAACCACAATTATTGCATTATTGTTTGTCCTGTTTCTTCAATGCCAGGCATCTTTCTTTCCTGTCTTCTTTTTGTCATCCTCCTCAATACAGGGCTGTTTGAGGGTGAAGGGAGAGCTTACAGATCCTTATAAAATGGCATTGGCCCGGCAAAAATTTAATTTTTTTTTTTTAAAAATCACACCTGATCATTGAATTCTGTACACTCTCCCCTTACCTTCCTGATCTGACATCTGCCTTTCTCTACTCTGCCTCCCAAATGGAGAAACACATTAAATTCATAGCTACAGCTATCCCTGGTCCCAGAAAGAGCCTTTATCCCTTTTATAGTCTAGATTACTTTCTGGAAGCAGCAGTGTTAAGTTTATCACTTAATTTTTTACTCTCTAAAAATGGTGGAGAGAAGTCACTTTAAGCTGAACTAAATACAGTCTGGACAGTGCAGTAGCTTCAGGCCAAGAAAATCTTACAGCCAAGAACCAGCAACTCTTATCCAGGTTGTCGGAGAAGTCTTTTCATGGCTATATCTGAGTAAGCAAGCCCACGGTGCACATTCAGCTATGAAAGCTGGAATTCCTGTTCCACAATCCTAAATACTATCATTTATTAAAAAAAAAAAAAAAAAAAAAAAAAAAAACCCACCACAAAAAAACCCAAACCACTAAACAAACAAACAAAACCCACCAAAAAAACAAAACAAGTTCCAAAATTTTTTGCTCTTCCACCAGTTAAAACCCAGACTTCTTTACCCCAAACCCTCACATTTCTGATACAGTGCACTAATATCAATTTACTATAAAAAAGAAAAGGGAAAACATTTTGAAAAACCTGACATCTTTTCCTTAAAGAAACCTTATGCACTGTAATGGGACCATTTCATCTGTTGTATTATAGAAATCTGCTTGCAATTATTAGGCTTATTTCATATTTTAATGTAATTATGTTTGGCCTTTGCTCTAATAAATCCTTGAACCAGAACTGGAAGATAAGAAATTCAAATACCCTAAGCCTGCTAAAGATAAATTGCTGAAAGAAAGGTGGTGCTGCTTAAATAGCTTTGCTCAAAAATCAATACAGAATACATTCATAAATTAACAATCACTCTAGACTAAAACATTTATTGCTGGAGGAACACTGCATAATTAAACTATGGGAATGAATAACAAATTAAAATTTAATTTTAATTTTGGGGTTCTTTTTAAAGGCTTTGGTTAAAAAGTTAACTTGGCTACACCCGACTTTATTTCTACTAGAGATTATGTGCGTTAGTTGGTCATGACTCTAAAAACTGTAGTCCTTTAAAGGTCAGGCTCCAGCTAAGCGATCTTAACTGGAGTTGTGCCAAAATTCAGAGATGCATAGGGTCAGGATAACTGGCATAGTCCAAAAAAAAAAAAGAAAAAGAAAACAAAAACAAACAAAACCCCCAAATATTGCATTTGTAATCCCAAAAGGGAAAATTCAGATTAATCAAAGTGTTTAAATCATACTTACGCTTGACTTTGTGAACTGCCACACTGAAAACAGTTCTGCGTTTCCAGCCTACGCTGGATTGAAGCGCTGCAGCCCGTGCCTGCCTTTGCCCGTGTTACACCGCAGAGCAGGAGGAGCAGAGCTGGAGGACAAAGAAGCTGCTGCGGTCCTGACAGCTGCTCTCCTCCCAGTTCAGGGTTGGGATTTCTTTATTTTATTTGATTTTGGACTAGGTGGACTGATTTGAAGCTGGACCGCAACACTTGCTCTTGGGGCACTCTTCCAGCTCACCCCAAGCTGCACGGGGCTGCAGCCTGGGCACTTCATGCTGCAACCTAGAGCGTTGTCAGTGGAGAAAATGAGGAGATTTGCTTCAAAAGTGCTTCCCAACCGAAACGCCAGTGTAGGCGCACCTGGAGTGATTTCCAGGCAGCAGTGCCTGCCACAGAACATACATCACTCCTCCTTTTCTCTGCTGACGGTCGTGTTGTAGGCATCCAGCATGACCTGAGCAGTGCATGCACAGTGTGTCATCAAACATCACTCGTTTTCTTGAGACATCAAGAGAAATATCTCAAAAAGCTGACGTTCCTTTTTTTTCCCCCACTTAAATTTTCTAGGAAGTTTTTTTCAGGTTATAACCATATGCTCACAGACAAAGCTGTTTCAGGCTAGAATAAGACGCAAAGGAAATGAAGCTGGGATGATTACTGTTTGCTCTTTGGAAATGGGTAAGTCATATAAACCTGCAGGAGCAAGGCATAATATTTGATTCTTTTTTCTTTTGTCATTTCATGTTCCATTTTGCCTCCCTCTGTCAAAATCGTCCCTGGCTGTTCAGCCTGAGGTGTCACTGATTAATCCAGTGGACATAGGGGGTTAGGAGGAAGAATAATTACATCAGGCAAATTTGATATGCTGTCTACATCACTTACATTTTATAGGCACCTTTGACCTTATAGCTGCATCCTGAACAGTGACAACTGCTGCTTTTCCAGGTAAAACATGCTTCGTGTTAAATAAGGAAGGGGAAGGAGTAAGATGGGGTAGGAAGAACAATTAACTTCTATAAAATAATCAAAGAATTTATTACAAATGTGTTGGCTGTTCTGCTGATTTCCTTGGATAAATTATAACCAAAGCGCCTTCTCTTTAAACACCAGTTTCTTTAAATATTTCTATTATCAGTCATGCAGTGGTGAAGCAAATACTGAATGGTCACACAGAGATAAATTTGAAGAAATTATTTCCATTAGCAGACCTGCAAGGGAATGATAATACAGGAATTTAGTCTTTTAGGAAATATATGGTACTTATACGCTATAACTATAGTTTAGATATTTGGGGCGGGATTGATCTGGGTGCATAAAAACAGAAATAGAACTCTTTCAGTTTGAGGAAGGTATCAATAAAGGAAAAAAATGTCTGTATCATGAAGGTCACATTAAAGAGCATCATTAGTAGATCACTTGACCTTTGCTTCAGTGATTCTGTGAATCGAATTTCCTTCAGCTTTAAATAGGTTTCTTCACAGTACTTAAAAATACCATTTCACCATAGAAATAAAAATAAGCAAAGAAAACCTGCCCTTTTCTCACAGATGCAGCAGGGTGACAAAGATGTACAGCTTATTTTGGGGTTCCTCTCTTCATGTGAAAGATTGATTTTGAGTGAGGGAAGGACAGTTAGAAATGTCTTGCTCCAGACCAGCAGGTTTGGGGGACTCTGACCAAATGGACAAGGAACAATCCCATTTATACAGTCCATCGTTGCTAATGAAGACAAACCTGAGAATGGTTCTGGTGCATCCCAAAAGCAGCCCAACCAGTAGGGTATCCCCAGCTGTATGCTCTGCCCAACTGGAAGGAAATAAGTAGAAATATTTTGAGCACAAGTCAAAAATAAGATAACAAGTCTCCTCAAAGTAACCACCTTCAACTACTGCTGGAAACACAGTTCCTTATGCTGATCCGACTCAATGTATCTGTTTCATTCTTACTCATCCCTATAGCAGCAGGGAACCCAAGTGAAATCCTCATGGTACTTTTGTGCTTATTAAGTTAGATGAGATTTTCAAAGATTCATAGATTTTGGAGCCAGAAGAGACCATTATGGTCTATTCGAACTCCTGCATCACACAGGCTATAAGCTTCACCAAGTGATTCCCACATGTAGACTATAATTTATAACTGAGTAAGAACATATTTTTAAGAAAGAAATCGAAGTTCTCTCTAAAAAGGTCAGTTACTTCATGTAGGATGAATGATGGATGGGACCTAACAGAATAAATACACACAGCACTTTTTTGATGCCAAAATATTCCTCAGAATATGTTTTTCATCACACATTAATTTTGCCCATTATAAGATTAAAAACATAGTGCAAATACAGCCCTGGAGAAGGAATCCTATCTGTCCATACCCATACATGCTTTTCCCCTAAAGCATGCTAGAAAGTACATTATATAGAAAACCAAAACACAATCGTTATTGAACGTTAGCAAACTAACTAAACAGTAAAGCTGTAAAACCAGAAAATAATTCTTTTCTTTTAATGCACAGTTTTGTTTGAGATTTTACCAGCACTCTGCCAAATAAGCAATAAGCAATATATTCTCTTCATGCACATGAGAAGGAACATATTTCACCTCTAAACATTTATACCTTCTGAAACCAAACAGTACACTAGGCCACATTTACCAGTAAATGCTGAAATGGATGGAATTACAGTGTGAATATGACTTGCAAAGACACAGGAAGTTCATCACTACAATTGTCAAATGTTACTGACAAATCCAAAGAAAAAAATTTGCCAATAAAACCCTATATGGAAGTGCCTTGAGAAACAAAGGGGAAGAGTAGTCTCTCTCTGGGTGATATGCAGATACCAGGAACATCCAGCAATATCACTCCAGGTACTCGAGGTACAATCTAGGTACAATTTCAGTGTTGCTTGCAGTATGAGGAGCCTCAATTCTCTAAAAGCCTCTGGCGAAATAGGGAGATGGACTCAAAAATACCTAAACTAGACACTCCAAAAGAGATTGAGAACCCTTTTTTTTTGGTCTCAGATGTGAAATGGCACATTTTTAGGGGCAAAGACAGTCCTTCAGAAGGTCTCTATTATACAGTGAGGCTCATCACAAGATATCTGTCATTACTTATTTAGATTGCACTGAGGCTGAGCAGGCTTTTAGCACTTATCCCTCCACAAGAAAAATAGAGCAATTCTTGGGGAACGTTTCTTGAAACAGGAACAGGAAGAGAATGAAGAAAAAAAGAAGAAAAGAAAAACATGTTTTCCTCCTCTCTATTCCCCTACCAGGGTCCAGAAGCAATTTCAGAACTTACAGACAACAGGACGTCTCTGCAAACCCAGCAGGAAGCTCTCCTTCCCACAAGGTCCGTGGGAGATTTGCAGTAGGACTAACAACATCATCAGGGTTCACCAATACCTGCACTAATGAAGTCTCATTCATGTCTACAGCAGCCAGCAGAGCCAGCACCCCGAAGGCAGCACACACGGTATGTGGTGGGGCTTTTATTAGAGGGGACGCTCTTTCCCAGCACTGCCAGTCACACCACAGCCACCTGAAGGCCAACTGCATGGAAGCCGCGACAGCTCAACATCACCTGGAGGCCTGATAACCATCAAAAACTCCTGGCTGGACATAAAAGGTGCCTGTCTCAGAAGGTACCCGCTACCTGAATTGCTTGAGAAAATGTTCACATTGCAAACAACTACCGTAATCATTGTCCCATTAGTAAAACCAGCCACACTTCGGATACCTTTCCCATTTCTGCTTATTTGCATCACTTGCATATTTTATACTGGATGCATTTCTAAGGAAAATGAGAAGTTACCATGGCACATTTGTCCCACCATTCTACAGTACATCCCTGACTTTCAGCAGCTGATATGGATACTCATAAAGGAACATTTACCAAAGCAAGCACTGATTTTCCTTAGCGCATTCCTTAGGACATTTTTTGCCCCAAGGCTGCAGACATTTGCAGTTCACATGGGGTTTCAGATGGCTGTAGCTAAGCTTGATGATAACAGAGACTTCACTGTTCCTAATCTTGGATATGCACAAAGTGGCATTTCCCTGCTTGGAAAAAGAACTCAGGAGGAATTAAAATGTATGTACAATGGCTAGTGCACCAGCTCGTATCATGGAATGGGAAGTTAAATCATACACAGACA
Organism: Haliaeetus leucocephalus; assembly: GCF_000737465.1. Lineage (NCBI taxonomy): Eukaryota > Metazoa > Chordata > Aves > Accipitriformes > Accipitridae > Haliaeetus > Haliaeetus leucocephalus. The sequence goes on from NW_010973266.1 coordinate 1,587,078, forward strand.
GAAAACACTCTTAACTGTGATACTGTGTTTGTATTTGTAAGTAGCCCTGCACTCAAAACTCACTGAACTCTTGGCTGCTAATACATTTTTTGTCTTAAGTATTATTTTAAATAATGCAAAAGCTTTTGTTCCTTGCAAATCACAAGGCAGGGTACAGGCCATTTAAAAAAATTCAGCTAATTGGTTTTCCAGCACAAAATATTCAGCAAATATTGTGCAATTCTTTCCCTATTACAAACAATTAGACAGTCTCAAAATGCGTATTAGGTGATGGTCTCTGACTAGCCTCACTTTTTAAACCTAATCAGTTAATGTACATTGACCTATATTATTTCAAGCAGTATTTTGGGATTGCATGCCTTCTGCCTATGTCTTTCCTAATATCCCTATTTATACCTGAAGCGAAACAAATCCTTTGAAGGCCAAATATTCCATCTGCTGCCTCTTCCCTCTAAAACAGATATACAGGTCGGCAAACTAAAGGGTAAGATTACTTCTGATATCTGGGTTTTCCTCCCCCAGAAGAAAAGAAATATGGTAGAAAAGGATTTCAGACTTGGGAGAAACCTTGGCTCACGTGCTATTAAAATTTAAGTGGCAAAAGTATCATACCACTGCCTGTCCCCAGACACTGCTAATCAGCTTTCTGGTAGACATATTGCTACAGGAAAACTCAGATAGAAATCCTGTATCTTCCTACTCTCGGTCACAACCCACTTCTCCAACCCATCTTACATTATATCCAATATTGGTTTTACTGTGTACTGGAAAACACAGTGTTAAAACAATTACTGTTTAATTATCCTGAAGATAATTATCCAGAGTGAAAATGAGTCAAAACACATCAAAGAAAAGCCCACATAGCCAGCCAGCAGTGCAACATGCCGTAAGCAGGACAGGGCTGGAACCCAGGAGATATGGATGCTATTATCCTGCGCTCATCAACTTAGTTAAATAAATCACTGCACCTCTGTTCTCCCCATCAGGTTAGTGGAGATAATGATAATGTCTGCTCCATAAAATCCTTTGAGATTTACTGTTTAAAAACAATCTGAAAGCTAGGTATACTATTTGCTTGATTAGATTATTTTATATCACTGTTCTAATCATAAATTTTCTCAAGTAGTGAATTAAAGAGAGTTGATAAGTAAAAAAACAGGTGCAGCTGGGTGGTTACACTGGAACTAAACAAATCTCTCAAAAAAATTGTCACTATTCTACATGTGTGTAAGGGGAAAGCAACTTAAAAAAAAAAAAAGAAGTCTTCCCAGATCAATGTACCAGTGCAAAAGCTGTAAGGAATTAACCACCATGGAAAAGATATCTTAGTCTCACAGAGTGACCAATGCCACGCTTCACGGAAGGTGGCCCAAGAGAGGGAGCAGCAGCATCTCTTCTGAAGAGTACCACAGCATCCTGAGGATGCTCCATCTCATACGAGAAACACTGAGTTTGAAATGAAACTCTAAAAATTCATGTGTCTTCAAATACAATAATGGTGCCAACATCAGCTGGAAAAAATAAAGAAAACTTTCCAAATCCACAAGAATGGAAAGTTAGCACCATTCTTTACAAAAAATGCCTTTTATCATAAACTGGATGGCTGCATTTTCATAGGTACAAATACAGTTAGTTCAATTGAGCTGACATGGGAGTTTTTATAGAGATAATAAAAGGAACCAGCAAGAAAAATAAAAGATAGATCCTTGCCAGAATCAATCAAAAAGCCTTGAAGAGAATATAAGAAAAGCCAAGCAAGTATGCCCACCAATTCAGAAGTCTGAAAGAAGACAGAAAAATATAATTCAGTTATGCAATAAAAGATCACTGAACAATCCACAAGCTGTGAAAAACAGGTACTGAAGTATTAAAATAGTCAAAGCTGAAATAACAACTAAGGAAGTAAGCTCGATAAAGACAACACAATTGAAAAGTAATTACAATGTTAGAACTGAACAGTTTATGAATGAGTTCAGTATACCTGAATAGCTGGATTTTTGCAGGAACATCTTCTGAAGAAAAAAAAAAGTGCAAAAAGAAAAAGGCTGGCAGTGAAACAACAAGGAGATTATTATGGATTTGAAAAGAATACTGTTAGCATGTGAATGGAAGGGGTACCTGATGTAAAGTAGCTTTAAGCATGAAGAGGAAAAAAAGCAAAGGACGGGTTAAGTTATAAGATGGATTGGAAATTAAAAAGAATTAACAGAAGTTTAATTGTTCACCATTACTTTAGAAGATAACAATATCCTAATATGCAGGAAAATTTATAGGAATGGAAAAATAGAAAATTTTTACAGAGGACCTGTAATTCCTTCTTCCCAGGTGATGCTGCCCCACTGAGTGTTTATTGGCACAAATCTGGCTTTCCGTGTTTTTCAGTCAATCTTCAGTATTTCCTCTTCCTCTCTGGGTTTTACACTCAAAGGATTTCCCCCCCATTGATTGCTGACAGGATGGCTTGAGCAGTACCTAAACAGGAATCAATGCTAAAAGCAGGAAAGATGCATTTCTTGGTCACAACTTACTCCAGTGCAGTGAAGTAGTTTCTGGAGAATGCTGCAAAATTAAATGTTATGAGGAGTCTGAAAAGACTGACTTCAAAGTCAGAGTTAGGAGGCACAAACTTACAAACACTTCATCTCAGGCACGTAAAATTTACTCAGAAACTTTGAATATTGATAAGGGAAATAGAGAGACTCTTCAGATGTGCAGGTATTACCTTAGCTCCATCGCACCAGGCAAATTCTCTTTTTTACTTAGCTTTTGTACAAAGTTAAGAAAATTTGCTCTCCTGTAGAGTGCTCTGGCTAGGAATGCTGCTTTCTGTACGGTGGGCACTTCAGTAAAACAACTGGTTTTTCTTGTGCAATTAATGAAGCTTCAAATGATCTATTGCACGTTTCACTGCTGTAATTTAGTACAGATGTGTGGGAAGGGAACAGATAATCAAGTTCATTAAGTCAGCCCATTGCCTAGGACTGACCCTGCAGAAGTATTGCATTTAGGTACTGAATTCCCCTGAATGCCAGTAAAATCTCAGATTGACTACATCTTCTTTCTCAAGTGTAGCCAATCTGGATATGGTCATAAAAGTTCATCTGCTGATTTAATATGAGCACAACCTCACTGTACTTGACAGAGGATCCTCAGGAGCTGTTTATACGACCGGCTGCAGCTGTTAGGATGTATTTTCCCAGTTTTTGCACCAGTATTTAAAATGTGCATATATCTGGGGTCCCGCACAGGTTTGCTCAGGTACTGTAACCAGCAGAGAAGCAGCAGGGCATGGTATGGTGTCAAGCTACACAATTGAGGCAAAGGAAGCATTTATCTCTTCAGACAACACACAGAGCCCCGGTTAAAAGAGTGGGCTTCGTGTCACCAGTGATCCTCATGCTGGTGTTTGGAGCCATTGCTTTGGGGCTGTAACAGCATCACCTCCAGCCACGAGCTGATGCAACGCAGGCAAGGAGTTGATGCCCCGTACAAGTACGGCTCCTGCCCTCAAACCGTAAGAGTTCCATGTGGAATCTAAAAAGATCCACGGGTCTGAGGATAAAATGCAGCTTCTGACAACCTGGAAATCCTCCTCTGGCAGCCACGAATTGTCAGTGAAAGAAAGAGCCATTTTCCCTGTATCTTCATCTGCTGGGGGAATTTTAGGAAGCAGTTGTCATGATTTTTTTACCACACTTTGGCTGTCCAATGCTGCACAAGAAAAACCATATGAAACATTTACCCGTAAGCAATGTGCAGCAGCCGTGCCCTGGCCAGCCCAGCATTTCGGTAGAATTAACACCCAGCCACAGGCACGAGCGGTGGCTGCATCCCTCTCCCTGGCAGCGGGAGCTTCAGGGCTTCCTGACGGAACACAGGTCCTGCTTTCTGCTGAGATTTTAAGCAACTGTAATCACATCATGTCTGTGCAGCACCATTCACAGGGGCTGTCTGCAAAAGAGTAAATTGATTTTAAGAAGGCCCTTCTGATTTCCATCCTACCAGCGTGGTCCACACATCTTTCCCAGGCAGCCATCTGGTATGGTTCTGCATTAGGCTTCCCGCAAGAGATGAGGACAGGATCACACTTTTTCCTGCAGCAGTGCTTTTGGTAGGAAGCTGACCACATTTTTCTGACATCTGTCCCAGCAAACTATTTTTCTGCTTACTCCTTTTTCCTTGCTGCTAACTGCAAGTTTCACTTCCCTCCATTGCTGCTCACCAGCAAACACCAGCACGGTCCCTCCTATGCAGGACGTCAGAGCACACGGTTCTCAAGTGATCGCTTCTCTAGTCTCCTTCAGGTGTCAGCATCAATGCTTTCATTCTGTAAGGTCTCAAGAAATTTGCAAGAAAATATACCATAGCTTCTTGTATATATACTGCATATGTCACAGCTCATATGTAACTCTGATGTTTTAAAAAGCTGAAAAATGCCAGAAATGTTGTTAATGTCATTTTGGGGGAGGGTTGTTTGAGGTTTGTGCTTGGGGTTTTTTAACCTAGGGCAGCAGGAGTAGGACCATCAGGTCCACAACACACCTCTCCATTGGAGCTAACAAGTAAAGGCAGCAATGCTGGCTATCATCTCCCAAACAGTACTGAAGCCTGGCCAGCGTGTTTTACAGGCATTTCTCTGCAGGGGAGGGATCAGGACCGTGGGTTACACCCCAGAGGAATGAAGGAGGACCTGTCACACTATTCTGTCTCCTGTCCACTGAGCTGTTCATGAAACAATCTTGGTTATCTCCATTCCCCATGTCCAGGGGCAAGTCCCAGCCCTAAACACAAGGTTGATCCCTCCAGCAGAGGCTCAGCAACCTCCACCCTCACACCTCACGGGTCCCCTCTTAAACAGTCTCTGCATTTCCCAGCTAACCATGTGGTCTCAGCATCCTTCCCACCCCAGCTCACCTTGTCTCTGTGTGAAAGTGAGGCAGGAATTTTTTCCTTCTATAATTAGATGTCAGAGCAAGAAAGACAACTTACATAGAAAATTCTAGCTCAAATCGCTTAAGATTTGGCTAAGGAATACATGGATGGAAAAAAAATAATTCTTATGAATATGAAACATATCACAGACATACCAGTAATGGTGCATCAGCCCTGCCTCAGAGACAAGTGTCATATACACAAAACATCTCTGTTTTCCAGTTTTGTTTCATGATTCTGAATATCTGGAAGGCTGCTTAAATAAAAAATATATTTGTTTCATTCATGAAGAAAAATCTAGCCAGCTGGTATGAACTGTACTGTTTTGATCAAAGAATCACGTTTTCCAGGCAAGCATGCCAGCTTGTATCTCACTATCTTAAAAGCATCTACTAAAGCAGAAACTTTTTACATTTAGAGTAATGAAAATCTCGCTACACTAACTTAAGGCAATTCTCAGTTGTTAAATTTAATTTCCCATCAATAAATCTAATTATCTAATTCAATATCTGATTCTTAATAAAAATGGTTTCCTATGTCATTATACCCACAATCTCTAATATCTGAGACTCAATAGGATTACAGTCTGTGTAAATACAATTTCTACAAACAGATGGATTTTACATGCAGATGGAGAAACACAAAATGGTATTTATTTGTAGCTATGTCAGCTTCAAACACCTATCATTTTGAAATAAGATAAACAATAAAATTACTGGTTTTTTTTCTCTGTCACACTGAGGAGAAAAAAAAATCTGTGATTGTGCTTTCATTAATTTGACAAGGCTTAGGATGTTCCCTTTCAGGAATTGAATTATCTTAAATATAACCCTACCAGAAAAATCAGGAGTGTTGTCAAGGTTATCTGACACTCTGCAAACACTGGAAGCCTTTCTCTTGAATGGGAAAATTACTGTTAGAAATGTTTGTGCAGATTTTAACTAACTCGCTTGACCACAGTTCTGACAGTTGTGAGATGATTTTTCATAATATATCTGTATGCCAAAACATTACTATGCAAAAGCAAACTTTATGCTTCCTAGCTCACATATATGAGCATGCCATGGAGCACAGTGGGGTCAATTATTGCTCTCCTTGCAGCCAGGTGATGCTCCACTGGCTCGCACAGTTAGATATACAGACAGAAAGAAAGATTCCTCCTTGGCCAAAATTTGTTCTCTGCGTCCCATCTACAAGCCTCTGCAGAGTATCAGAGTTAACGCTTCAGGAACTGATTCTGAACATCTGGTTGGAAATTGCACAAAAATTCAGGGGAAGAATGACTGAAAGGTTTTGAATCAGAAATAAGTTAAAAATACATCATTGTCAGTGGCTGCCACTTACAATCCTCACCATTCACGTAAACCAGGAGAGCAGAAGAGAAAAAAAAAAAGGGAATCAAAGGAGGCCTTAATAAACCTAAAGGAAAGACACAAGGAGAAAACCTTACAGAATACAAATCACAGCTGAAACACAGCTGGTGTGTAGCTTTTAATTGTTTTTAAGGGAAGCTAATCCCCATGGGTTTTGAAGATGGGATGGCTTTAGGTTTAAAGTCATTTACCAAGAATATTGTTCAGAGCCGCCTTCGGGCAAAATCAGTTTTCTGTTTGTTTGGGTTTTTTTCTTTTTTTAATATTACTGAGCTGTGGGAAGTATCATTATAGCCAGCCTTCCACTTTGTTTTTCTTGCAATTAAGGCCAGCTCCAGTATGGAGCAGAGGAGAATACTCACAGCAAGACAGCGCTCTGAGGGCAGTGGGCTGAGCTGGCTGGAGCAGGGAGAGGTGCAGCATGTTGTCCATCACACCCCAAAACTTCAACTGCAGGACCCTTCAACTTCTCAGATTCCTCAGCTCCAGTTTCATGTCCTGGGAATGCATTGTCTAGACGAGCAAAATAATTAGTGTTTGCTCCTTTCCCGTCTTAGGGAGACACCAAAGCTGAACGTGGAACTGCAGGGGGAATTATAGCAGTGAGGGAAAAGCATGAATGCACATTTTACCATCCAAATTCTAAAGAGAACCTCCTTTTCATTTCATTTCTCTCTCTTCGCAAACATGTTTCCCCTCATGCACTCCCTCCCATATTCCCAGTCACTGGACCCATGTCCAACGTTTTCACTTGGAAAATCAAATCCCTGCAGTGAAAGCTCCAGGCCCAGACTCAAGCACAATCCAGATTCCTGATAAAAATTACCCCCAAAATCCCAGGAAGCTGGGAAAACAATGTGGCAGTCCCTCTTGGAGAAGGCTTAGGAATGTAGAAAATTTGCTTTATGCTTAAGACACTCAGAACACCTAGGGTTGATTTCTATAGAAGAACAGGTGGCCAAGAGAAAATAACAAGAGCAAATATCTTGTATGGTTATTTTCTAAATGGAGTTGGACTACTGGAGGGCACTTTCTGCTTCCACTGCTTGATGGCTGGGGTGACCCCCAGAATAAAGGTGAGTTATACGTGAGAGCAGTGCATTTTTTTCTGGAACAATTTTTGAAATCAAACTGAATACTTTGAATATCAGCAGCCCACCTACAAATGAATAAGCAGCTCCTGAGACATTACCATGGCTCATAACATAGCAGGTTATAAACTGGCATTTTATAGAAATATAGCCACAAAACTGGTCTAAACTCCATAAATTCTTTGGCTAAAGCTCCTGTAACCCAGAGGAGAGGAACAAATTGCAATTCTTTTCTGGTTCAAAGGGTCCTGTTCAAAGCTCACAGTGTCCAAAGAAAGCCATTCCCCAGACTGCTGAGATTACCTAAATACTACTCTGACATCTTTCCTATTTACTTCACAAGGTCTTACACCGTATATGAATATGTATATGAAGTACTAACTTGCTCTCTCTGGACAGAAAAGAAAGTTCAAATAATTAGTCATTTGTGATCACTCTCCAATGAATTTAAAGGGTATATAGATAACCCTCAGTGTCCTATTGACAAGGATTAGCAGAAAGTACAGTGAAAACAGGAGTGAACACCTGCATAAGAATGATCTGGTTGAGTTTTGGAAAGGGAAAAATCTCCTTTGCAAACCTGCAGCTGCCAACATGCACGTGGAAAAGGCTGATCCCGGTAATGGACTCTATCTGGATGACCAGGAGAATTTTCCCTGAAGTCCTTCATCAGAGGGAGGCTTTTAAAGAAACCAAGCAGGAATGGTTAAACACAATGAAGGCAGGAACAAACTGCCTGTTCTCACAATCGGAGCTATGCATCTGCCATCATCTGAAAGAGAGATTGGTAAAATTATTTCTTGCTGTGATAGCAAAGTCATTCCAGATGTACAACAACATGTACAGCAGCTTCTCTGTCAGGATGGACACTGCAGGGAAGGGTCCTTTAGCCAGGAAACCAGGTGATTGATGAGGAACACGACAGAAGTCTACAACATCACAGGTGCCTTACCTCCATGGAAGCTCTGAACCCAAGGGAGATCTTTGTGGCACTTTTGCACTTATTAAGAGGTCGGTCCCAGCTCCAGTCCTTTCTCCGGGCTATTTGGAGGAGCACAGAAACACAGCTCTGCCACAGGCCAGCACTACTGACGAAGCATGTAAAACTAAGACAAAATTGCTGGCAAAATCATGGATCGTACCACTTCTGCTAGGTCTGCAGGGAAGCAGACATTGTGCTTACAGAGAATTTTGTTCTCTTTTGTCACCAGCTTTTATTATTGATGGGGGCTCGGCGCCAGCTGTGATCGTAAATTAATAAGCATTAACCAAAATAAGCAATTTCTAGAAAGTTTTTTGTAATGTGGACATCCCCTTTCATCTTACCTTCATTCATCCTTCATATAAAGAGACAAAAAAATAGTGACTCAGTATAGCATGTATACATCAATTGCTAAGTTTGTGTTGCTTGCAAGACCAATCGTGTCATCTTCATGCAAAAGCCTTCCTTGACAAGTTTCTAATTTACCCTACACCTTACTGTTTTATCTTGTGCTGGCATGACAGGAGGTTGTTTATTTTGCAGAGGGACTGTTTTCCACAGGAAAGTTGATGGACTCTCTTTCCTTTTTTTTTTTTTCTTTTCTTTTCTGTATTTTATTCTCTAAAGTTAATGCTACTGGCAACCAGGAAATCTCTCTGTCTGAACAAAGTCATACAATACACCTCGTTAGCCACTCTGCAAAGTCTATAATAAATTATGTGGTTCACTCAGTGTACACATTAAGCATACAGTTTGGAAACCATGCAAAAATAACTGCAAATGAAGTGACTTTTTTTTTCTTTTAAATACAACCAAGTCTGGCTCTATTGATAGCACTATAGAAATATTACTCTCTGAATTTTCTTACTCTATATACATTTCTTACTCATAACACTCCAAACATAGTTAGTATTGTCTCAGAAAATGTAAACATCTGCCTAATTCGATTTGGCTTCAGCTCTGCTACAACGAGTTGACCTGTTTCTAGGGAAACGTTGATTATTCTGCTCAAAAGTGAATCAGGCAAAGTACAAGCCTGTGATTTCACTAGCCTAAGAGACCATTTTTAGCAGAAACATTTCTGTGAAGTAACTGACGTTAAATGACATTAAACACTAAATCCCCCTTAGCAGACAGCATGCCTGGTGGTGTTTTGTTCTGAAATGTTTAGGGTTGGTAGATTTGGGGAGTGTATTATAATTTATGTGTGTTTTATTATGTATCACCGACTCTGTTTGGGCTGGATCAGCTGTTATTATTATCTGTCTCTTCTCCAATTTACTTACAAGCCAAATACTTTCCTCACAGTCCCAAAGGAAGGCTACCTCTAAGGTTTATCTAACCCAACATTTTATCTCAAGCTGGCAAATAACTGGTGAGTCAGAAAAAAACCGAACATTGCAGCACTGGAAAACTTCCCTTGGAAACACCCTGCTGAATTTCAGCAACTTGCAAGTTCAGAGTTTGATGGAGATTATATCAACAGCATCTCTGTGTGCTTTAATAGCCATTGATGACCTTATTTCCATAACTTTTACTGATTAACTCTTTACTCTTCCATTTCAGGTATCCTTTAACAGTTCTGCAATTCAGTTAAGCACTCTAATTCTTTACTAGGGGGGAGCGGTGGGTTGCTTTTTTTCTTCATTTGTTTTCTTGGGGATTTCATTTTACAAAACATGGCATCCTTGTAAGATTCCTGCTATGAGAGACAGCCCATTGTCATTCCCAATCCACCTTCTTACAGCTATCGATGATGTTATTTATTTGCATTACTACCCTCCTCGAACCGCCTCTTTACCAGCCTGAGTCCAAGCCTATTCCGTCCTGAGAGCTGGTGATTCACAGAGCTGTTGTCGCCAACCCCAAGATCTCTCTCCTGAGCAGTAGCTTGGAGATTACCTGGCATAGGCAGGGCTAGAAATATATGTTTCCATTTGCATTATCCCAGAGTTTCACCTCTTTATGTCATGATATATTTATCACCTCATCTTTAAGGTCCTTTTGCAAACTTCTGAGGCTCTACTAATAATTTCTCTCCTTTGTGAAATCTGTTTTAGATAGATAGATGGAAACTTGGTAAACAGCCTCTAATCTCAATTCATAGTGATCAATAATAACATTTTTGATAGACTGCAGTAGTAGAAGACTAGAGAGTCCTGCTCTCTGTTGTCCCAACCCACAGGGAGCTGAGGTACGAAATACAGTGCATGAAATGCAGGTTAATAGAAAAACAAATGGAACAGTTTAATAGAACAATGAAGAGGCATGTGCTAAATAGCCTTAAGTGTCATTATACAATTATTTGACTATATCACTGTAAGTATATAAACAATATATCAAAAGACACCTGACATTTATTGCTTTCTCCTAACAACTTTTCCAAGAAAAATGAGTCTGTTCCAAAAGCAACTACACAATGCTAATGCAAACCCACGACTGTACACTGAGTTTACCCTCACAGTGCTGAGAAGTGGCTCCAAGCAGGTCAGTGATGGGCAGGCCAGGTCTGGATTCAGAGTCTTGATACCAGATCACAGTGATTTATTCAAACCCACAAGCAAGGCTACAGGTGAATGGTTTAAGATCTCCCTCATTACGACTTCACAGGAACACCAAGCTGGGTTATCCCCTATTATTATGCTATTTCCCCTGGCTTTAAAACCTTTAACAATTTCATGGGATCTAACAGGCATTACAGGAGGAGCCAGGCTGCATAAATTACTTCCACGTACAGACAATTTCCATTTTAGTAAGCAGCACAGGTAAAGTGACACCTGTAACCTTGAAGAAATTTGAGTAATATCTCTAACTCCAAGCTGAATCACCCTAAATCAAAAAGCTTAATTTTAACAAGAATTTGCAGTTCATCCTTGTTTATAAGCTGAAGAGTTTAAGTAGATAGCAAATAATTTAATTTGTTTAAGAATTTAGTTGAATATGGGATTGAATAAGTTGGTTAGAAATAACTGTGATGCATGTGTACAAGCATCAAGGAAGAACTTAATGGGCAGAATTCCCTAAACCCATACTTGTGAGTATAGATCAAGTGCAGCTAAGAGAATTTCTCCTCCAGAATTGAATTCTTTCTCTTATGCAACATTATCTGGATATTGCAAAGACACATTTCAGTTAAAAAACCACACTGGAATTCAATTTTTTTTTTTTGGTAGGGAGCAAATGTATTAAGACTCCTAAATAAAACTATGGTAGTTTCTGAAATGAGAGATTTCCAAAAAAAAGGACTTCTAAAAAAAGTTAAAAATAGGTTAGCCAATATAGATCCCAAAGATGTATTTTTCTAATATATATTTAAAGACAAAAACATTCTAAGCTCAGAAGGATATGTATAGTGCTGGGTTTATGGTCCAAAATACAAAAAAGACAAGAATCATTCAAGACTAGTTGAGCTCATTAATTTTCTACCTTCCCAATGAACTGTGCACTTGCCAGCAATCGCTCCTTGGCTAACAAATAAAAATCTAATAGAGCAGGTAGAGATCCCTAGAGTTCTTGGTTTGTCTGCCAAGGTTGCAGTGAAAAGCATTTATAAGGCTGTATTAGTAAATCAGATGCCATTGCGTCTGATTACCCTCTTCGCCACAGACCAAAAGAGAAGCTCTCAGAACCCCTCCTGAGAACAGGTATGCTTTCCATAGCTGACACCAGAGTGAACCAAGACCCCTTTGGTGAAAGTTCTTGTGAAACTTCCATCCATATTTCCAGACGAAAAGGTTCAGTTAAATCAGACGTTTACCTCGCTCAGCCCCATCCCATACACATATCTTCTAACTTGAGAGCTTCAAAAGTCGGTGGAAGCAGAATGCCACCATCATACTTCAGAAATGGCAATCATGGAAAAAGCAAATGGCACAGGCCTCCCCAAAACCCGTGACTCCCCAATGGGAAGTCCTCAAGTGTAAAACTGAAGAGCTGAACCTCTTTGATTTCAGCACACTGACGGATCTCTAATCTTACCTCTGGCTTCCCTGTTTGTTTTTTAATCCAATAGCAAACATGTACCGTGGAGCTGTATCTTAACATATTCCTGATTTGTTTGGGAGACATTTTTTTTTTCTCTTTTAATAAACTCCTGAACCTCAATTACTTCTTTATACAATATTTCACCATTGCCCTAAATAGAGAAAAAAACTCCAGTTGCAGTTATCTGTGGGAACAAACCAGGTTATTTAAGGGCTGCTTCTGGATACTGTAAGACTACATATGCAATTGCTTAAGTGTTCAGAATCTGCCAGTTCCACAACACAAAGGAATATCAGAAAAATAGAAAACAGGGGTGACAAATGCTCTGTCCAACAGCTTCTGCAGTTTTCAGAGGGTTTCCAAGAGCCCATGTAGCCCTATGAACATTCAGAGCATTCCTGGTATTTATCCCAATATCTCAGACCGGTATTTCGTCTCACCCAATTTGCTGTCTGTAACTTGGCAGAAAGGTGCAAGAAAGGCCTCACTAAACTGCTTCTAGAGAATGTGGACTCAGAAATGTCAATCAGAAGAGTTCGTACCTATTTACAATAGTTCTTATGAATCATCTCATGCAAAAAAACTGGTTTAGTTTGACTGACCTTGCATGTCGTCAGCTGATGTCTCATATAAATAATTTCAAGACAAACTGGAATCTTCAAAGTTCATGTTCTCTTCCATCAGTTCCTTCATCCAGCATCCAGTTCCCAGAATTCAAATCTCCTTGTCTGTGGGTATTTTGTCACAACAAGGACCAGCAAAACAGTGCAATTAGGTTCAAAGCCTAGGAGTGCAGCATATAAAAGCAATGGCGTCTGATTTACTAATACAGCCTTATAAATGCTTTTCACTGCAACCTTGGCAGACGAACCAAGAACTCAACCCAAGATCTCCAGCAGAGCTGTAGGAATAATTGATTTTTCAGCTCAGTAGCTGAATTGGAAAAGTAAATAGTTTGAAATTACCCAAAATGCTTTTTGTTGTTTTTCTCATTAAAGTGAAACACAGGGTGAGGATATGGTACTTCTCCTTCACCCAACAGCCTGGCCATAAGGTTTTTTTCAGCCAACATGTAGGTGACCTGGATTGAACCCTTTGATTCCTCTGCCCCTCTGAAAGGGCTCTTATCACCTTACAACATATTTGGAAGGAGGTTGCTCTTGTTCTCTCGCTGTTCTTGTTTCCATAGGCTATTTCACCACCCATTAAAACAGAAAACCAGGAATCCTCCCACCAACACAAGAGATGCATCCCAAATACCAGCTAATTGAATTACTCTTGGCACTCAGCTGCCTTGTATCAAGTGAAGCGTCACAGGAGAGCTGTCTACTGCAGATGACCACATATACAACGGCCGGGATGTTCCCCTGAGAGTGGAGGAAGAGTTTCAAATCCCTGTACACTGAACCTCTGTTTCCCAAATGAAAATGTGGGCTTCTCTTGTCTGGAGCTGCGGCCAGCAATGAATGCCTACAGAAAAGTGTAAGAACAGGGAAAGCACGTACTTAACATTTCTCAGGAATACTCCCCCAGACTGCAGCAATTGCCAAACACAGTCCAATCCTTATTTAGTAGCCTTCTATGGATACTTTTCCCAATGTTTTAACTATTTCAGAATGCCTTAACATTTTGAAAACTTGCCATTAGCTATCAGCTAAGAGGGCATCCTTCCCCTCCTGAACTTTGGGTCTAGCCACTGAAAAAAAAAACCAAACAAATAAAAACACTTTAAAATTTGACCAAGATTTCTGATTACTTCCAGGAAACCAACAGCCCCATTTTCCAGGTTTTGGAAGACCAGCCAACACACTAGAGCTTAAATTGTACCTCTACAGCTGGAGCTGCAACAAACCCAAGCCTTTGGTCCAGAAGGGAGCTCTGTTTACACAGTCACCACCCAGTCCCTGGCACGTGTGTGAGCATCAGCTTCCCGGGAACAATTGCACAGGCTGGCATCAACGCAGAGCGAGTACATTTTGTAGGCAGGCAGACTGGTAAAAAACAGCACAAAGGTACCATTAAAAGGGAATGGCTTTTTCTTGCTGAAGTCAGATAGACAGGCAATTGAAGTGACTGCCCTTAGTTGGAAGCTAGGCACTTTGTTTAACTGTAAATAGTAAAGATTAAAAACTACAGAATAAAAGTGATCTCTGTTTTGAATTAGAAATGCAAGAAATGTAAATTCTTCTTTATATTTATTTAGAAAGATAATTATCTAATAAATAGAAATGCTTTACAAAATGCTTGAATATGTTCATTCCAGTATTTTCTTAAAACTAATTGAGTTAGAAATCCCTAGTTTCCTTTTATAAACAAGGTCATAAAATGCCTTAAAAATCTTGCAGGAAATTCATGAAAATTTATTCAGTATGGTATGAAAGAGTAAATCTCTGTTATGCTTATGGATACTTCCCAAATACTTGTACATTTTAATTAATCCCATTAATTTTACAGGATTGCTTGCTTGTTCAACCTCTAAAGAAAGCAGCTTTCTTGAATGGAAATTAAATTTTGAGCTTCAAAGTATGTTTTTTTACAATAACCAACACTGAAGAACACAAAACATTTCTTGCTGCATAGAAAGCTTGATTTGCTTTTCTCATATATATTTTCACAGCAGTGACAGCAATTGATAGCATAGTACTTGCCTGCTCTATATTATGCTATGCAGGACATGAAATAATTATTCATTTTATTATAGGTCTACTGAGGGAGCTACATTGGAGTTTGAGGTTAATATGACAATCAGATGAAAAGTATTTTCAGCTTCTTATAACTTTGGAATAATAGCTCTTTCCAGCTGGCATTTGTATATCTAGTCTAAGATTGTAGGCTCCAAACATTCAAAAAATATTCACTTCTGCCACTGCATTACACTCAGGAGGAAAAAAAATATCAATACAGATCCCTTAATTTTTCTTATAAATGGTTTTATTTACTTTAAAAGCTGAATTTAAGCATAAGATTTATTAGTCCTTTAACATTAATCACTTTTGCTACCTGAAAACACCCACCATCCTCTAGGTTGCTGTGTTATCTTACACAGACACATTCAGCTCCAAAGCAAAGATATTGTCTCCAACATGGCCAGTCACTAAATCAGAGTCATCATCTGAAAATCAGTATGCTTCCTCAAGCTCAATGTGATTCCAAAGGATACTGACCAAAGGCACATCAACTCTTAGAAAATAATATACGAGGTCATAGGAGGTATATCCATGTGTTATTCTACCTTGCAGGTCAAGTTTTCTAAACCTCTTATCGTATCCTGACTTGGTTTGATTTTTTTTTGCAGCAACTACTCTAACTTGGACATCATATTTTATCTCAATCTTTATCAGCACTCAAGAATTCAAGATCAATTGAAACATCCTAAAGGAAAAACAGGTATTTGGTTTCATGATTTCTCCTCATTTTTCATTGCTTGTCAGATTTACTAGGCTCAGTGCATTCATTAGTGCTCATTTCAACTTGATAAGCAAATAATCCAGAATTTTTGTTCAATTAAATAGTTACTTGTAATTCATAAATATGTTTTCACACATACAGAGTTATATTGAGTGGTATGGTATAACTGTTAAAAGAACATTTTCGCAAGTAGAAAGGTGCAAGAGCCTTATACGATACCAGGCAATGTGTGTGTGTGTGTGGGGGGGGGTGTTACCAGATATTTGTCTTTCAAAAATATTCTTTCTTTGAGTTCATCAGACACCATAAAAAGTCAGGACTACAACTGAAGTTATAGCTTTTCCTTGGATATTGTTCGCTATTTTCACAAAAATCCGTGCAAAAACCATCACACAATACAGTTTAGTTAGCCAGACTTTAAAATCTTGGTATTTTGTGCATACTGTAATATGTGTGCTATATTACCGAGGGCACAAAAAACAAGCCTTACTTCAGTGTAGGGATTTAAATTGTCACAAGAATTCCTCGTGTCTTCATAAAGATAGCATAAATCATGGCAAAAAATCATTATACATCCAACAGAACAAACCCATTCTCCAGCCTGTCTTTCTCTAGGCCTTTTTTTTCCAGGCTGCCTCCAGAACCTGTCTATGACTATCTGAAGAAAATCATAATACACAATATGCTATGAAACCAAGTTTCATTTAAAACATCTGTAAGTTGATTGTATGTATTTGCTTGTAAAAAAAGCTAACAAGAAAAAAATGCAAATGCTTTGCATTTGTTTTTTCCTGCTAAATATGCTGGAAGCGTATGACAAATACCGATAATAAACTAACATCTCCAGGTGTAATGAAAGGGAAACTTGTTCAAGACTGCAGGGAAGTGGCAGCATCGTGTATCAGGAAAACCATCTAATAGCACAGGTAACAACAACAACATGGCTTGTCAGCTGTAATTAGGTGCTATGAATCATAGGATGTGTTTTTCTTTGAACCAAAGCATATATACTGATTTTTTTGTTGAACAACAACCAAAAAAAAAAATTAGAGGGAATGGTTAAGTCTCATGACTTCTGAAATTCATCCCCTACCAGGCAATAGCGTTGCTCCTAGGGAACCAGGGGGAGCGAGGACTTCTCTACAGCTGGACGTGGGGTTCATACTTTGGTCAGACAGCGATGACCCGAGCAGAGGCTGGTCTGGCGGAGGGAAATAAGCCCCGGAGGCCGAGCCCATGATGTGACGACCCCGGCACATCCCAGCCTCCGCCGGCAGCGCCGGCTCCCGCAGGGCAACGCGATGCTCTGCCCTGAGCTGGTAATGAACTCGCAGGCAAGGCTGCTGCTGGACCTCTTCCAGGCAAACAGCTTTCAGAGCAATTAGATTACTTTGTAAACTTTAAACCTTAGCAATCTCTCTGGGCTGTTCAGATACTGTAGGATTATTTGGTAATCCCTTGGCATTTTTCTACTTCTGTAACTTCAACATTGCAAGGACACGAGTAGGAAGGATGGGAAAACTCAGCAAGACCTGAGCCTGCAGCCAGGCAGCCTGCAGAAGGCACCCTGCGCACATCCACGTCAAGACTGAGTGTGCGAGGAGCAAGAGGCTAGGCTCCAGCATTGAATACTGAACTCGCAGCGGTGCAAAAACATAGACCAGAAGCGTACTGGAGGAACCGTGTGCTCACGTCCAGGTTGATTAACAGACGTCAGCTCTAGGAACAATCCGAGGTGCACTTGCAGAGAGGTGCAGAGGAGCCAGCACAGGCTTCCAGCCTCGAGCCTGGCACTGCAGCCCTAAACCATCCCGAGCCTCAGCGGCACACACTGCAGCCCCAAGGCTGCTCCCAACCTGCCGCACGCCACCGCAGCCGGGAACGTCTCCCTCCTCCACCTTGCTCAGCTGCACAAGGGGTGGGAGCACAAGCTTAGGGGGAAAGAAGGCCACTTCTGCAAATACTAAGGTAAAAAATATCACTCCTATAGCCTGTAAGGGAATCTGCCTTTCTGATACAGAATGTACTTTTCTTCTTGTTTTTCTTAAAGTTAAAATTATCTGATAGTGGGTATACCCTGCCATTATGGTAGCTATGTTGTAGCAGCAAAGACAGAGACTTATTTGGGGACAGCTCAAGAAAACAGAAGCACATTTTCATGAAGAAACCTGTCTCTCCCTTCAGTGCACTACTTGGCAGAGACCAACAGCCCGTGGATAACAGATGGTCAGCAATTTCACAATAACCTCGCAGGCCTGACACACTACCTACTGGTACAGGATCTGTGGCAAAAAGATAAAAATGGCACTGCATAATGGATAGGAGAGGTCTGAACATTCAAATACATTTGCAGAGCAGCTAATTAGATCTTAAATTATCAAAATCCTTGAAAGTGAAGTCTTTTTGGACTCTAGGCATACAGGTAAATTTTCACAAGCAAATAATCTGATCTAAGCATGTACCAGAAACTGTTCAGACCCCACCGTTTTGACAGCAGTGGGGAAACAAGAACAAAAGCAGCATAAATAATATGCATACAAAGCTCATTACAAAGGCGGAATAAAGCCAAGCATTCCTAATAATCCAGCATGTTTTTAAAATAATGCATACAGGTTGATGGTCATTTAAGTAAAGCAGTCAGAAATAACCACCCTGGACAGAAATGCGTAAAGCAACGGTGGAAAGAAGGAAGAGCAAAATGAGCACACCAGAAAGCGCACGGAGTAGGAGGCAATTAGACCAAGAGCCCAGTCCAGAGATAAAACAATGTCAACAATGGAACAGTAGTAAGTGTTAGCAGTTTTACAGAAGGCAAAATATATGTTCTTGCCTTAGCAGCTTAATTTTCTTCACAAGCCTAAAGAATATCAAAGCTGAGAGCTTGCTAGGCGAGAGGTAAGTCACCGCGTGCTCCCACCACCCACGGCAACGCAACAGAACGGCCACGCTCAGTGTCTCCTTTGATTAGTTTCTGACTGCACACAGGATTATTATTTTTTTTTCCCCCAACCTGAGACTTTCTCGCACGTTCTGCATGGTGTCATACTTCTTATCTTGAGCCCTTGGTAATCCTAGCCTTTGAGTTTTTTATTCTTTTGCTGTGCATACAGTACAGAGAGACCGCTTGCATTATCATTTCAGACAGTTGCAGCCAGGGAAGGTAGGAGCTTTGGGTATTACGTCTTCAGAAATCAGCTCCAGCCTCACCCAGGCTCCGTGCCCAGGCACAAGCAGAGTTTTCAGCTGAATAGCAGTTAACAAAACATTTCAAGACAAACCTGCTATGAATCGATAGCTTTTACCTAATCTGGCTTCCCGGGCTGCTGCAGACTGCCAAACCGCGTCGCAGAAGTTCCCAGCAGCTGTATGCTGCATCAGAGCCTCGGCTTTAGCACCCCCAGCTCCTGGTGGGGCACGGCAGTGCTGGCAGGGACGGGGTGACGGTCAGACTCGATGGTCTTAAGTCTTTTCCAACCTAAACGACTCTATCATTCCGTTCTATGGGTGCTAGCGAGCCCTGCATGGGGAGATGCTGAGGATCTTCCCACGCCTCTGCACCCCTGGCAAGCCCATGCCCCAGGGCTTCATCTGCTCTATCCCCCTACAGAGGAGCATTGCTGAAGAATCTTACCACAAACGTCTCATCCTGTATGAATTCATAGTCGTTAAAACCCATGCAACCGTTCAGCACTTGTAATGCACAATGTGGGGCAGCGTTACAGAGCCTAACATCTCAGCCAGGAGCAGAAGAGTTAGGAGCAAGTAAGAGAGATCCGGGAAACAGACATTATTGGCAGACATGAATTACAAGCCTGTTTGATACAGTTGGAGAGTCTGAAACCACTCTCTGCAAAGAGGTGCTTAAATCACAGCCCTGCGTGCCAGCAGCCAGGCTCTCCTTTCCTGGGGGGAGCTGCCTTTTCTGCTGTGTAGTATAACAGGCTAATGGTGAGAGCGGTTGCTGGGGAAGAGGGACCATAAAATAAAGCTGAGACAATGCTGAAGGAGAAATGTAATATTTATGAGACTGAAGAGACAGAAGGAGGGAGCCTGGCTCCATGGCTCGGTTGCACGGGCCTCAGGGATGGGGAAGCTGACTGAAGCGCTCCCCGCGAGGTGGGGTGGGAGGCTGATACCCCCCGTCCAGGGACAACACTGAACCCACATCTTCTGCTTCCATGGTAGGTGCTCTAACCACTAAGCTCTTGCAGAATAACAGCACATGAACGTATGTTTTTGTATATTAGATGCATACCTAAATTATATAAATCTAAACGAATGAATATAAAATAAATATACATATTATATATACATGTTTATATAGAAATTAAACACTGCTTGGAATGAAGCTTTGTGCAGTTCTGAAAGCTGCTGGGGTGCAGCGAATTCACCGCACAGGGACTTCAGGGCTTAACCTCAGAAATTAGAATTTCCACAAGTCCTGCACCTTGATGCGGGCAAAATATTTGCTCAACCACACAGCAGGAGCTCTAGGCCCATCCAGCAGCCTGACATTAAACCCTCAAGAGCTGAGAAATCACGCAGCCCCTCGGAGTCTCCGGCCTCCCTGGGTGCGGAGGGAGAACAACCCGGTTTAGGTCTAGGCTTGATCTGCAAAGCCGTAGTCCTGCCTTGCACAGCTGGCTTTAGCTCTCACAATGTACACACCACTTACGTGGCTGTTTACTACACAATCCCACTTCCAAAGTGCATTTTTGTAGCACTTAGGTGTCCAAGGTCCCTTTTCTTGGCTCTCACCTTCCCTTCACCAGAAAATCATTGTTTCTCTCTCTCTGCATGAGAACAAAGAAAACAACAAGGCTAAACTGAAACTCAGGGAAGTTTTCTCCACCCCAGTGAATTAATGTAATATTTGGAAAACAAAATCTCAGTCCTACTCAGTTTCAGTACTTTGAGGGTTAGTGTCCCCTGCTGCAAGTCCAGGCCTCAGAAATTGTGTGAAAATCCCAATTCCTACTTTCAGCCTCACTCTAAACCCTAAAAACAATTGCTACTCTCCATTTTCAGTTCTTTGCCCAAGGCTCCTAAAACATCATATGGGGATTTGGGAGCCCCATTTGAAACAAATTGTTTTAATTAAAATAGTAATTTTCAGCCCCAAGAGATGTAAACTATTAAAGAGTTGCCAGGAGGGAGATCTACTAATGGAGAGCAATGAGCAATTATAGCCAATCTGCTGCAGGTTCTCCAAGAAAAACACACTGCAAAAGCAGAGCAGCCACTTGCCAACTGACTATTTATCACTATAGACAGCATTTAACGGTATACAGGTTTTTCCTTCCATAAAGGCTCAGCAAGTGCACTTCATTTTCTCATGTGTCATCAAGTCATTTTGATATAAGAGGGGAGATCAGCAAAAGGAAATGTAAGAAACAAATCTCCTCTCCCTTAAATAGCTCTTCAGCACCTGAAACAATGGGTGTGCAGAGAACAAGGGAGGCAGATGAAAATGTTTTTCCTCATGAAAGTGAACCCTCTGTCTCAGACAACCCTGCTCTTATTCTCCCAGACACCCAGTATATCAGGAATATTCATATGGGATGTACCAGATTTCAGGAATATTTAGAAACCCCAACAAGTTCATGTTTCCATTTTCCCACACAAAGTCAAAAGTGGACATTATCCAACCCAAAACTAAATGCTTGGGTGCTTCCCTGGAAAGGTGAATGTGAGCAAAAGGAAGAAATGAAGAGGTGTTTTGTAAGTTCCTCTTTTTTTTTTCCCTCCAAATTACATCATGGAAGAAAACCACCAAGAACAATAACAACTTTGGCACATTATCCGAGAACCACCTGCCTTCTTCCTTAAATTTACCTTCACTGTTTTAATTACTTATTCTGGACTTTACACAGATTCACTGGAAGGACAAACCTCAGAAGACAAAAATAGCTTGCTGTTCCAAAGGTCCACATTTTTGATCAACACCCTTTTCATGTTTCAGGACTGAATGTATGCCATAAATGTAGCTTGAAGCAATTTTACTTCTGTTCTGACTTACAGAATGGTTACTGTTATGAAGAAATGTTGTCTTGGTTTTATAGCCTCAGGTACACTGCTGTTCACAGACCCAATAGCCTAAGAAGAATACGATCAGCTGGAAATCAACAGAACAAAAGACTGACATCGAAAAATAAAAACATTTGCATTTTTCTAGTCCAATCTGGAAATCTGTCTGCTGAAGTATAGTTCAGCATTCATCAACAGCATCACTATGGTCCCCTTGGAGATACAAGGGGACAAGTGTGGGGTGTCTGTACATATATAAAAATGTCTGCATATGCACTTTCACATATAGATACATGTGTATACATACACTGACCCAGTCTACATCTCCAAAATTTCATAGACTTACCATATTCAACTAATTTGAAGAAAAGCATCCTACTTCAGAAGCCAGGAGATCAGGTTTTCACTTTTAGGTGGCACCATCTCTACTGAAATAATCCAGGACAATCTGTATTTGGAAACAAAAAATAAAAATAAATTAAAAGTAATTTTTGATATGTGGATTGCTAGTGTAAAAACCAGTTCAGTTTAATACTGAAAAAGAAAACATGGTAGCAAGCTTCCTGGAAAATAAAAATAAAAATAAAAAAACCACACACAAACTTTTTCAAAATAAAAACTCCATCTATTTTCTGTAAATAACATTCAGTTATTCCTTGTTTTTCTATTCAGGAACCACAGAGCATCTGCCTCTGCCGCCCACAGACACAACAGAGAAACACATTACTCCAAGGAATATCTATTCATGTCAGCGCGGTGACCTACTAGAGATAGCATCAAGATGAAAAGTATTATTCTTTTTTATAATTCTTTTCTCGCTTGATTCAAACCTCATTAAATCAAGAGGAATGTTAACCATACATCTAAGCATGTGTTGCATGAGGCCCTTTTTTCAGAAATGCAGGCATTGTTTATTAATAACAGTGTCATCTGACTCTCTTAGGCAATGAACACCAGCAGATGACACTGTATTTCACCCGTGGCTATACTGCAATAATTAAATAATATTAAGTAGAAGTACCAGGGTTGGAATTACTGGAGAAATCAAGACTCTTAAAAGAATTCCACTGAAGGATGTTTAAACAGACATTCCACAAGGGCAAATAGATAAATTAAGTTTTCCCTTAGCAATCTCTGTGACAACAGGAGAATACTAAATAGAGAGCGTAAGGGACGTGTTATAGCAAAATGTTTTGCCTTATTTTTAATTTAAATGTAGTTATATAGATGAAGAGCCTGGAGGCATCAACCATTGCCAATCAAAGCTTACATAATGAATAAGTCTTACAAGTACACCAAAATCACCACTGCCCAGAATTGCTCAAGTCATCTGAGGATGAATTTTTTCAGTATAGACATGTACAAAGTCTTTTTTTTTTTATTTTAAGTATTTTTGAAAAACATGATTTCTCTTTGGCAAAGAAATCCTTTGAAGCAGTCCAAATAGCCTTTGAAGTTAAAATAGAGAAGTCATTTCATATTCACACACCCATTTTACCTCCCCCTTCCTAAAAAAGAAGGCATATAGGGTAGTGAAAAATGTATATAATGAAATAGGTGGACTCATCTCAAAACATTAGAAGCACTCAAGCAAACAAAATGCCATTAAAATGGAAGTGTATATATCTTTGCATGTAAATCAAAGACACTGTGAACTGAAATACTGTGAAAAAAACAAGCTTAATTATTTCAGATTAAGAGCTACAATCTGCAAGTCAGAATACTGCAATGTATGTAGTAAAGTGTATGCAGCATTACTGGATTGGTAAATAAGTTCTTGATTTGAGGAGTTGTCCTTACTCAACAGCCTAACTTAGATGTATTAAAGCTAGGTGCCTGTTTCTTTGCTAAATCACAAAGGCTGTTAAAAACTCATGGAAGTGGTAGATGCCATACAGTGCATTAGTAGTAGGATTTTAACATTGTTCTTTTCCTCCTTCCATTCCTATAAATATATTTCTCTCCTTTACCATATTTCCTAAGAGTCTCCTATGTCAGAGATTTTCCCATGTACATCTTTCCAGAGCCTCAGAAAAATGAGAATGGCTGATTTTACTTGAAAACTAAAAGCTTTGAGAGAGTTTTCTGTGGAATGATGAAGAATCCCACAGGTTCAAGAAAACAATCAGTAAATACAGGCTTCTGCTTCCATAAAATACAATTCGTTAAATAAAATTGTTTGCTAATGGAAAGTGTTTTACTGCTGCAAATACAAGGCTGCTTGAAAGACAATATGAAGTCAATAACCAAGCAGTAAAAGCAGCAGCACACACATATATGGGGGCAAGGTAAATAAAAGGCATGTTTTGCCACTTTTGTATGCCTTCTTGAAGAGTTACAACATTTTTGTTTATCCATCTACACTGCAGAAAGTCATGTCTGTATTCAAACTCTACATTACTCTGGCAAGCGTCTCTTCTTATTCCACAATCCACCATTCTCTTCTACACAAAAATGCCATCAAAAAATCAGCTTAAACTTTTTACCTGAGCTCTCCAGTGGAAGAAACAGTGACCTGATTTATTGATTTATTTAACAATTCCTCACTACTTTAATCCCTTTTTTAGTATACTGGATGTTTAGGAAGAGAGAGATGGTCTTCGGGGGGGGGGGGGGAGGGGGGCGGCAAATAATTCACATAACAGGAATGTTCATAAATCTGTATTTATATTGGAAGAAAAGTAAACTCACCAAAGATGACTTACTGCCTCTTATAATGAATGTGACTATTAGGTCCTCAGATTTTATTAGCATTGTGAAAGAACATATTTTATGTTCAAATATTTAAATACTTGTAGAAAAAGCAAGTGCAAAAATATTGTTAATATTAAGCATTCAATTATTTCAAGTTATGTAAAAATTCATTGAAAAATAATTTTCTGCCTGAGGAACAATATATTGCCGAAATCTGAAATGTCGACTTTACCAGTGAATCCAACAAATTTGACAGCTCTATTTGGAGTCTAAATGAAGAAACGTATGCACTTCTCACAGAAACAGGCAGGACAGCAGTTGACATTTGGAGCGCTGACCACAGGACAGCTTCGGGGACTAATAATGAATCACTTCAACAGAGGAGCGGAATATAAAAGTACCAATTCCAGCAACAGGTGGAGACATTTCTTTCTCAAAGACAGTTCTTGGCTATTTTCATGCTAACCAATCCACCAGCAAAGACTATCACCCCCCCCAGAAGTTTTTCCTGAAAATTAATTTCCAACATCTTACAGCAGCCCACGTGGCTTTGAAACAGCCACAGAATTGTGAGACAAAACCCATAATTTCTGCCTTGCCCATGTGGCAGCCATCCTGAATCCAGAGAGCCGGGGTTAGCACAGACTTGTTCTGCGAAGAGGAGGAGGAAGATGCAGGAAAGCAAAAGATGGCCAATACCTTCCTCAAAACGAGTAGGAATGGCAGCTTAGACTTGCTGATGGCTTGCAGTACTGGTGTGGAGAGAAGCAAAGATTTCTTGTGCTAAGTCACTGTGATCGCGGCTTTGTTCTTTCCTAAGGGATGCCAGGATGATGGTGGAAGATGAAGGTAAACTACAGACAAAGCGAGCTGCTTCAGTGACTGCGTTAAAAATAAAATGAACAGAAACAGTCATAAGAGTACTGAAGCAGGAAGATGCAAGTTCAGACAGTACTCTGCAAAATAAAGCAGGAAAGCCTACAAATGTACTCATTTAACATCTCCCATGTTCAGACCACCACAGTTATCAGGACACAAAAAGAGCTTTCTTCTTCTAGATGAAGAGTTCTGGGGATTTTCAACTGCTCCGAGTTTAGCTCAATCCAAAACCAACGTTAACGACAATAAAACTTCAGCTCTTCAAACCGCATTGATCTGTGGGGTTACGCAGGAGGATGGAAGAGTATTCTTGTTGATTTCATGTTATTTGAATTGATCACTATCTGCCTACTTACCTTAAATAGCCAGCCGCAGTGCTGCTTTATTTTTCAGAGCTTCAATAAAGAAAATGCTTCCATTTTGTAAATTATAGTCCTGCAATTGATAGCACTATTTTCAATGTGGTTATCTCTTGCTTAAATCAAATCAAATACATACCTTAATGGCAAACCAACATTTTTCATGTGACCCTCCAAATCTGAAAGGACAAAATTCAGCGAGAAACATTATGTACAATCTAACTTTATTGCAAAGATGTGTATGCTAAAGCATGATACAAATACAAGGGTATGACTGGGTTTTTTGCAGCCCTCCCCAAGGAGTCAATAATGAACCCTATCAGTTAGGCAGTAGGTGGGCAGATTTCTATACCCAGCACTACTGAAAGCTCCAATCATTTCCCCATTCCCAAAGTATTTTGTTTTACGTTGTGAAAACAAACAATTACATTTAATTAGTTCTGTTCCTCATAACCCCTCTAACAGACTTTTAGCCATGCGCTCAAGGGCAAAACATTTTTAATTGTGCAAGTGTAATTCAATGGTGAGCTAAAATGTTATAAAACTTATGAAAGAGTAAAGAACTAGCAAGTGTGGAAAAATCAGAAAGATACTTAGTTTGAGTTTTGTGCTTAACTTTGTCATAGATGAACAAACATTGCCTTTTGCAAAGTTTTTCTGGTTTAGTATTTAACTGAGAAATTAGTTGCAGAAAATATTGATTTGAGGAATAGATACAGTACTCATTTTTCTATAGATTCCCTACCAATATTCAGGTAAAATGAATACTGAAAGCAGAACTTCCAGAGGTATAATTGCATCCATATTAAGCTGGTGAAGAAAAAAGAAACTGTCCCTATATTTTTTTCCTTCTGGCTCATCCTCCTTTTCCCTTACTGTAGGGTCCAGTCCGGGAAGGCATTTTCTAGACTGCAAAGCAATGCAGCACTGCTATGTGCTATGGGGTGCACAGTGACGGAAGTTCACTTACTTTCTCCTTAGTAAAAAGGCTTTTCCACCAGAAAATAAAGATTAACTATTTCATAATATATCTGTTAAGAGCATCGAGGATGAGTGTTTTAAATCGCTTAAAGAATCACCATCAAAGGTATTAGCAAAAGTGATTTTAATATGATGCTGTAAAAGTGCAACTTAACGAAGTTTGATGGCAAGGTTCATTCTATTACTTAGTACATGGAAGAAACATAGAAAGGAAAACCGAGTTAGAATTGAGCTAGAATGACTTGCACAGAGACCAGAGATGCAAAAGGAGCATCCCTTTGAGTCATGAGGTTCAGAATGGATGACCTTGCTTTCTAAACTCCTGACAGAGCCCAGGTGCAGCTACGTCCAATCGTAGTCTCAGACTTGGACAATGGCTTATGTCTAATGGAATAATCTATACAAAGTTTATAATAATTAATATTCAGTAGCTATATAGATTAGTAATGTCTCATTAGTATTAATTCAGCATGCTATCAGTCACTTACCAAGGATGCGTCGCAGGTAAGGGGTCTCTCTGCCTTGGGTAAGGAAGGATCGTGGTCACAGGTAAGGAATCTCAGACCTTGAGAGGAGTCCCTGCTCAAGGGGAGATCACCGGCCGTGCAGTCCAGCTGCAATCCAGGGAGAACTCAAATTGGGCTCGTCCAAAGACCCATCATTGGCAAAAGCTCTCTCTGCCTCGAGGAGCAACCTTGAGAGGCGTCCCAGCCCAAGGGGAGATCACCGCCATGAAGCCACGCTGCCTAGCAGGGAGACCTCAAAGGCAGCTCACTGAGGCTGTCATATTTATGAAATTAAGTGGTTGGCTCATAGTCAAACTGCATACAATGGGAAAAGTATGCATGAGACTCCTTGTACCCACTACTTTCTTTGCTCCTTGATACATGAGTCTTGGAAAAGCCACCCCGTATTCATGCGTTAATGGCATGATGGGTGTTCCAAGCTCATATGCGCCGATGCTCACTGTGTCGCTCTGCTCCTTTGTGGGTTTGCCAGAGGAGTTCTTGGTGTGGCTACAGCTTAGGCTTTTACCTCCTTTGGAGCCTGTACCAAACTGCTGCTGGTTTGGTTAAGGGGTCGAGTGCATCCATCACACTCCACGCCGTAACTACAGTCAATCCACTTTATTGACTCACAGAGTGGTAGTAGAGTTACCTCTTGCCTCTATGTCATAAATATGCAGCATATTGCAGCTTAGTCATAAAAGTCCAATTATTTAAGCTGTTTAAATGTCATAATTAATGTTAGTGATATACTACGTTGGCACGCATGCAGATCTATGGTAAGCAAACAGCTTTTAGTACAAAATATTACAATTAATTACATTATTGGGTGATTTCATGTGATGAACAAGGAGTATTTTCTTTGTTATGTACCAAAACTTCATATATAGAATGATTCTAAGTAACAAACATAAGGTCAAAACTATAATTGGATGCAGCATCAAATTCGAAATTCCAGTTGCTGTTGGTAACCATCCAAGAAGAATTTCCCACCAGGGATATTCTCCACCTTTCTTCACTCTTTCTAGGACATGTTTCATCTTCTCTGCACCATGATAGATGGTAATCGGGGTTCTTTGACCGTTGTGACTTCATTTTGGCTATTGACTCAGGTCATCAAGTTGCAACAGTTTTCTTACCAAAGTGAGATTTATTCCAACAGGGAGAGGCAATAAAACTTGATACAATTTATAGTTAGATTGTAGCAGTTGGTGGGTTGTGAGAGGAGCTGAACAGTTAAAGTAGCATCCCATAATTTTGGTAATATTAAGAATACAGATATTTGGTTGTATATAGATTGTCTCTATAGAATCACAAAGGCTTCTCATATAAATACACCCCTTTCCAACATATACAAGTACAGTCTCAGGGGTTTCATCAGGATGTATTTCAAAATGACAAATGTTTTGTTCAGTGTCAAGACAAATGTGTTGGGCCTTATGGTATTACTTTCACAAATAAATCCTTGTTGTTCCCGTACAACACATGCATCAACATCAATAGTTTGCCATTTGTTCCCATTTCGTTGGGCCCATACTCTTATGTTCTAACAGAGAAAGGACAGTTCCAAACTTTGTCACGTGCAATGTTAAAGACTCTTCCCATCACATCCACACTTCCCTGGGAGCTCTGAGATTTCCTTACTTCTTTTTCCCCCATGATGAATTTCTCTGAAACCTGTTCAGCTAGGAAGGACTTGCTTTCTGCAGGATGCAGACTGCCATTAACTAGTCAGTCACCTTCACCTCATCAGCCTGATCTTTATTCAAAAAATCCTGCTGCCTCTGTTCTCTCCTTCCTGCCACAAAAAACATAGAGCTTTTCCTTGGGAACTACCAAGAATTTTTTGCTACCATGCAACCCAGCTGTAACTGCAACACAGATGCTGACAAGATCAACCAGTGCAAGTACCAGCCTTGACTAAGCAGGGTTTCTTTTTGATACAGCTCCTAAGGGGCAGAAATGCAGCCTCCAGCAAATCAACAAGGACTTCCCATCATTTTATACATGCATTTTTTTAAATACCACCACAAAACAAGCTTTTACATAAGCCTGAAATTATCAGGAACACTGCTGCATTATAACAAATGCAGCTGTGGAAAATTCCCCCTTTATTTAAGTTTTGAAACATGACTTTAGAAGCCTAAAACTAACTCCCACTGAATTTCATAATGAGCAGGGTATGCAACAGACTGACAGCCACCATGCTCTGGCAGCTCACGAGCATGTTACTCTACTTAAAATGCTGCCTGGGTATGGACTTGTAGCTTGGAGTATCTGAAATGAACCTCAGGTTTTATGCTCACCTTCCTGTTAAATGACATGGGAAACTTAACTCAGATTAATGCATGTTTATACATTTTAATTGTATATTAAAGTGTGTTTTGCGGATACATAAGAAACATCAGTAGCATATTAACTTATATTAGCTTTAACAAAAAAAAAAAGCATTGACATATTTGCAATTATTCTGCAATTATAATGAAATTACATTACATGCTAATTGCTCTGACAGGTGCCTAATAGCTTCTCTAAACAGGGGGGTGAGAATTTACCCGTGGGTATTCTCAATTATTTTGCTTGACCACCTTTTACCTCTCCTTAAAGCAATGAAAATATGAAGCAGCAGTAACAAGTTTCTGTTCTGCTGTTGTTTTTTTGTTTTTTTCCAACACAAATCGATGTGCTCCTTCCTCCATGCCTGCCTCCGTGCATCCCCCAGCCCTGTGCCGCTCACCAGGGGAAGCCTTTCTACCTCTGGCAGCATTCCTGAGTCTCTAAAAGCTTTTCCACCTTCGTTCCTGAAGTATCTATGGTCAAACTTCAGCAGCTCTTTAAGCAAACGGGGCCTGAGGAGGGGACCTTGCCATGCCTAGCACACTCCGCAGTCCTCAGTATGATTGTGTGAGCATAGCTAACACTTAATAAAACCTCCCACACATACTCCAGATACAAATGATCTCAGTCCAAGTACAGATAAACAAATAACTATCTTTTGTGTGTGTGTTATTTATCTCCATTAATTTGAAGACTCTCCTTACCAGACAACCATGCCATGAGGAAAAGGAACGGTCGTATTTCTGAGGTGTCCTGGCCACTAACTGATAAGAGTATTGAAGCTAACTGGCTGTAGAAATGATGACACCGGTGAAAAATGCTGCCAATACAGCTGACAAGCATGCATGAAATATCATTTTACCCTACTGACAGGTTTACCATAGGTTGCTCTGGGACAGAACAATCTCATTTCACACCCCGCCTGCCAGTGCCCCAACCTTCCTTGGGCAGGCATCGGGACACACTGTCGGGTTTACCCTTCAGGCTACAGCAAAAACATTTTTCCTGTCTGAAGGCAGAGTGCAGTCAAATGGGACAAGACGCATGTGGTTTCCCTGCCGTCGGGGAAGGAGTCTAAGAAAAAGCTGTTGCAAACCAGTGACAAACTGCACAGGAGAGGCATCAGCCACTGGGGATCTAAAGCTCCTCATTGGTTTTGGTCAGTGAAAACCTTTCCATATTTTTAAATTAATTTCTTATTGTTAGACTTATGCTATAATATTATTACAGGTGTAAGCTAAACAAACCTAGAAGAAACAGCCTGTCCTATCAGCAAAAACCAGCAAGTGCCATTTCAGTTAATACCAAGTGCTCTGCCATCCTTCCCAGAGACCCAGTCTCCCGAGTACTTCACCACTACAGCCCTCTACAAATTGAAATTTTATGTACATACTGTAATATAAGCCCCATATGTTTATTATAGTCTCATTGTGAAAATGCTTTCCAGATTTGTTTGCAAACTCTGTAATACTGAAAAGCAAATGCCAACTCTTGCATTCAAATGAGAGTATTGCCTGTAAAATTGTGACCTTTGTTTTATATATAGACATCCACAGCTGTTAACCAGGATTATCTATACATCCCAAGGTGTATTTCATATGAAATGCAAAGCATTTCTTTATTGCACGTATGGTTGACTGGGAATAAAATGAGTTTGTTTCCCTGTGACTGAAAGCTATTTGCATGACTTTCAGATATTTAGAGGTGATTTACAACTTCTGCATTCACATCATGGACAGATAAACAGGAAAACTGTACCGTGTATGACAATTACTATCCTCAACATCTGGT
This sequence comes from Haliaeetus leucocephalus, assembly GCF_000737465.1. Taxonomy (NCBI): domain Eukaryota; kingdom Metazoa; phylum Chordata; class Aves; order Accipitriformes; family Accipitridae; genus Haliaeetus; species Haliaeetus leucocephalus. Next base: position 1,618,422 of record NW_010973266.1, read on the forward strand.
TTATCCTAAAAATAATTTTATGTAAAAGAAATTCTACCTTAATTATTAGGGCTGACTTAATTTTGTTTTCCTTTAATGTTTGTTTTCAATGGCACAAGACTCATCTTTTGTATGAGGCACAGACAGATTTGGTAGATATGTCAACTGGTCAGTTAGGAAGACATACACAGAACTTTTTACAGTGTATGTTACACATCACACTTTTCTTAAAGAGAAGTTAGATGTTGATAGCTATTGCCTTACAGCAAATATGAACGGTATGGATAATTTGACTGGTGAAATTAAACTCAGCGCATGTCTCCACTGCAATTAGGCAGGGCAATAGCAGCTCAGCGGCACACCGACATTAATTTTAATGTTGCCAGCTAGAGCAGAAAGAGCAGGGCAGGTACAGCTGCAGACTGCAGCGCCTGTTGCACACTGAAGCCTATGCCATCGAGACCTCATCCCACAAGCAAGCGTGCCCTAAGCAACCCAGGCGATGCTTTATCAGCTGCAGTCAAAGCTCGGGTGCGCAGACCCCCCCGCAGCAGCGACAGGGAGCGGAGCACGGCACAGCAGCTCTGCCGGGGCAGCGGTGGGGGAGCTCGCTCACCCCCCGCTCAGGTGCCTTAAACAGAAGCATTATTCAGCATCGGCACGTGAAAGAGAGCGATTCTTTCGCTGCAGAATGAGCAACGTGCAGCAAGAATTCTTGTAATAAAAATGCTTGGCTTCTCCTTATTAACTTCTAAACTTCAGGGGGGTGTTGGGTTAAGAGGAGGTGGAGGGTGACAGACAAGAGTCACTGAATCTGTGGCCCTCTCTGGCTGCCCTCGAGCACTTCTTGTGTTTGAAAATAATTCAGGCTTGCTTCAGCACTCTTATAATTATATCTATCCGCAATTAGTTACAGCACTTTAAAAGCGCACTTGAGTGACAATTCTGATGACACAAAACCTTTTTCTTTACAGAAAATGTCTACAGTGGGCAAAGACTGGGACAAGTATTCCACTAATTTATGCAACTGAGGCACCTGAAAACAAAAATATACCATGCTTTTTATTTTAAACATATCTGAAATAAGTAAGCTTGACCAGTTCTCATCCTTTACTATTTGGAGAATTATCTTGCTCTGCTATTCTGCCTGGCAGCACTCTTACCAGATCAGTCTTAACACTACATGAACATAACTGCAATACATTGCAATTGCACTGAGCTCAGAACAGTTTGTTTCCAATTTCCTCCTCACAGCCTTGTTTATGCTTTGGGTATTAGTATTCAGAAGTTGAGCATTCTTGCCAAGCTTACTCCAGGGACTTCTAATGGCTCCAAAGCCTCGTCTTTGCTCCTAACACATTAATAGATAAGCTCTGCGAAGCAGTCATTTATAGCTAGTCTTTGCCTCAACGTTAACTAAAGATGTAACTCAAAACTTTGCTTCCAGCTCAGCTCTCCTACACACCCAAAGCGGGTAAGGTTATTTAAAAAACAGCTAACATGAACACTCTTGACAACATTGCAGCACTACTGCTCCAAACATTATCCCATCTTCCCTGGTAGGTTGTACAGCCAATGCTGCTGTCCAAGACACTGCCACGGGAGCCAACCTGCCAGAATTAAACGTGTGCCTAAGTGACCACAGCGCACATACTACCTAAGCAAATGCCATCAGCTTGCATGGAGGAACCGAAGCGCGAGTGCTGTTGGCTCCTGGGGTAGTAAAGCAGCGGTGACGCAGCAGATGGGAGCTCCCACCATCCCGAGATGCTCGTCGCTCCTGCTAGACAAGCTTGAGAAGTGCTTTATGGCAACGGCAAGCCTGGGTTGGACAACAACCAAAGTCTCCTTTCTTAGAGCTCGCTGCAGTCTTCCTTATTCAGATATTTAGGCTGATATCTTCCACTGCTAATGGCATTTCCTACCACCTTCTGTTGAATGCTCAAGGAAGTTAGCAAATCCAGGGAAGTACCAAGTTTTTCAGATGAACCAAGTCTCCCTCCTCCCTCCTTTCCCTCCTGTTTTACATTGTAGTAAAATTATTCCCCACGTCTTAAGTCAGCTTCAATGACTTCAGAAGACCTATTTTACTACTACATCTATAATTTTGCACTTTTATGAGCAGTTCGACCACCCACATTCAAGCTGTTTTTCTCATGATCTCTTTGAAATGGTTTCTTTCTACAGGTATAGCATTTCTATCATCATCTGCTGGGTAGACCATTTGGTGCAAACATCCTATGATTCACTAAGTGGTATTGGAAAGAGCAAGAGGGCAAAAGTTACAAGAAGAGGGGAGGGAGGGGAAAGAGAGACTTGTTAATATCGTTGTCCCAGATTCTACCGTTCTTCAACTCAGAAAGTTAGCAGCAGCTGGAAATTCAACCGCCCATACACATCAAGCCATCCATTCAGTATTTTGAAATGAAACAATATATGTCCAAAAAAAGGGAGAAACATGGAAATGAGATCTGCTTGAAATGTTCATTATTTCTGAAGAGTAGTTTTGAAATTTTTCCATATGCCTCTCATATGCAATACTATGTGATTAATTAAAGCAAACAGAGTGCATGAAAAGTAAAAAGCACCATATGCATGCTTACATTTCAATACACATGAGAAATTCTATACAAGAAAAAGCCCTGAAAGCTCCCATTTCATTCAGGCTTTGAATTTGCGAACACTGATGAAAACTCTTCAGGCATTGGCCAACATTCACGTTGCTTTTTTTAGTCTCCCCTTTATGTATCTTGATATACAAAAATTAAGATTTGTAGCTTAAGACAGAGAAGAACCTCATGAAAAGAGATTGTGAAATTACCATGTTTTAGTTCAATCACATTGCAATGAGCTATCAGAAAAAGCAAACACTGGAGTGCTACAGGTTTTCTTAGGTGGCAGATACGGCTTCATTAGTGTACCCGTAGTTCCTAATTCCCTGTTAAAACTAGAATAACTGCTGGACGTGATGCTTTTGGAACTGGATGAGGCTGAAGGTACAGGACTCACCAGCTCTTTGTGACTGATAGATGTATATGGTCTGTCCAGCTTTGTCATCAGAGCATCTTAAAACCTGTGAAGTATTTACCAGCCAACGACTGATGTCTGTCACTTTCTAGAAATCACACAGATTTATCAGGCAAGGATGTCCTTTTGATTGCAATATCTTCTTTCTCTCAGAAGATCAGCAAGCTTCTGTGAAGTCAGAAGCTTGGTATGCAACATGGAGATATTTAACTTTCACTTGAATAGAAACTGTGGAGCAACTTTCCGTGCTAGCTAAAACCAATATTGCACTCCTTAAAGTGCAGTATTTTCATAACAGCACTCATGCTTTCTAAAACTTATACTGATCAAGACTCACATAGTAAAATCCAGCTATGGCACAATATTTTGATATCACACAGTGCAGAGAGCATCACTCTAACACAATTCCTACAGTTCCAGTGTAGAGCCCTACAGAACTCAAGTGGTTTGTTCATAAATATGGCATATATATCTATCAAATTATACCAAACAGACCATATTACATCATAAGGGTTATGACTGATAACCAACTTAGAAATATGTTGTCCATGGGAGAAGTATAAGACTATTGATATATACAGTAAGTATAGTCATTAGAAGGCACTGAAAAATAACTGCCTACTCCTGTGCTTACAAAGAAATAAAGGCGAGAAAGATGACTTTGGAGGTAGGAAAATCAGATGTAACTCAAAGATCAATAGAAAGACAAAGACTTAAATTAGAAAGACTGTGACACTAATGAAGGATAATACTGTCTTCAGCTCTCAACAGTGAGAATGGAAACTCTAGGATGCCGGTAATCAGATTCACAGAATGAAAATCTAAACTTTCCATGTGAATGTAACAGCAATCAGAATTACTCTGAAAAATAAATTTATGTCAGGGGCAAAATAAATCAAAAGCATTAATGAGAAAATTAAAGGATTTGTAGGAGCTAGCTGTAAGGCATTCAAATTTCTCTTTTTTTGTTAAGAGCAGTCTTGTAGGAATGTCAAAGAGTAAATAACATAGTGAAGTATCATTACAGTAAAGCTAATTTAATGCTACATTACAGCATATCTACTTTGACTATTGTAAATCTTCTGTGCTTCCTAGTAGTTACTTAATGAAAAAGAAGCAAAAGGATGTGTATTGCTATTGCTATCATATGTGTTCCTATAGCACCTAGAAACCTGAGTGCCACTGCAGTAACTTTTATTCAAACATGACAAAAAGACAGTTTCGGCATTGAAAAAGGAATGATCTTCATCAATCCCACTGCAGCCAGTAAAAACACAGTATTTTTTGCTTCTTAAGATAAATAAATCTTTAAATATTCATGCTTTAGCAAAATTCTTTTCTTAAACACATACATAACTATGTGAGTCTACCCTCAGTTGTTCAGACAACTGACATTTTCAGGGAAGAGACTCAGTAATTGAGGCCAAACGAATAAAAGCATACAGGTAAATAGAAGCTTAATTTCATGGAAAAGCTGTCTAGAAACAGTTTCTGATAAACCTAAGGTTTTTCTAGAATGGTATCCTTTCTTTGAAAGTGGCCATTAGCTGATACCTCATAACTATAAGAACAAGAAACACGTACAATGTTATTTTGCCTGGGTGTACCTTTTTATTTTTGCATTTTAAAGGTTACCCTTTTTCTGAACTCATTTGTAGTTTTTGCACTGTGCAGTTGTTACAATTTCCCCAAGTTAAGTATGAACTGCATGAAAAAGTACTGCCTTTTATTGTTAAACCTCACCCTCTTCTATCCTACTACACTGTTAAATTACTCCACATTATGCACAAAATATCTGGCATGTTCCATGTCGAATCAAGCATTAGCACAGCATATTATGCCTCTGTACACAACAGCAGGAGTAAAAGAAGTGTTTATAGCTTACTGAGCTAGCAAGCAATCCATTACTTGAATTTTTTCCTGTAGTTTTCAAGTCTCTCAAATTAAGTTTTACATAAGATGTTTAATTTTTGCACAGCAGACCAAACAACTTGTCTGAAACATGGCTTTAATTAAAGTGCTCCAGCATCTCATCTATGTGCATGCAGGGTTCTCTTAACAAAAAAAAATTAAAAAAAAAAAAATAGGAGGGACTGGACACTAGATCTGAGACAATGCTGAAGGAAAAAGAGTCAAAAAGAGTCACACAACCACCAGGAAGGAATAAAGGAGAAGTGTAGAGCCAAGCTACAGACATCCAAACTGAAATCTTTTTTCTGATGGGATCATCCTTCATCTCCCAAACGAATAAAAAAACCTGCTACAAGCATTGCACTTGGCATACAGTAGTTGCCTTCCTGCTCTGTGCAAGATAGAAAGGTTCTCACAGGAGCAATTTGGATCATGATAGAAAAATGCCTAAGGAGAAGATACTGTAGAATTATCCTACACCTAAGTGAGCCGCTGGACATCTACTTCAGGCTCTGAAAGCCCCAGATGTCATAGACAGATATCCAGTAACGTCAACAGTTTGCACACAGACACGTCAGTAACTATAAAATAGCTGCATACGCAATTGCTTGGATGCCCTGTTTGTATAGACTAGTTAAAGTACATCTCAAACTATTAAAAATGATTTGGCGAAGCTCCACAGCAACCTTAGAGGAGATGTGAGTGCTAAACCAATCTCCCACCAGCTGGGATGTGCTTTGGAGGCATTCAGCTCAGACTGGAATAAGCCTTTTCAGAAGCTAGTCAGGCTGCATTTAAAGCAGTTTATATACATGAAAACCATCCACAAACTCAGGTCAAAATGTGTAACTAATTTAATCAGTGAAAGAGACAAAAGTATTTCATCTAAACATTAGAGTTTTGACACAAATACTTTTTAAATATCCAAACTTAAATTAACTGTAAGTTGAATGACATATGCCTGAGGTGCAAGGAAGTGGTTGTTCTCAGTAAAAGTATGAGCAAGTCATGAGTTTTGATGAAGAGAAAGTCCTTCAGCAAATGAAGCACAAGTCCAGAACCGAAAAACAGAATGACCGATTCTTCACCTTCCATTGCTGAAAACAGTGAAGAGTCTGGACAGTTCTCAAGTCTTAAAAAATAACCATTTAAAAGATTTATCTGAGCAGTACTCCACAATTCAAAACTGGAGAGTGTTAAGGGAAAAGCTACAAAAACATATTAAGGGATTAGAAAGTAGGACCACAGAGAAAGATCTGCAGAGGTCATACTACTTAGTTTATCAAAGAGGAGGTGAAAGGGGAACTTTTATCACAGTTTAAGAATGTAAAAGGATAACAAAAATATGCTACAGCAAGCACTTCAATCTAGAGATGAGCGTATATCAATTTCCAGGGGTTACAAGTGGAAAAGTGCCAGAATCACACAGGAAAAAAGAAACTCTTGAAGTAATGGTGTGAATAATTAATGACTGAAGAAAATTACCAAAGGTTCTCATGGACGCTCTATTGCAGAGCTCTTTAACACAAGACTGTTTCCCTACAAGAAACATTCCAGTTCAACCTGAGTTATTGGACCTGAATTAGCCTGGAGAAATCCCACAGCCTATGTTATGCACAGGGTTCCCAACTTTGATGGACCTCAAAAGAAAACAAAAAACAAATTCGCACTCATGTTTTTTTCATAAATTGTTAGAAAGTACACACAAACACTCCAGGTATAGAGTATTTCCATTGAAAATCTCATTATGGCTAACAGTGCAAAGAGCCAGCAAGTAGGCAAACTTTCTTGCCGCTGGTACAGGAGCTATATTACTCCTTTCTAAACAGATTCAGAGAGAAGCATCTGGTGACAAATTTCTGTGCCCCAGAATCCATCTCTGCTCTTTCCAGAAGGTCAGGGACCAGATCTGATCCAAACTAAGTAACAAAGATAATTACCATGTTCAGAAACACGCAGGTTGCCAAAGTATGCTCCTCTTTCACCACCTGCTTCCTTGTCTTCTCCACCTCCCAAAACCACCTCTACTGCACAAATGGCAGGCTGGCTGAGCTCTGATACGGTTTGCTAAGTAACTCTCCCATTGGCCGTTGCACAATTGGCCATCACCAGCTCTATCCAACTCAAATTGCATTCCACTTAATTGATTCATTAAGGTAATCACTACTGTCATATCATGTGCTCATTACGAACAACAACAAATTATTCAAAATATGTTTTCCCTTCTGAGCAACTGTATCAAATATATTAATCAAAAGTTGGTTGGCCGTTTCAGCCGCTCATTATCTGCATGCCATTTATATAATAAAAAGCAAATGAACAAGCAACTTGCCATCAGGGAAAAATTAAATAGCCAACTGATGAGTTCTAAAATTTGTAAATTAAACAAGCAGTGGTGCTCCTGATTTATATGAGGAAGGTTTTGACCAAAAATATATTTCATCCATGGGCAAATCTGTTTTATATCCAACAACTTGTCAGTTTTCAAAAACTCTGCCAAAGGCTATTATTGATGGTAGAAGGCAAAACTGGTATGGAGAAGCCAACATTTTCACATTATACACAAGAAAAACCACACCGGCCATAACAAAATTGTTATTTAAGATGACAAATGCTTATATATGAACTTGATCTAAATTCAAAAAACACCCTTTGCCCAAAGAAGCAGTCATACACCACATCTTATCAGGTAGGTGTAAAATTAGCGTGTAAGTGATTTATATAAATTTCTTTATACTATACCCTGAATTTGGTATCCTCTATCAGCACAGCAGACGATTAAGGTCTGCAGACTAGATAACAAAGCAATGAAGTGGGGCCATAGTAGTTTAAATCAGAGCAGCTGTGAATAATTCCTATTATGTCAGCTACGTGTTTCTGGCAGCTGATGTACCATCATCCAGGTCTTCAACTGCATGTCAGCCTTCTCATTTAAAGTCCACACACGAGATTCAGCTAGATACCCAGAGAAAGGTCTTAACTGACAGCGATTCCCTCTATTCTGAAGATTAGCAAATTAAAAGAATCGTGTGAGTGACTATTCCCTCTAAAGAGGAAACATTTCTTTACAGAATTAAGTCAATGCATTATTTATTTCTTGCCATAGTACTATTCGTGTTTTCTCAAAATGGGATTCAGGGCAAGGGATGCTCCTAAAAGCCCATCAGGATACCATGATTTGCTGCAAGCGTTCATTGTTTTATACAGCTCATTTTACACCACCCTTAGATGAGTCATCACAAGTTACCTTCAGTGCAAAAGGTGACGTTCTTTGGTTCCTCAGGAAGCACCAGCATACAGATTTCCAATTATCTTTGGCCTCGCAGATGACAGAACCAGCTGCACTAGCAAGCAGAGACTGTTGTGTCACCTTGGGTAGACCAGTGTACACGGTCTTTTGGGTTGCTGAGGCTCTCCCGGACACATCGAGGAGCAAGCCGGTGACCACCCAGCAGCCTCATGCCATTCGCATGCTTGGCTGTTCCGCAAGGGCCGTAGCCGCAGACCCGAAAAAAAAGTCTGTGCTTGACAGCAGGACAGCCCAGGGCTTGCGTGCTCTGATCAGCAGTGGGGCTGGCAGAGGGGCACACTGCCCATCCACACCAAGCAAGCAAAATAGCACATCGTCTGCACGCCTACCCGTGCCAGCAGAGTTGCATTTTTTGTGCTTTAAATGATGTTATGTTTCCATTTTCCCAATTTTTGAGGCAATCTACAGAGCGGCAGAGTTTGAGTGAGGGAGGGAAGAGTCAAGAGGGTGAGCATGAAAGTATTGCAATAAAGAGGGATGAAATGAAGGATAAAGGAGATGGCCCGAAGTGATAGATTGGCTGTCCTATCAGCGATGATAGTCTTTCTACAAATCATCAGAGCTCCTGCCCTGAAGACGGATTGTCCAATTCATCTTCATGGGAGCACCACCGAGACCCTGGGGGACAAGGAGAGGTGGCCAGGAGCCAGGATGGGAAACAACAGTTTTGCCTTGTTGGCACCCACGATGTTTGCCAAACAGCACTGGCAAATTGTTACTTTCTACTACCACATTATCAACCTCTCTCTTCTAATAAGCTAATCATTTGAGGTAAATTAATTACAGCAAGAACCAGGGCAACGCTAACAGATAATCACGTTAGCGACACTGCTAAATGCACAATGGTGCGGCTAGTCATGCTGGCTGGGAGTGGCAGCTGAAAGTGTTGAAAACAGACTGGCTTGTCACTCAGCTAGTCCTCTCTACAGCAATATTTCTTTGCCTTTTAAGACAATTTCTTGTTTTTCAGGGTTACCTGTGAAGCAACAGATCTGAACTCTATTAACTCTATGCCTGACACATTGTTTATAAAAGATCCTGAAAGCTTCATCTGTTCATATTGAGTGCTTCCTAGGAGAAAGAAATACCCAAGGAACTGTAAGTCCTTGTAATTATTATAAATGAAAATATCAAGCCATAAAGAATATTCTAGCACTGTTCATATTGTTCAAAGGAAGAGAATAACAAAGTAGCACAGCTTTGTTTAAAATTTCTTTTTCCAATGTAATCCAAAGAAATCCTACACTATCAACAGGGCCATGATATTACCAGACAATGTTAAACAAAATACCAGGCAGGTTAAATCTTACTGTGAAGTACCCAGACAAAGGGTATTTTTTTACAAATAGATGTGTAAATAATATTCTTTGGGGATACAAAAAATGTATTTAGGGGAGGAGACATTTTGAACTCTGTAACATGATATCATATAACAGGACACCATAGGAGCTGTCTTAATTTTCACAATATTTAAAATTGTTTGAATGTGTGTTCAACTCATTAAATCATTTAATACATATATAGGTATGTACGTACACTATGAACGTACACTATGTATGGAAAATCAATACCACATAGCTCAAAGGTAGATTTAGCCCTGTACCCTGTTTTCAGCACTAGCCAATTAGAAAAGTAAGAAAGAACAGGGCAAGTGTGTACCGAGAGTTCCCTAGGAAACTCTTCAGCCTCCTAAGTTTTGCAGTGTAGGGATAAGAAATGGTTCTTTAATACTCACATACCTCTGGTATTCTTTGCCTTTTAAAAAATTCAATCCTTTGGTGCCTTCATATCTTGGGCGAGCAATGGGTTAATGAAGAAAAGCATGTGAGGTTACTATGACAGATTTGCAGTTTCCCCTTCATACACAGGATCAGAAATGAAGTAGCAGGTTCACAGTCACCATGGCCCTTTCTTGGAAAAAAAAAAAAAGTCTAATGCCTCTTTAGGAATTAGAACTTAACAAATTTTACTTTAGGAAAACAGCTGAAACCTTGATTTAAATAGTGAAAATTATGCAGATTCTGAAAAGAAGAGATTTGTTAGAAGTCTTTGAAATAAGAAGGGAGAATCAGACAGTATTATTTAGACTTTCAAGCCTCTTTTACAGACCATTATGAGAAGGCACCATAAAAACAAATTTTCAGAGGGCAAAATGAAGCTACACTGTGGTTAGAATCCAGTTAAGACAAAAAACTGAGTAGGAGTGAACACAGCTGATATTCAACAAGGCAAGCAGAGATGTTTTCCAGAACAAGTACTTGCATCTAATATACAATTGGTACGGAGAAACACTTTAGAAATAAATGCATATCTGAGCAGAAGTAAGATATCTATTTTCCTTGTCAAATTGACACATCATACATGAACTTTCTCTGCTCATATAAAGATAAAGAAAAGTCTTTCACTTTTTTGACCACTGAAAGAGAGAAGAAAGCATACTTTTTCAAAGTTTTCCTTTTTTTATATTAGTATGTAAGACAGAAAAAAAAACCAAAAACCAAACTAGACCATTCGCCTATGTGACTGCAGGCAGGTAACACACCATAGCACATTTTCATTTGTTAATTCCAAGCCTCAGCAGAAAGGCCACACCGGAACAGTCCAACTGTTCAGAGAAAAACAGCATAGAAGTGTTACGGGAAAATATGCTATGACTAGTCCATTTCTTGTAACAAAAACATACAGTACTACTTGAGGCTACAATCTATGACCAAGTCATTTAAAAAGCACCTAATAAATGTCATTACTTACTTTATTCTTTATGGTTATGATTATTCTGATCTCTCTCTCGAGAATTATTTCCAAGGTAACTAGCGAGAGGAGAACAAGTCACATGCACGGGCTGGCTTTCTACTTGTTTCAAAGGTAAGATAAACTTAAAGAATCACCACCTCTTGCGCTTCAAGCATAAGGGTCAAAAGAAAACCAACAGTTTATAATAAATTACTGTCAACTGATTCATGAAATAGCTGAAACTGCAAGTTCTACCGCCCACACAGAGGCAGAGCTAAGAGTTGAAGGCAGACAGCTGTATTCTTCAAACTGAGGGCACACACGTGCCAGGGTAGTATTCAAAAGAAGGGAAGAATCAAGCATAGCTAACTGGAAGTACAAAGGCAAGAGGTTCAAACAGGGGCATTTACATTTTTGCCTCCAACAGTTCGAAAGTAGACATGAAAGAGCAACCGATGAAAACAGACCTGGAATTCTTCAGAAAAGGAAGCATTTTACTGGTTCTGCTTAGTTTGAGACAATTCACTGAAACACATTGGATACTGTTGAAACAAAACACGTTCTCACCTACTGGCTAATTGCTTAGGTCAAAAGAGGTAATATTCTCAAAGCCTCCTTAGCATGCTGCACTAAGATGACCTCAGGTGACTACCTCTTGCTTCTAGCTGACTTAGCCCATTCCTCTGCTCTTTGGCCAGGTTCTTGACAAACTATAGCCTAATACTTCAGCAGAAAAGCCATCAACAGTGGAATAGCTCATTACAATTGCGTGGCCAACATTTCTTGCAGAGTCTGCTATGATCAACCTCAGGGTGAAGAAACCTACTGCAGAATGACCCTTCAGTGGCCAGATCAAAACATGGTTATACCAAGCCAAAACCAGAGCATGTCCTTTTCATCCAGAAATACCATATCATCCTCAAAGTACTTTTTCAATTTAAAAAGCCTTTACTTCATCCTTGTCCTGCCCTGTTGCAAGTGCCTCCTTGCCTATATGCATTGAACTGGGCAGGGTATGTGGGAGTCTTCACAGAAAACGTCCCAGTCTTTCAACTTTAAAGTTTCTTCTGAATTACAGTTCTTAACGTTTTTACAGAACAAAATTTTTACGTATAAGCATGCAGAAGTTATCATCACCTCATGTGCTAGCAACAACCATATTATTATAAAATCATTTGCACGAATCAAACCCCTTCCACTCCAGGACTCTCCTGAGGCCATTGCCTTGTGTCACCAGACATCCATTTCACACTTCATCTTCCTTTTGTTTCCTAGCTGCAATATGGTCTGTTTAGGTTACCTTTTGCCTCTTTCATTTGTAGTCTTAAGATTGTTTATAGCTAGATATACACACATATATACATTATTTACATAATTTCCCTATGGCTATGCATGGCTATATTTCTTGTTCTCTTTGTTGATTTTTTTCCTCTCTTTTCCACCCTCTCTGCTTTTACTTTTCCTTATCTGCTTTCTTGCACTGCACTTTCATCCCCTTCCCTATTCTCTCTCAGTTTTCTCAAAAATATTCTCCTCTCACAGCTACAGGCAAAAAAAGCAAGAAGGCAAGAGCAAAAAGAGACTGCTCATTGCAAGAGCTGGAAGGGTGACTGCATAAGAGGTTTTCCTATTGCAACAAAATACAGTTTGCTGTGGCTCTGTCCCTTTGCTACTTCACATGTTGTGAAATAGGAGAGCATTTAAAAAATAATAAAAATAATCCAAGTATCCTTGTTGCTTAGTAAAAATTTGCACAGGGGTTTCTCAGTAGTCACCAAGATGTCAGTCCTGCTAAGAGCCATCTTCACAGGATGACCACACGAGACTAATTTGCTGCAATGACGCCTTCAGGTTGTGATAAATAAACCAGATGTAAAGTAAATGTTCAACCTCCAGAAAAACACCGAAGTTGGCTCAGGGAAATAACATCAGCAACACAGTAGGAGGCAATATGCTCTTTGAGTTAGCACTGGGCAAAGGGCCATGGCACACTTCTGTTTTCCCATGTATTTTTCTCATTGGAGAGAACTTTGTGGCCAGTGTTTATTAAGCTATTAATAACAGCTTTTAGCAGGAGAGCTCTTGACTGACATTTGAGCCAGTTCCAACTAAAAATTGTGTGCTGTTTCAGTTGGAGAAACCATTCTTTTCTCTGTTACTCTCAAAATAGTATGCTTTTTTTGTCAAGGTAAACCTCACAACGTGCTAGTGATAAAAAAAAAGGCTTTTTAAAGAAGAGAGCAAGTCTAATAATTAATACCTGAACACCACCAGCCCAGGCAGATTCATGGCACTCTCTGCATCACTTGTACCGTTCTCCTCAAATCTTTGAGTAGGTAAGCAGGGAAAATTTAGCTCTTAGAAGGTTTTTAGATATCATTTGATAGAAGCAACCTGGGAGACATCTGACATCAGTTAGTTTTTTCAAGTTTCAAAGGAGAAGCAGCACCGTATTACCAGTCCTGTCTAGTGAATCAATGACATGTTCAAACCTGAGAAAGGAGCTTGTCCTGTAAGTCATAACTCATCAGATAAAATACTCCTTTAGGATCAAAATGAAATTTAGACCTGGAAGGAACATTTGAAACCTGTGTCTTCAATAGGGCAAAGATTACCCGTGCAGAACTATTATCTGAAACAAGAAATTAGTGTACTATCTTGCTCTACTGTGGGGCAATATTTCAAATAATAGCAAGCTCCTGAATGGGTTATTTTTTCTGTGTGAACATTGGAATTTTCTCCTGTTACAGACTCACTATCACAACCCAGCTTCATTCCACCAGATATATATTTACTCAGCCACATGAAAAATCTGGTAAGTGTCATAGGACTGACTTTCAGGAGTGCCGTGCTCCCACATACGTCATCACTTTTTTAATTCTGGGAAAATGAAATAAAACAAAATATAGACACCTCAGACCTCATATTGCAATGTTTCACTTCTGTGTGGTTTTGCAGCCGATGCATTTTCTGCTTTACTTGTGTCTTTCTGAGACCTACCCTGCGCAGAAGGTACTGTACAAAGAAACCCTTACCAGGAATTTTTGGGGTGTATGCATGCATGTATGTATGTGCATACGACTATATCTTAGAGTCCCAGGTGTCATCTAGAACTGGTTTTTCTTTATATACATTTTTTGAAAAATCCTGATGTCCTAGGACTTATCAGGCATAGCCTGAAAACTGAGTCCTTCCTGAGCTTTACTTCCCACGCATCTCATCAGAGATTCTGTTTTGAGCATGCTCAAGGTTTGGCACTTCAGCAACAGCTACATGGAAAACCTCTTCCAGCAAGCTGACACTTCTGTAGGACCTGTTGTCATCCTCTTTTTCCCCCTCCTGTCCATTAGAGCTACCAGCTGATCTAAGTTCACCTTGAAGACACCTCTAGACCAGCCATGCCTTGCAGGGTTTGTACAAACCAACCCGCTCATCTAACCCTAATTTCTCAAAATTCCCATGGATGACTTCTGATTTCAAAAGACTGAAAAGAATATAGAACAGAAATGATGCTGCTCAGAGAATTAGGAGACCTGTACTGAGGTTTTTTGCTCTGCCACATATCCCTTCTGCAGGCCTTTAACAAACTACTTCAGCTGTTTGTTTCTCCTTCCACTGCCACCTTTGGTGTAAGGAGATGGTGCTGGTTGGTAAGGCCAGCTGCAGGACACCATAGACATCCATCCATGCTCACGGGTGCAAACTTATTACAGACCCCAAAGAAAAATGGCAAATCTAATGACCAACTGCTACCAAGCAAACAGCATGCCAAAAGCATTAGGAAAACAGAATCTCACAGCATTACCCCCTTAAACATTTTCCCAAAGATGAAAGGAACCAGTACCACAGTGAGAATTGCTGTGTAAAGCAATGACAAGGTCTCTTCTGAAGAGACTCATTAATCCCCATCTACTGAACTGTGACAGTGCCAGGCTCTGCAGTGGCAAGATGGACAGCAAGGAGACATCACCCACACCTTTCAATGATCTGCACAACCTGCCTTTTGCCCTATCGATACCAAGACACACAGTTACTTCCTGACTGTGTGCTACTTAAGTTAACAAATTATTACTGAAGTGATTTTCTAAGGTGTTGAGGTCAGCAAAGCACTAGGAAGAATCATGGCTAATGAGCAAGCCATCGCTACTGCCAAATGAAAATTGCTATAAGGCAGTGCAGAGTATCCTATTAAAATTGGCCATGAATTTACAACTGCCAAATGGTATCTCTTGTTTCATGAAGGGTAGGGGGTTGGGTTTAGAATTTTTTAAAAGACTAAAGGCATACAGCTTTTGAACTTAGTCCAATCACCTGCAAACACATTCTGAACTCACTGTGTTAGTAAAGAGAACAAAAGCAAAAAGAAGGGCTTATAGTTTCACTTTTTAACTTCCCTTGTATTTCTAGCTCTTAAACAATTTTGATAACTAGTTTCAGTGAGTTATGTACATGTCTTAACATTCAAGCAGCAATTTCTCAGAGACATTTGTCATGCAAGTAAGGGTTCAAGATAGGCATTTTCACAGTGAACATTCATAATTTCACTTAAGAGCAAGTTGTTACAGCCACAGCCGCTGTAATCCAAGAGCGGATCTGGACTAGGAAAAAAGGAGAAGCACTTCCAACCACCAGGAGAACTTGGTCTGTTCGGCATTAGCATCTCCTCTGCAGTGTCTGTGCTATTGACCAGCAAGTCCCTCAGCAGCCGCAGTCTCTCCAGCCCAGCTTGGCAGTTGTGTGCTCATCAGAAGATGACATCACCATAGACACACAAAAAGCAAAACCACCACCATTTCTCCAAGTAGAGTAAGTGGTGATGTCAAGGAGTTGGTTCCTGTCCTTGCTCTGTTCCTATCCAGTAAATACTCACAGCACTTTACAGCCAGTTCTAGACCCAACTCTTGTGTGCCAAGAATTGAAAGGATTTCCCTGATATTTTCATCCCAGACTATCTAGAGTCAATGCACTTTAGCCCTAAAATGCTGACCCTCTCTCACCAATCTCCCCAAAATATAACTAATCTGTTTCATGGAAAAAAATCAGCCAAGCAGGGATCTTGTGATGCAGTTTGTCACAATGCAAGTTCAGTTTGCGGCATCTAAAATGGTAAAAATAATAATAATACAAGAAGCAACACAACTGACATTTAAAAGAATTTGATTGATGCTAAAGCCTGTGGGGAAAAAAACATAGATCTTCAGAAGGGGTAGGAATGCTACTCACTGAAATAGAGACTTTGAGACTTAAAGGTCTTAATCCTGGGGGGGTGGGGTGGGGGAGTGGGGAGAAGAAGAAAAGAAAAAGATGAAAATACTTCCTAGGACTTTTGTTCCTACAGGACAAAAAAAAACCAAGTAATGCTATTGAGGATGCATTTTCAAAATTGTGAGAAGTCCTAAAAGCCATAATACATTCTGGCTAGAAAACAAATTGTCTTCACAGTATTATAGGATTTAAACCAAGCAGACTTTGTCAGTGGCTTTAGCGTGATGAATCAGGTAAATTGGAGGCTGAATCATCACTATATCCCCAGGCATCTGCAGTGAAACAGAGAGGAAAGGAAAATAAAAAATTAGAGAAGCACCTAGAGGATGTTCAGGAAATCACAGGCAAACAGAATCACACTGATCTGGAATGTTTGCATCAGGTTTTTTAATGACAGGTAGTATTTGGGGGCTATGAAAAGATACAGCAGGGGGGCTTCTGAACCTCCCACAGCTGAGGCTAAACCCAGCGAGAATCGGACCACCACAAAGCAGACCCCCAAAAAATAGTGGAAGAACAGAAAATACCTCTGTGTAAGCGATTAGATGGAGGTAAACTGAAATCTCCAGAAATTATGAAGAAGGAACCCAAAATAACTCCACCAGCAGCTGGAGGGCTGCCCTTCACCCCCACTGCCCCAGCAGTGCGGGCTTTGGGACAGGCGAAGCCGTTCTCGCCCTCAGCCCGGGAAAGCTCCCCGGCCTGCTCGGCAGATGCTTTCATCACGTTTGGAAACAGCCCAGTGGCGATACCTTCTCCTGGCATCCTCCCCCTGTCTCCAGAACACAACTCTTCCGCCTGATTGAGGCAGAGGTAACAAACCAGCCCCTCCGAGCTGGGCGTCAGCCGTGCTCTTGAGGAACGGGGGAAGCTGTTCTGCTGAGCAGGTGCCGTGGGGATGGGACAGCAACACGATGCTGTCCATGCTTGGTGTCTTCTTTTTCTTTAAGTTTCTTCCCCTCCTCCCCCCTCTTTTTCAGAAAACTTATGCCTGACCTGTATCAACCTAACAGGAAAAAAGTTTGGGGTTTTTTTCTGATTGTTTATTCGTTCCCTTTTTCCCCCCACAGACTAGTACCATCAAGACACACGTTACCCTGACAGCAGAGACAAAAGTCACTCCAGTAATGCAAACCAACCCCACTCCTTGTTGTGCCGCACACCGGTCCCTGGTGGCTTCAGGCTGCCGAGGAAGGTGAAGGACAGAGAGCTGCAAAAGCCTTCCCACCGCAGATGCAGTGAAAGCTCTCAGATCTCACTTCTGCTTTTCAGCACTTGTGAGAAAGGTACAACAGGACCTTTTCTTTCCGTCCATACAAAAACCAACCTGCTAGCTGAGGAATGAATAATATCTATTGTAGAGGCTGGCTGGTTTCCTGCAGCAAACAACAAAAATCACTTTTAAGTGATAGGCACGGCTTATTCTGCACATTTTACACATGGCCAAATGGAAGTGCTAGATGGCAGCAAGGCCCCAGGTAGATCCCATTTTAGCTCTGACTCACTTAGGAAGTGCCTTGATATTTACTTGACAGTCATTTCAAATACTTGTCATTGGAATTTGTCATCTACATTTTAGATCTGGATGTCCTCAATTCATCAAAACTCTTGTGCCCAGAATAGCACATACAAGACTTCCAGTGACCCTCTGCGGGGAAAACTACAATTATTCCTTGCAATTCACATGCAGCCAGGTTTACCTGTGCCTGTCCCCGGTGAGAACACAGAGCATCGGCTTCAAAAGCACCGGTCCATAATTTCACAGATCTAACAGTCAAAGCACAGCTACTGTGAAGCTTAAAACAAACAAAACGTAGGTTTGTGCCATTTACATAACAGAGAGAAAGTGGAAAGAAAACTTGCTCAGATCTTGTACGTTTGAACGTGGACTTCAGTGCGACTCTCTGAAAGCTCGATCTAAGATTGGAGCTGCATTGAAGAAAGCAAAACAAGCTGAAAGCCCAAGCAGAACTGTCCTTCAGCTTAGGCACTAAAACAGGGTGACTGGTGGGAGAAGGGACATGTCCTCAGCCCACAGCCACGGCCCAGGTGAACTGCACATGTCCACAGCGGAGCAGTAAAAACACATAATCACTTTGGTTTGAAACTTCTCCTGAGAAGCCTTTCAACCTTCAACCAAACATCAGCTCATTAGCAATAGGTCAAAGCCACATGGTATTTAACTTTGGATTAAATATCACTCTCATTCTCAGCGGGAAGCCAGGGCATTAACATATGTCTTGTCATGTATTTTCCCTTCCTGTTACATCTGATTAATTATGCCTCTCTCCGAAATCTTTGCTTAGACTTTATGTGAAATGAAAACCCATGTCAACGGGAAGAGGACAAGCCTCAGGAGAGAGATGGCAGCAGGGGAAAATAATTCTTCCCTCTCCCCAGAGCTCTGCCCTCTATTTAGAACTGCAGCAAAACCACAGGGAAGCATTTTTTCTTGGTTGAACGTACCTTCCATTTTCCTAAAGACTTCACTGATTGCAAGACTTCGTTAACACTAATACAGGCTAAAAACCACAGGTTGTTTCCATATGGAGTGGTACTGGTCTCAATCACAGACTAACAAAACATACCGCAGTAATGATATATGTATATCACGACAGTGAAAATATAATGCCTACAGGTACTTCCACTTCTAACTGGAAAAACCAGTTCCATAAATTTCCCAGTTTCTCAGCTTTGCCACTTTTTTTTACATTTTGCAATAAATATTGTTCAGCTTGGTGACAGGATATTCCAAAGCTTTTAAAGCAAAACAAACTGATCGTTTTTCTAGCACAGAAACATTAAAGCTCTTTCACATTAGGTTGAAAGCATTTGGACTAATATTTTGATGTTAAAAACATTGATTTTTCTTCTAGAAAGTTAGCAATGTTATGGATGCAGCAGCTGATGTTCACACATGACACATTAATGGTCAGCTTGATCAGAAGTTATAACCTCAGATTTTAAGGTGCCATAGCCTCTTAATGAAAATTTGTTTCATGGTACAAATTTATTATTTAATTATTTTCATTATACTTATAGAAACAGATTTGCATGTTCAGTAATAGCTGAGTGGAGCTTTGTAGAGCAGATTTAAATACTCCATAGATTATCCAAAAAAGCATTTGGAGCTGGAGATGTTCGTTTTCATGTTAAAGTGATAAATACAGAGAGAGAAGTCAAACTGCATGTGTGAGAAACAAAAAAGCACTTCAAACAAAAAGCAAAGCAATGTCAGGAAGGTTGCAAGCAGCCACCAGCCATTCCCAAACTCACTCACATCTGCTCACACAAACCCAGTCACAAATTCTTTCTGCATTCATTTCTCCCAGAGGCTTTGTCGCTGCACCGTGCCATTCCTTGGGGGGAGAGATGCTCCCTGTGCCACGCACCACAAAGAGCCTGCCATAAGTTAACTGATAAATGCACTGCTCTTACCTCCTGACTGGCAAAACATAGGTGTAGAGATCCTGCATCTGAAAAAAAAAAAAAAAAGAGAGAAAAAGGAAGAAAAACCCACAAAACACATAAAACTGGCAAAGACGACATGAAGATAGAATATATAGTATATAAGATAATATATTACTATTAATAATGTATTACTACAATAATTAATGTATAACTATAATTATTATAATAGTTTTATAATATTATTGTATTATTGACAGTGTGCTTATACATATAGTAGTACCTATAATACACATATTACTGCATAAGCAAAGAGACAGAATTGGCAGCTGGCACAAAATCAGGAAAACATCATCTGCCCAAAAAATTAATGGCAACTCTTTCACCATAAAATTTGCATGGTAGATTACGCACCTTCACAGCCTCTTCCCCATCATTTCTATTCTGCAACATGCATCGTGCAACCTCTCCTTCCGCGCAGCAGATGCAATGGGCTGCCACATCCATAACCACCGTTTTAAAAAAGTCCATTTCAGTTGTGTCTGCATGTGCCTACATGTCAGTTCTAATGCAAAGATGGAATTGAAGACTACGGTTCCTCTGCTGTCAGTTTTGGAGGTAAGCCCTGAGCACAAACATTTCCGTGGGTGCAGCAATGCCCTGCCCATGAACGTCCCGGATTTCACAGAGGAAAGTTTTATGGAAACGAAGGATTTGTGCCTTTTGTAATGGCGCTTTTTACTCCAGTAAGCTGCCAAATGCACGAGTGCCATAGAGATAAAAGTGATTTTTAGGTTGTGAGGAAGTTATTTCAGGATTTTTTTCAAATAGCCTTTGAAGGAGCAAAGAGGTATTCACAGCTGAGTAGAGGACGTAAGAGGGGATTTTCTCCCCAGTAATACACCACACAAAATAATATTGAAACGCTGTATTTTATACCAAGCCTCCAACATCTGACTACTCTCTAGGCTTCAAAAACATCCAAGACTGCTAAAGTTTCCCTTTTAATTTTGGCTACAAACAATCCAGGAAGGTCTCCGATTATATTAATGGCTCTCATCTACCATTTAAACACAGAGCCACTTTCTATCATCTCTGTGATCAGGGAGCAAATGATCCCAACAAAACAACTTTATTTTTTATGTCTTTCTAATAATTTTGTTATTGCTGAGTTCTCATTTCAGAGATATCTCTGTGATTTACAAGTTATTGTTCTGGCTAGAGTATATTATCTTAAGCAGCAACCAACATAATTTAATATCTATGGTGGTATGTACATATATGCATGTATAATTTTAGGTAGATGTATGTGTTTTATGAATGAATGCTACCTGCTAAAAATGAACCTGTTGCTTAAGAAATTAATTCCTCGGGGAAAAACAGCTTTCCTGACCCACTGGAGCCCCGTCTCCCCTGGGGGATGCCTGTAGATCAAGGACACACACAGCAGAAAGAGTGCATGGGATGCTTTACAGACAAATGCAGCTCCTGCACATTTCAGGCCCCTAATGCACTAAAATAAAGTTATTACTAATAACACAAAATTCTAAAGACCAGAGGAGAAAAATTTAACGACTGAGGCAAAACAGTCAATTGCGTTACAAAGCACCATAATCACTATTTATACCTGTGCATCCACTGAAGCCGTTTGCTGGGGAAGGAGCTTGTGGTTGCTCGTATTGCACACACCGTGGGAATTTGGGATGAAGGTGCCGGTGTGACCCCGCTGGTCCTCTGATGGGCAGTGACCACTTTGGAGCGCCTCCGTAATGCACACAGATACCACGATGCTATGGAAACGCTGCTGGTTTACACCAATTTCCTTCTTATCCCTCTGCCCTCTGCATCCCTGTCACAGGTTGTTACCAATAACCTGCAAAGCAACGGAGTCTGCGGTGGATGCTGTCCCTCCTCAGGGACTTCTGGCTACCCATCCGCAGCCTCCACCACACCATCAGGGCTTTGCTGTCCCTTCTCCCACCTTCTGCCACCCTACTACAATCTTCGACTATCAAATCTGGTGCTGAAACCCAGCTGCAGGGTGGGCTTTGAGCCTTGCAGCGCTGAAGGAAAGGGTCCGCGCTGTTTTGCTGCAGCACATCATCACGCCCTGGGCATGCCAGTCCCAGTAAAGCTGCAGCCGTTACTGCTCGACAAGGCAGGTTAGGCACTGCAATCGGTCCTTGGCAGCGTCCGGCCAGCCATGGCTGTAACAGCAGATGGTCAATGTCATTCTTGTCACCAAAAAGCTTCATACCTCCTTACAGCACGAGAGCACACGCCTGCTTCTCTGCCCTCCTGGAGATCCCCAGCTGAGAAACATCAGACAACGCGCACTGGGGTGTCCTCCAGCGCCATCGGCAGCTCTCGACAGTAACGATCCTCTCTCATTATCTCATACACAAAATTAGGGGTGCCTAAAGGGTTTTAACAAAGCCTCCTTATGTCTTGATACTCAGAAACACCTATGAGTTTTTAGCACAAATTAGCATATATTTTTTGTAATATATATACACACCTACACTTTTTTATGTGTGTATATACACCCACACATACACACTTTTCTTCTGCCAAAGCATTACTCTAGCCCTGAAAAAAACATTGTGGCCCTTGTAAGCCATCTCATTTTCCGTCTCAAACTCCTTAACAAAAATTTTACTTACTCTCCACCAGCCTTTTATGGGAAGACACCAGCCCTCATTATTTATCATGCTGGGAGCTCTCCTGCAGTTTCCTTCCCCAGCACCTCCAGGCTGTTTTAGCACAGATCCTTGCCAGGATGCAGACCCCGCTCGGCGGGTGTAGTCCTTTCGTGCTGTCGCCACACGCTATAGTACTTCGTCACAACGGCCAAATATTTTGTTTGCATGCACCAAAGGATTATAACTGCTCCTCCTGACTGCCCTCTCATCATTATTTATGGCTCACCAAACTCTTGTCATCTATTTGTTTTATCACTGGTGAGTTTATATTTACTTAAAATACTATGATTAAATTTATGTAGTGTGTGTGAGTCTATATATGTATACATACACATACAAGTCATAGGTAGTGAGGCTTTCGTCAAGGAAAGGGTACCTTTTTTTTTTTCATCTGAACTTTGCGTTTCTGAAGGGGTTTCCATGGGCAGAAACTGAAATTCTCAGCCCGTGAGCAGCCACACACGGGCAGCAGCAAAGCACGCTGCGGTGCAGCGGCCAAACCTCCCTCCTCCGCAGCTTCCCTGGGAGCCACAAGCCCAGCAAGTCCTCTTCAGCCACAGCACAGAGTGACATACGTGGGATCAACAACTGCTCAGTAAACAGGTTATTGCATGCATAATACTCTCTGAAATGTTAAATATTAAAACACTTTATTGTCACTCATAACCAAAATAAACCCTGTACCACCTGTCCCTCAGCTACTGTGCTACAAAACCCCCCAAACCAACCAAACTTAAGTTCTCTATTAGAAAAATAAACTGAAATGATTTTGTACAACTGCATCAGCGTGATGTGCTCCCCCCATCACCGGCGGGTCTCACCCTGCCACTGCAGGCCACCCTGCAGAGCCTCAAGTCCTTCCCTGCAGCTCCCCAGTTACCTCAAATGAAATCAGCACAAGATACAGCTCAGCCTTGTCAGGCCTGGCTTACCTGAATAACTAATGTTTAGCACGAGGGTGTTTTCCACCTACTGAATACGATCAACGTCTGAACCTTTTGGCTAACGCAAAGCGTCCCTGGTTGCCCAGCCCAGCCAGCACTGGCCGTGGGACAGGGACCAAGGAGCTGCTCTGGCCACCCCGTCCTGTCCAACAGGCAAGAGCAAGAACAGCGAAGCCTTCACCCCACTCTGTGAAGGAGGAAAAAGCAGCACATGGCAAGCAATACTGAAACAAGCACTGAGGGATTTTTTTTATTCCCTAGCTATTAAATGTTTCATGTGCAGAAAGCCAAAAACCAGCCCCCCCGGCTAAAAATGGTGTACAAGGGCTCCTCTACAACCTGGGCTGCAGCATTTTATGGTACAACAGGGGAAAGGTCTCTCCCTTTTTTACCTTTTTACTCAGGTTTCTGGAATTCACAAGAAAATCTCAGAATTGCAAACATCCTGGGGAATTTCAGCACCACACAATTTGCTCGCCACTGTCAGTATGGGCACAGAAATCACAAACTGTTGTGGAGTGTAGAAGGATGGTTCCTACACCTAGATCACTCCTAAAAGATACCCATCCAAGCTGTGCTGGAATCCCTTACAGAGGGAAACAGACAGGCAGACTGAGAAAAGACTCTCTGCTTCAGTTACAGTTTTGTTACAAATACACAAGAATGGATAATTTTGCTTGCTACTAAACAAGCCCTACATTTTTCAACAGCTCCAGAGGACTTATACAGACCTTGCATTACCTTTGATATATTTTTCACCTCGCTTTATAGGTGGGTCACCTTTGCTGCTGCCTTTCCACTGCTTGTGCACCAAGGAACCACCCGAACCTCTCCCACCGAGCCCGAGTCGTGCTGCGGGTGGGCATCCATGTGCAAATCTATTTTTGAAGTGATAAAGGCGGCAGGAGAGTTGAACACATGCCCAGCCTGCCTCAGATCAGATGCTTCGGTATCATATATACAAAAGGCACTAATAGTAGCTATGTTATCTATGACAGCTTTGAGTGTTAAAGACAAATAATCTCATCAAAAGGTGATTTACTTAAAGAGAAAGATATTCCATAGGAGAAGGAAATGTATTTTGGTTTGTGGCAGAACTATTTTAGGGTCACCGATACGATTTTGTAATGTTGAGAACTAAGAAGTTTTCAACAAATAAATAGTCCTTCCCATTCCCAAACCCATCAAAGTCTGCACCCTTGAGAGCATCTTTATTAAATACTGTTTGTTTTCCTGCATTTTATTAATTATTTATATATCATATGCAACATGGAGCCTGGTTTTCACCTGTTTTCATGGCAGTAAAAACTTTTAGGACTACCACTAAACCTAACACCCTGGGAAATGCTGCCTGCCCAACACAGAGGGATCCACTGCTCTTACATACCCTTCACCTGTGAGGGATCTTCTTACAGGTTTCAGTGGAAACAGGAGTAACCAGCACCTCTGGCAGTCCTTCACCAATTCTCAGCTCCTGCTCAGGCTTCTTTGCTAGAAAGAAGATGAAGTATTTGCTGATGAGTGGGAAGTTTTGCAGCAATTCACAGTAGCTTCCAGAAAGCATATCCTCCAGAGCTATGCCCTCTGGCGGGCTCAGACATAGCAGGTTACTTGGCAGCCAAGAGATTTTGGACCATGAGACGGCTCTGGAGCACAAGGACTATGAAAACAGCAGTCTCTCCCATTTAAACCTTGGGTTAAAGTGAGCTCTCCCCCTCTTAACTCTTTTCCAAACTGACTTCCAAGCACATTTTTTTGCTTCTACATGCCAGTTCCTGCCCAAACAGCTTATCCTGACCCAGGAAATCCTTTCCCTAAGCTTATACTCTTTCTTTTCCAGAGAGCAATTTTATTTTTCACTTGCATCTCCTGATTTACTCTGTATACCCTTTAAGTCCAGTTGTGCTTCATGCAATGATCCCTGAATTTAAGTGATCACTTATCTCACCTAACGCAAACTATAGAGATAACTCATTTTAAAAGCCTGCTCTTTTCATAGCACCCTCCAAAGCAGGGTGGCTTAAGACAGAAAGAAAATTGTTGCCGTAACTTTTTTTAGTGTCACTGCTGAAGTTTCTAGACTTTTTTTTTTTTCCCAGTTCCAAAAAAACCCGAAAAATGCTGTTGTGATCCTAATGCAGGTTTCTTATGTGATGCTTTTACTAGGGAGGTTAGTGTAGATGCTCATACAGTTTCACTGCTTGTCAGAAAGTCAAGATTAATTACTCCTCTAAAGCAACCACATGCAAGAAGTCCATCAGCATTGATACTCCAATGGCTGCAGCACTTCGGTGGGAAGACACTGAGAGATTTTTCTGGATATTCTCTGTTTAATGGCTTAAGTAGCCACAAACACTAAGAATTATGTAGCTTTATAACGTATTTTGCTATAGAGCACAACATGCTGGCTAAGTTAGCCCTGAGAAACCAGTAGCCTTCCTCTACCGTCTGGCACAGCAGGAAGAGCCACTGCTGCGAATGTGCTGTGTGACAGTTTATTAAAAATAAATCTCACACCTAGAGGAGGAATATAAATGCTATTATCTCGTCATGCAAACAATTTTGAAAATTTTCTGTCAACAGTGTCAAATCTAATGACATCTTAGAAGCTGAGGGACAGCAAAGAGTAAAATGTTGGGCTTGTTCTCATTAAAAAAAAGAAAAAAATTCAAATCTCTGTGGGGCAATGGAAGAACCGCATCCTGTGCCACACCTGCAGATCCATGGCTGATCTTTTTCAGTATCAATGACACACAGCCATGAGACAACCTTCCTCTGCGGGCAGCAGAGCGGGTGTCCTGGCTGCATCTGCACCAGGCAGAGGGTTTGGGCTAGAATCTGTCCCTCTGATGTCCCAGCAGAGTGCTGGGAGTGTGTCGTCACCGATGCCAGCCCGGGGGATGTGATTTTGAGCCTGGCCCCAGGACGCAGCTGAGAAGCGTGCGAGAGCACACGTACACCCCCGGTAACCTTCCCTGCTCTGGCTGTACCGCTGCCCTTGAGAGAACACCCAGCGTGAGCAGAAGGTACAACCAGGAAAATGAATTAGCGCAGCAAGTTGGAAAAAAAATTAATTAATAGTTACAGGAGGAGGATAAAAATAGAAGAAAAACCAAATGATCCCCTATGTTTTTCAAGGGATTTGAACACTCACAGTCTACCGTGTCACCCAGCTGCTCTTCAACACATCCAAGGACAAGGCTTCTCCACTGGGATGGCCATTCCCCCACTGGACACTCTTCGGATCTCCTGGGCTTTCCACCTAAACATAAGCATCGAGACAAAGACCCTGTGTAAGGCTGCAGGAATCTCTGGTCTCACACCAAATTTCCCTGACACTCACGGAGCAGGGCCAGCGTGGCACATCCCAGGTGTGGGTGCCATGGGGGGACATCACCAGGGGCTGGCCTGGCAGGGACTGCGTGAGATCTTATAGCAAAAATGGGCTTGAACTGGACTTCTGTTGTTGGAAAGATAATAACTTTTTCTATAAATTTTCCTGAAATTAGGACCACTCTGCCCTAAGTAAACAGATTCCTTTATAGAAAAAGTAAGCAAAAAAATAAGAACTTTATCTTTTCATGGATAGGGAAGCAATCTTATTATTGCAGGCTATTATAACTTTCAGGTTTCTATCAAAAAGTTCTCTAAGGGAGATAAATATCACATTAAACTAGCCATACAGTCCCAGAACTCCTGCATTTTAAAATCACCCTGGAGGTCAGAAACTTACACAATTACCTCTACATCTTACATTCTCTTATGAACCTCTATATCAAAAAGGAATAGTCAATTCTATTCAGGGTTACTATGGCTTCAAGATAGACACAAAATTTTAGCAGGAAAGGTCTTGCAATAGAAATTTGGAGATACGGGGGTGGGTTTTGGTGCAGATAGCAGTATCAAGGTTACACTTGATTTTTTTAATGTGAATCCTGCTGTAGTTTCATATTCATCATAAAATGCATGTATTAGTTATACTGTTTCTATTTGTGCTAGTTGGATAGGTTTAAATATGCCTTGGTTTCAATGTCATTTGTAGTAAGCATGTTAGACTGAATCCATCCACCTTTGCATGCACAGTAAACCTTTAGAGATGAGAGGATGCTGAAGACTAAAGCATAGTGGGGTTTCTTCTCCAAGAAGGACTTTAGTACATTAGGTAGTTAATTTACCTTTTCAAAGATGATCCAAAATAACTAGTATTTAAAGGATTCAGGAGTTACTATCTTTTATTATGTATTAATTTAAGCAATGTAAAAGCTAACAATTGTTAAAAAAAAAAGACAGAAAAACATTTTTTCACTTGGCTTATCCTTAACCCAAAAGTAATTTTTCCAATTACAACAAGAAGCTCCTTTCTGCTGATTTCACTTCCCTGGAACAGCTACAAAGCTAAGAACATTTCTGCCAGAAGTCCTGTTTCTTTAAGACTCAACTTGTATTGACTCACAGCACTGGTTTTGTTGACTTAACGTGTATATAACAATCCTCTTATTTTGTCCTGTACTAGGAGCAGAAATATTCCACTTCTGATTGTGCAGTTTGCCATGCAAGTGTGTATAACTTGCATTTTCCTTTTGTGCATATAAACAGCTTTGTGATTTGTAAGGAGTAATTGGAAAGATGATCATTCCTGTTGTTATCTCATAATTATTACACACTTCTTGTTGTAAAGGCTCCTGATGAAATACCATGGCACCATCTTCTGCAAAAGAATTACATTTAGATCACCCTAAAGAATTGAAGAGCAACAAGGTTTCCTTAGAAGTACAGGAGCATCCTTTTATAGCCAAAGATGCACAGTTTATTCATTTATTTCTCCAGTATCTAATTTTCCAACATAGTAAGAGTATCTGCATGGATCCTTTGAGAGAGGTCTGAATTCTAGCCTGCATCATCACAATAAAGAGAAAAAAAGCAGTGTAGAAATGTATTGGCAAGCCATGTATAAGCAGCAGTCTAGGCATGAAAACAGAAAGCTAGACACAAATTAATTTATGCTTTCAGAAAAAGGAAAATGTTGCCCTGTGAATATCTGCTGCAGTTAGACTGCCTCTAATATCCAATTATTTCCGTGTTTTGCTGAAGATTATAGGAGAGAGTCTGGAGCTCTGATTTCTAATTTCAGGGCCGGGGGGTGGTCTTCACTGAAACTATGTCCCATCTTTCAAGCCTGACATTAGCAAGTTCAGAGTATCTCCAAGTGCCACGGTGGCCAGAGAAGGGAGTGAGCAAGTGGTCCCTCTGATCTGGGGTCCTTATTTTTTTGACCTATAACTCAGATTTAAATATAAAAAGAATACACAGGTAACAAAAGAATTATTCAGTTAGCCACTGTTATCCTTATTTCACTCAGCTGAATTTCTCTGACAAAGATTTCCCTGAAAGGGTTTTTCTCACTTTTGCAGCTGATAGTAATTAGGAATACATAGCTAAGAACTTTCATTTGTACAATGAGGAGTACTTTTCCTTGTACTTTCAAGACTCTGCCCTACACTAGCTCATTAACTAGCACAGCTTTAGTAATCACTGCGAAGACGGCACTGCAGATAAGAGGCAAACCCAGTCCCTGCTTCCCACAACAGACGGTGAAGGAGGTCAGTGTACACCACACAACTACAGAACAAAGCCCCCTCTTTTTCCAAATCACCGCTGTGATCCTTTTATTAAATACCCATTGCTGGAGCCACCCAAGCGGTCAGGGAGTCCTGGTTCAGGGGCAGAGCAGAAGGGGTGTCCCTGGCAGAGGTACGGAGAGATTTGTGCCAGGGTCCCTTTTCCCACAATCCCACCCAGACACCCTGGACCTGATGCCGCAGGGCAGGATGAGGGCATCTGCAGCAGCCCAGAGATGCTGCTGCACATTGAACGGACCAGCCAGGGCTGGTAAGCGATGCCAGCAGCCCCCGACACACCAGGTTTCAGAGACAGCCAAGTGTCTGACATTACCACCCAACATATCTTCAGTTCCCCAGGAACTGGGATTTTCATCTACATTTCTCAACACCTGCTCAAAGACACACAACTGAGCCAGTTTCCCAGAAACACATCTTGTTTATATACACTTACTTTCTTCAAAGAGCTTCAGAATTTAATTTTGCTTTTCGTTCAAAGCCAAACAGACGTGGTCCTGGGAGATTCATTAGTGGCACAGAGGAAGCTTTTACAGCACCCTGCTCTGCAGAAGGCGGGTGGGGAGTTTGTTTTCCAGTCCTGGCCCAGGGTCCAGCCTCACTGGCAACGTCTCATACAGATGCAGAGCTCTGCTTGTGAGGATTATGTTCTGGGGATTTGCCTATATTTTTGTTTACTCTTGCTTTATGAATTCAAAAAGCCATTTGAAATTTTAATATGATTCACTATTAATCGCTATTACATTTTTTTCTATCACTAGATGACACACATTTCTATGCTTTTTTTTCTTTTTGTTGGTGTTTTCCAGGATTAGTTTCTCATGGCATTTAGAGTGGCAGTGTAATATCACACGTTTTGGGGTGCACCATGGGTGCCCCTTGCACCACTGTGGCACCAGTCCATGTCTCTCCCCCCTTCCACCGCAGTGGGCCACCACATCAGAGCAAACCCTTCCCATCTCATGCTTTTTACTTCTCCAGCCCCAAATCTTTATCTGCTTTCATCCTTTCAGACCTCCCGTTGGCTAAATGGAAATTCTCATCTCATGCAAGTTTTTAAGCACATGAATTTTGATATAGCATAAGCTCACTGTAAGATTCATTTTCCTTAGGTGCTTGTAGTTTTGGGGTGAGGTGCATTACTACTCCATACCAGCTGCAGAAAATATGAGTAACAGAACATCTCAGCCATGATTATCCAGATGATTAACATATTCGCCAATTAATTTGTGAAAAACCTGAAGGCACCTAAACCAGAGACCGGCTGGTCAGAAGCCTGGACATGCCCACCTCCCACCACCAGTCCCTCGTGGGGACAAGGTACCGGGCTGACGAAACCTCCACGGGAGGGCTGTCCCTTCCCCTCAGCCATGCCCTCCTCCATGCCTACAAGCTCTGAACGTAGAGGCAGGAGAGATACAAGGATATTTGGCTAGTTAACCCCCCCCACCCAACCACACACAGCAGACAGGGTGCCTGACACATACACTTTTCGTGCTTGAAAGCAGATGGCATTGCAGCGCCCAAAGACATTACAATTTAAATATTCTTCCGTTATTAATTTATACTTTCATGCCAACAGCACTCCATGTCATCTCAATAGAGATTATTTTTGAGAACGGAAAGCTCAGCTTTTACTCGACAGATTTGCAGCAATTAAATCTCTTAACACTGGCACTTATTTTACATTTCTTACCTAGGGAAATGTCTTTTTTGACCAATACAGCACCTGTTGTCTTATCAGATGGCCCTATAATGCATGTGAACAAATACTGTTTAAATGATAAAGTAATAAAATATAAACTACGTTGATTATTTACTGAGATTGTATTTTTCAGATTTAGTAATACTGAAAAAATATATACATCAGAATTATAAAAACAGCAAGCAGAATCACAATTTTAAAAAACTGACCAAATGGTCATGAACAGCAGTGCTATACTGACTAAAGTATTTAAGCAGTGTTTTATTCTTTTTATTTATCTTCTCCTGTAAGCACAAAGACATAAATCACTACAAGTTTTAGCAAAACATTGGAACAAAGCACTGACCCCCAGGGGGGCTGGAGCTGGCAGGAGCTCGGGGGGCTCTGTCCCACCCAGCTCCCAGCAGGTTTCCACAACTGGTCGCTCAGGGACATGCCCAGGTGGGTTTGAGCATCTCCAAGGATGGAGACCCCACAATCTCTCAACACCCATCCCTGTTCTGAGAGCTGAAGATCCCCAAAGAAATCACAGGTGGTTCCAAGTACTGAATGGATTCACCCTAAAGAGCAAATAGTCGGATGTGGCACTGCCCCAGGATATCACACTCCCACGTCAGCGGTGCATTAAGCTCCATTCCTAATAGACTGCAAATCTCCATGTTTGGAAATAGTAGTGAAATCCTGACATTTCTGTGCCTACACCCAGACTCTGTCCTGTCCCTGGAACCAGGCTCTGCATTTTCAACCCAAACTAAACAAAGATTTGACAAGTACTCGGCTCCTGGGGCATGGGTCCCTCTGGTCAGTAGATGCTTACCCCAACCTATCTGTCCTCCATGCATCTCTTTCCAGTGATCAATACTGAACACTTCATCAGTGCACAGGCACTGGTGTTCCCTTTTTTTTTTTTTTAAAAATCTATATCATTCCCTCCATACTTCCACAACTCGGAAATAACAGGAACCATATGCTGGTTTAGGGTTTTCCCTTCAATTTTAAAATTACTTCTAAATTGTGACCTTGAATACCAAGATTTTGCCTAAAGCAAGGTTTTATTGCCGTGTTATCAACTCCAGAAAATAAAACCTTCACATCATAAAAAGAAACAGACCTTTAATTAACTGCAATGATAGTTCTGGGTACCATTATCACACATTTTAGCTACAATAAAAAGCTTTTAAGAGAGTTGACAGCAAGTTCAGCCCATATTTCTCCCTCCTTCCGAGCACCTAGACTTAAGGCAGAAGGCAAGATCTCAGCTCCCTCTGCAAAATGCAAAATTTGGAAACATCTCAGATAATTGAGCGGTTGCACTGCGAGTGCTACGTTAAACTCACACGAGCTTGAGGGCTGGTGTGACGGCATGGGCAGCTCCCTGGGAGAACCTCTAGAAGACATGGAAGAGTTTGTCCAAAGGATTAAAACCAAAACAAAACCAAAAGACAACCAACCCTATAATAAGCATTTCCTTCAGTATCCTGAAGAGAAAATGGCTTTGGGAAGGGCAGCCCCAGGCAAGCTCCTTTCTACTTCACATCTCAGTTCTGTTTTCTCTTCAAGACTTTGCAATAATTCCATTTTTTTCCTCCTATCCCTTTGGAAGAAAAGTCTAGGTAAGAAGTCACATCTAACATCATTCCAGTTGCAACCTGAGGTGGAACAGGCAAACCTCCTGAAAAACCCTTTTCCTGAAAAGTATTCTGACTTCCAGATTTTGGATTTTCACGTAATCTGAGAAGGAATTGCTTGCCACTAACTTTCAGCTTTTTAAACTCCCAGCCACAGTAGAGCTGATTCTCTCCTCCCTCTACAAGTCTTATTGGAGTGAGTAAGAAAGCATTGACCACAGGGCAGGTTACCACCTGGGAATGCAGCAGTCAGCCTGAACACTGAAGGAGCATCACTTGTCACAGACTCACAGGCTGGTTGAAGTTGGAAGGGAACACTGCGGGTCATCAGGTCCAACCTGATTCCTTGGCTGTACAAAAGAAATTTCCTCAAAATACTTCCTGCAGAGAATAACAGCTTTTATCCACTTTAACATTAAAGAATGTCAGACTATTATTTACTTTGATTATAGCCAACTGCATCACAGGGCCCTGGCCTCAGTTGCTTTTCTGGGCACAGTGTGCAGTGCAGGAGCAGTGTAAGCCACTAGCCTTCAATCAAGGAAAAATCAAAATTTGCCCTGGGTGGCAAAGCATTTTCTGAATTTCCATTCTATCATCAAGATGGTTAGTATGCAAATTATAATTTGTCAACATTTTTGCAGGCTACAATTACATGGCATGAAATGTATTTACATGCTGTATGGAACCAAACCGGCGGGACTAAAATTGCAGATCAGTCTCAG
The DNA here is from genome assembly GCF_000737465.1 of Haliaeetus leucocephalus. Taxonomy (NCBI): domain Eukaryota; kingdom Metazoa; phylum Chordata; class Aves; order Accipitriformes; family Accipitridae; genus Haliaeetus; species Haliaeetus leucocephalus. The sequence continues at coordinate 1,651,395 of NW_010973266.1, forward strand.
CATTTAATTGGACACAGTAAATTTAATGAATAAAAAGGACCAATGCAGCATCACAATGGCAACATTTAGCACATAAAAATTAGTATGGAAAGAGAAACTGCTAGGAAGGGTTCTGTTAATGAAAAAACACTTGTTCACAAGTGAGCCATTAGAACAGCACAGGCCAGAGGAAACATCAAGTAACATAAAACAACCATTTAGCTTTGTGTCTCATTATCTGCACTTAGGATATACCAGGAACCTCGGCAGACACAAGGGAGCCGAACCCTCATCTGGAGGCCACATCTTCTGCAGAGTTATGAACTGGACCTCCTCCAGAGACTGCATCGTCTGCAGACCTACCCTGGGCAGCTGATAAGGACCCCCAGATTTGGGGCTCCTGCCTTGTGGGACCCATCTCTCCTGCTGCATGCCTCCGAGGACTGCATTTTGGTAAGGCCGTTTTTCCATACATTGGTACCAGTGCATAGTTTAAAATGCAAATATTTAATGGCCAAACCCATTAAATCTAATTTTGGTTCAAACTTCTTCAGCTAGTTTGGCCCATAGGTGAGCAGTCTTCCCTAAGAGATAATGTAAAAAGACCAAGGGAGAGGGAAGAAAGCCAAAACGTCTGGTCTTTCCTGTCCCACATTTTCCTGACTCCTCCATCACAGGAGAAGGTCCCTGAGATTCTTCCATCTACACACAGATTTTCACCAAGATTTCTAGATTCCTAAGATATAGTCAGATCTTTCAGTGATCAAGCACATCTTGTCCTTATACCCCCATTTTCTGTGATTTTGCTGTTTTAGATTGAAGGAAACTTGCCCTTGCGAGAAACCAATACTTGTTCTTACTGATGCTAGAGATTCCCTACGCTCTGGTAATTTGCTTTTAAATTAAAAGAAACTATGGTTTAGAATATTGATGTATTTCTCAAATTTGTTTTGGTTTTCCCAAGTCACTCTATGCCAAGTAATAATTATTACTTACGTACTTTTTCTAATCAACTGGTTAGATAATCTACACAATAATTCCAGGTAGGCAGTCACTGGAGGGGTTTTAGCCTGTATTTCTTTGGTGCTTCCTAAAGGTAATAGCCCCATTCTCTGCCACGTAACACCTTTCACCACGGGGCAGGACAGAAGTTATGTTACCCTGTGCTGCAGCTCCTTCAGAGGTAATCTCTCAGTTAGTGCTGCCATCAGAGTAAGAAATATCAGTAGCAATTTATTTTCTTAATCTACATCAAAACCTTCCAAAACAGAAAGAATGAAATTAGATTTTTAGCACTCCAAGATTGTTCCAGCGTCAACAAGGAGAAAACCCCTGCTACTCTTGAAATTAATGTTTTCATTCTCTAGCAACCCCAGCATCTCAGTCAGGGAAAATAACAGAGGCATTAATATAAAATACACTACTTGACCAGAAGGAAAGCATTTCAAAATTATGTAGAAAAGTGTCTCAAAGGGCACACTGTGATAAAATATATATATGGTTAAAAATGAATTGTACTTTAATATGTTAACCAGAAACAGAAAAATCAATAACAGCAATTTAAGTTTGCAACCAAGAGAAAAAGACATGGTTGAGTGAATGTTCAGAATGCTCCACTTGCTGCTCAGTGTGCTTCATTAGGTATTTCTATATGCTGGATTTGAGTAGATACAAGAAACAGAATTTCAAAGGGACAGTAAGAATCCAGAGGTGTGCTGACCCTTTGATCAACTTTGCTCAGCCCATAGCTACTCAACATCATTTTTTAAAGGTGAACAGTGTACCAGACCAGAAGCACTTTTTTTGGTCATCTTTTTAGTTTGATGCCACTTCATTTTACCCCCTTTCAGAACTGGACATGTTAAGATACTGTGTTTCACATCATTCTCTTTTTTTTTTTTTTTTAAACAGTTAGTTTATAAATATTTTTGTTTTAAATTCAGAATGGCAACACAGGCCCTGCACTCCTCTTTCTTGAGTACACTTAAGGTATTTCATTGCAACACAGAGAAATTATCAATTGCCTTCCATCTTTTTAAGCCCTGTCACTTAAGGCAAAGAGATGACTTCTTTGTGTGAACCACTGTCCATTCTCCTGCTGTCCCCAATGCTCAGCTCACTGTGTCTTTGTTAGAGGCGTACTATCATAGTCACCTTCTTGCTGTATCTCATTGCCTTCCCCTGCATTGGTTTTCACCTTACTATTTAAATAGAGCTACTCGAGATAAATGCTAGTAGAGCAACGTGATCTAAATTTGCCATCAACTTTTGAACCCAGACTCTAGTTAGCATGTTCCATCAGAAAACAGTCATAGCTTTTTCTTGATATCCAATGCATCATTATTTTTTAAACAGCCTCAGAGAGTGTTGCATGAAGTCAATTCTCCAAAGAGGCCAACAGGAACATAAAGATGATGTTACTTTTTCATGGGCTAGGCAGGGAAGAACTAATTCCTTTGTGATAGAAAGTTTCTAACCCTTGCAGAATATGAAGAAAGAAGAAGGTATTTCCATAATTAAATAGCACAAACGCCAGCTGATACAGAGCCTATCCCTCAGCAGTCTGAAATAAATTCCTGCTAACCAAAGTAATCACCCCTGACTTCAGAGAAAGCCAAACACTTGGAGAAATAGCATGAAAGGTAGAGCTGACTTTCTTGCAAATTTCAATAAAACCAGGCCTCAAAGGGGAAGTTACTCACTGGGAACAATTATGCTGTGGTGTTTGATTCCACAAAAAGGCACAGCAGCACTGGCGAGCTGAAAAGGCCAGATCAACAATGTGGAACAACTAAGGCTACATTATTTGCAGAGTATCTTAGAAGTGCACGAGAGAGAAGTGACAAATTTACTACTTGCGTTTCAAGGCGTGAGTGCAGGGCCATTGCTTCCTTACCCCCAGCATTTTCTATTATCTTATAGTTTTCCTCAGCTGAAGTAAATGCTCTTCTCCAAAAGCACTAACAGAAGAAGGCTGAAAGCAAGTTTCCTAATACTACTGTCATCTTATCCACTTACCAAAGACTTGTTAAAAACTAAGCGTTCCCCAAGCATCTTTGCCCAAGAGCAGATAGAGCCACTATTGATAGTATCTTTGATAACTTAAAACTAGCTTGAAGCCCAAAAGTTGAAGTTGGAGCAGTACAAAGGAAACAGAACTTAGCTAGGCACCGTTAGCCCTGATGAAAAAAGTTGCCATGAGTTAAAGGCAGATGGACAGGACAAGCCTTCTAGTAATACTTTGGTTGGCTCTGAGTCAGTAACTTATGCCTTGTATTTTTGGGATTCATACCCATATCGCTGGCAGCTTGCAATGGCTGAAGACCTGCTACTCAGAATTAGTGTGTATTATCACCTTAAAGGGCGTCATTGTGGGGTAGAGCAGAGGTCCACTCTTGCACACATCCATTACTAAACACCAACGAAATAGCTTCAAAGACACTAACTTTTTGCGCTAGATGAAAACTTACTTTCCCTTTTACTACTGCTACAGTCTGTTAGGACACAGCTAGGTCAACACATGATCCACCAATCTGGTCTTCTCATCCAGCACCTTCCCAGCCTTGCAATGCTAATGATGCAATGCACTTCCATGAAACTGGATGGTAGAGGCCAATGTCAGAAAAAGCAAAATGTCAGAAGGCCATCAGTGAGCTTTGTGAAAAACCAACAGCATATTCCAAAACCTGTTTTTGCAGGGAACAAGACAAACAGACACCCAGAAGCAGCTGACATGCCACAGAAAATAAAAGGCCAAGACACAAGAAACAGTGTCATTTAAACACCTTTACGAAATGATGCTACGTTTTTGAAATGGTATGCAGAAAAATGTTTATAAAGACTAGCTATAAAGCATTTAAGGAGATACAAAGGAAGAAAGAGTATCACATGAAATGGACTCAACAGGGAGGAAACACATTTAATTACTGCTGCAATAACGGAATGCACAACGATCCAAAGCATCTTCTCGGTCTATTCATTCAGTGGGGCGTTTTCATCTTTCTACTTGTCTTTTGTACTTTTTTCTTTCTTTTTATCATAGCACCTGTGTTATCACAACTTCCTGTGATACACATCTTGGTTTTAAAAAAGTCTAGGTTAAAGAATGAAGTACTACAATATTCAAAGATCCCTTCAGTAAATCTTATTGGCAATTATGAAGCAATGATAAGTTGAATACTTGCCTAAGTACTACCCATCTTAGCAAGAACTGCAGAATCAGCTACAAAGATTAGATTTTTAAAAACACCCTTGCTTGGCTTTTAAAGTAGAAAACTGTCCAGACTAAACCTCTAATGGAAATTCCCCAAAGTCACCTCACCTTCTTTTAGGAGAGGACCAATTTCCAAACTTCTGTTGTTCAGTCAACAAGTGACAGATCTGGGATATCAATATTGGCAATTACTGCTCACAGCCTGACACGTTCCTCTTCTTCACAGTGTAAATACCTCACAGAAGGGATCAGATGTGTATCTTTTTTGCACAAACTCCTCTTCAAAGTCCTTAATTCTCTCTGTGACTTACTCATGTTACTGACAATTACTCCTGACAATTATACACGTCCTGTTGACCTCATGTGCACTGAGAAACAAAATATATTCTGCACATAAATAGCCTTTCAGTTCTCTAAGATAAATTCAAGTCATTACAAAGAGACTCTAGATAACCGATCATGAACCACAGACACCTCAAAGTGCCTGATCAACCCTATCAAGGCCAACGTTAAGCATTTGCCAACATGGCAGCAGTTTTATGGCTGAAGGTGTACCCCAGCAGTAGAGCACTAGCAACACAATTTCAGTCCCTTGCTCACATCTACTGGGAGAAGAGTGCCTCAATCACAGTCCTCCACTTTTTAGCAAATTCATTTAATTGCTGCTTTCTCTACAGATACTTTTTTCCCCAGAGATTCAAGTGAAGCTGCTGGTCAGAAGCACTATCAATTCAAACCAAATTGTTCTCGATTCAAACCTTCCTTCTCGAGTAAATCTGTCCAGCTGAGTGATGCATCTTTCCCAATTGTCTTTATGGTAGGAACAATAAAAATGATCAGATGTCAGCAGACATGTACTCTGTAGTACTTCACCAGAATTTCTACAGTTTTACCCAGTTTAATAGGAAAGAAAAGCATTCAAAGATGATTCAGTAGTCCCTGGAGGTACTCCAGAACCTACAAAGTCTAAAGGAAATTAAAAGTGATTTTACATACTTGGGCACAGCATGTTCTGAGGATGGTTATGTCTTACACCTGCATATACAGATAATCATTAAAAGAACCAAGATACTGTGGTCATACAGAATTCAGTAATGTATAAAATAAGGAACGAGGTGAAACAGTAAGAGATGTAGCATCTGGCCTCTCCTCACCGAGGAGAGATCCTGCTCAGTAGTAATAACACCTCTTTTCTGCAAGCAGGCTCAGTAGCAGCAAGACCTGCATGTGTAGTTCATGTTGATATTATCGATGCAATTAGAATGACAGCACACGGAAAACTGCTTGATCCCAACCACAGCAGCCTCACACGTTCCCCTTTTATTTTGAGGACACTAACCTCAGTCAGGTGCCAGCTGGCAAGTACCATACTCCTATTAGCTTTTCTATGGGTGCTTTTTTTTTAAATAATCCTTTGAAATGTTTTTAAAAAATATGTAAACCCCATTTTTAAAGTAACACAGACCCCAAATCACATCTGCCTTTTATAGCGGTATTACTTACCAGAGCTTTTTGTTCCACACATCTTGACACTATCCATAGACCTATGAATCAAGTATAATTAGCTTTTATTCTAAAAAGAAACAGGTGCTTTTCAGTTTATTACTTCATGGCCTCCCACGCTACAGAATCTGACGTAGGAAAAGTTAGATTTATTACGTGCTCAGGAATTATTCCACTATATTAAATACCAATATAAAGTGATCTCGTTGGAGACTGCATTATCATACAAGCACTTCAGCATCTGCATGATGCAATGTATTCCAGACCCTTAGAGAGGTAAATAATTGATAGGAAATGACTCATTTTTCATCTTTGCAGCTTTTTAAAATCCTTTTTTAATGTACATCAGAGCATTCCTAGGACACCACAGTGCTAAAGTTTTGTTCAGGCAACTCGCTTATCAGCACTGTGGCAAAAAATGTATCACACGCTGGATATTTTGGTGGGTGCTTAGCAACATGGTCAAAGATAGCTTTATTATTGTGGTATTTTGCAGAATTACTATGTACATTAACAAAGCAGGAAATTGAATATCAGGTACATGTGCCAAATCAGGAAATTACTTGCAAAGCTCTTTGATGAGAACAAGTCTACTGTCAACTAGGACACGGTATGAGTACCAAGATACAACATACAGCAAAAGCAGATCCTCTGATTTAGGACAATATTGAGGTTCTGGAAGACACTGAAAAACTTGCAGATAATTGCAAAAAAATCAGAAAATGGTAAGATTTTCTTCTGCTGCTTTCCCATTGCCTTTCTTGTTTGATGTTCTAATCTCTGGTTACTATGTAGTAAGCACCTAAAAGAAAAAGAGAAAAACCACAAAAACCAGAAAATAAACAGCAAACCACCAAAAAAACCCCCACAAATAGAAGTAGTGAAGAAAAATAAGTTAGAAAGGTAAAAGAAGAGGTGAGAGAAGAGTGAAGGCCACGTGAGAGAGAAACTGAGGGAAGTGACTGATCAGATTTCCCTTGTGGTAGTTTTAGGAAGAAAAAAAAAAAGTGTTGTATAAAGGATCAACCAGACTATCTGCACTTCTGATCAACCTACCCTTCAGAGAGACTACAGAAAAAAATCATGCCATTAGCAATTCACTCTGTGCTCTGTAGGAAACCTAATTACATACACTGCTCCAAAGCAAGCTCTCTCTCCGCCCATCATAACCAACGAGCTCTGAATCTCCTCCTTGCGTGCAGCCCTTTTTCTAGAAATTGGTGCATGTGGCATGATTTACACTACACCCACAGTGACTCCCTGCGGCCCTTTGAAATGCACATAAATCAGCTCAGCTCACTTCCCTGTTTTCTTGCTTCGAGAGTAATAATTTTGCTCCTATAAAGTTCATAAAATCTAATTGTGGGGGAAAAAAAGGGTACCCACATCACCAAAATGTTGGCTTTTTGAATGACAATTAGCAACCATGCATTAAAGTCCCATCTTCTTTACATGCTAACACAACATCTTGCCAATTAACTTGATCTGATACAGCTTTTTCATTACCATTTCTCAGGACTATCCTCCTGTTTCTGTTTCTATTTCTCTCCCATTTCCATTTTTTTCCTGGGTCTTTCCTGCTGCTGTGCAGCACATCAGAGGCCACTGAAGAGCCCCAGATCTCAAGCTGACAGGAGGGATATCGCCTCTGTATCGCTGTTGCCATCCCAGGGCTTTGAATTGCTAAGACCTAGTCAGCTCCCACCCAAGGATTTAGAGTCCAGCAGGTATTCCCCTGCACATACGTTTCCCTCTGCTCTTTGCTGAGTGTTTCTGAGCAGAATGGATGCAGAAGAGGCAAACCCGTTCTGACAAGTCACCAGCCCCTCCTGCCTGGCCCTGTGGACAACTTAAAGCTATCTCTCCTCCTACAGCCCTTGCTGAACTCCCCTGGTGAGAACGATGAGGATATATGTGCAGGTGAGGACAACTGTGTTTCTTGTTACTCTGCCCTTCTCCATCCAGGTAAGTAAAATGCCTTATCTCTAAAGCCCCTGGGGGTCTTCAGAAGTCTCCAAGGGAGACACACAGAACAGTAATAAATGAGCAGGGATCAAATACCAAAAAGCTCTGAACTCACTGCTACATGATTTGGTCATCGTTCATACCTGACACTCAATTCCTTCACTTCTCTATTCCAAGCCTTATATCAGGAATTAAGTGCAAACGTGCATGGATCTCAGGAATTGCAGTAGCTCCCTATGTCACTTTTCCTCAACACAGAAGCTATGTAATTGTTCACTAGAAATTAAAATCAATTAATGGGACAGCAGTGCGTGAGGTATTTTTGTGTTTTCTTGAAGTTAGAGGACTACTTAGTCCCTCTGAGCAGAAATGAAGAATAAATAGAACTGGAATTAAATCTCTCAGACTATTAGACAAATGAAAATTCTTTCTCTGCTGTCAGCTCCTCTGGCCTTTCATCAAGTACTGTCAAATACAGCAGCACACCTTGCATACCTGATGCAAAGTCCCCACTGCTCAGAATGAACCTGAGGCAACAGAGAGGCGAAGCTGGGCGGTTAGGCTGGTTAGGTCTGGCTTGCAATATTCCTAGGACTTCTGTACTCTACCATGAGGTCTATTCGCATGTTTTCAACCCAAATGAGAAATTATACATTTGTCAGCTTTATGAATCAGAGCTACCATAGATAATCTATTTTGTTCCCACAATACATCTTTCTTCTAAATAAGAAGCTGTTCATCAGTCTACCTCTAAAATCAGATCTACTTCTCTCTCTATTGGAGAAAGAAGACAGATTACTCATAATGGTGTCTTGTATCCTATTACAAAAGCCCCAGGAGATGTGAAACGAACAGAGCTATATGTAACCAAAGAACGCGTGGAGTAGGTTCACCAAGTTGAAAAGAATTATAAAGAGACTTCATGATTTATAAAATGATACGACTGTAAGGCAAAAGAAGAAAGTTAAGCCATGAAATGAAGACATGTCTAGTTAGGATGAATTTAATTTAATTTTCCTGTCTTCTAATGATTGGGAATACCTAAAGAGTCTTTGATATGGATGACATGTCCCACCATCTAAGAAAAAAGGATGGGAAGGAAATGCAAAACAGAAAGAGAGAGATGAAATCCAAACAGACCAGGATCAAGCACTCAGTGAGAAGAGATCACCTGCCCCATAGGGAACACCCAGTTCAACCAGTGGTACCAGTTACAAGCACAGGCGGAACAAGGTTGGCACTCACATGCCTAGATGCCTTTATTCACCCACCTATACAGCATGAATCCAATCAAAGAAGGTGAACTCAGGGCCCTTCAAAAGCCAGAGGTAAAACTATTCCTTCTAGTAACTAACCCAACATTTGTATTCTGTTCAGAAATTATGAGATTAGGATTCTTTTTAGATATTTTTTCTTTTTTTTGCTAGTTTGTCCTTTATTCTACCATTTTGCTTGCAGCTGAAAACAAACTATTGCCTATGCCTGTTCTTGCAAGCTAAAAAAATACCTTTGAATCCCATCTGTGCCTGAAACTGCAAATAGCAGCAGGGGTCTGTGCCAAGGCAAGGATCCCTCTGCACAGGGGAAAGCATGAGCAGGACATTACTGGTCAAAGTAAGGCTGCATATCAAGGGAGCAACAATTGAGAGCAAAAATAAAAGGAAACAGAATCAAAGCTCTCTCAAGAATCTGGACTCAACAGGCTGTATATATAGTATGGAATGGAAAAGAATAGGTGGCTTTCAAGCCTGACTAAAAATAGTTTGCTCAAATTTCTTTCTAATGCCTTTAAAGATAGGAAGTGACAGTGGAAATGAGAAATCGGGCTGCCCGTGCTTAAACCACAGAGCAGATGAGGTTGAAAGGGACTTGCAGAGATCACCTAGTCCAAATCACAGCATCACAGTAATATTTTTTTCTACATCTCAGGTGAACATGTATTTTCTCTTTCCCTTATAATAACACTTCCAGTTTTGGACCATAACTGCAAACTGATTGTTTCCCTCCCTTTACCCCCAATTCGGGCACAAGCTGACTCTTCTTTACTTGTTCCCTATAGGTGATTGGAGTGATGTTTGCTAAGACAATTTAACATCCTAAGTTCTATTTATAGTTTTAAAACCTATACACTTCTTTTAACTGTCTCCTTCCTTTCATTGACTGTGCTTTGTTGTTCATTTATTGTTGCAGGTGAAACCTTCTCATACACATCCTATATTCATCTATTTAATAAAGTTTTGATTATGCCATTGTATTTAGTAACTTTTCCCTCCCCAATCATGTTTTAGAAAACTGCATTTTAGTGAGCTTCCTCAAATATCTTTAATCACAAACAGAGAGTAGATGGGCAGTCTTCTGATATCAAAGTCCAGAATTTGGAATAACTTCCACAGCATCTCCAGCTCCATTTACAGAATAGCATCACACGATATGACAGATCCTTTTTTATGCCATGCAGGTGTGCTGGGGAGTCCCAGAGGTAAATGGATTACAGCGGATGCCATAATCCCTATCCCGCATTAATGCAGTGTTTTACCACTAGAAAGACCAGGGAGAACTCCAGCTGTTTATGCATTGCTTATCTCTAGAGCACTGCCTCGCAATATGTCAATTTTCATGCCAGTAAAACAAATCATTGAACCACGGAAGAGAATTCTGCATCCGGAAACAACACAAATCCTCTTTGGTAGTGCACCTTCAGTCCCCATACAATGACAGTTAATTCTTGCTGACTGTAGCAGCCATCAGCTCCGAAAGCAGCAGCATCGGACTGCAATGATCACACCATGGTTTCTAACCCCTCCTGCACGAATGGCTGCATCTGCTGCCTGCCATTGGGGCCAAGCACTTTCATGGGGGTTGGCCATCCCTGATCAGCATCAGTGCAGGCCTAAAGCAAATAAAACGCCTCTTTCTCAAGGAGGTGATCTATGTAGGAACTACCCCATCTAAAGGTTTGACAGCAGCTGTCCAAAAAAGTAAAACAAGCTGAGAAATGCTCTCCATAGTCCCAAATATAACTTCTGACTCCAGCTGCCTCTACATTTCTGAGGAAGGAAAAAAAACCTGCTTATACTTAGCTCTGTTTTTCCAAAAGTACTAGTGTTCAGTTTCTTGTGGCCTGATCTCAACAATTACCAGATCCAGAGCCTTGCAGCCAGGCTTGCCACAACCCTCACCGCTCAGTGCTGAAAGGAGAAAGGAATCACGCATTACTGCAAAACAGAAAACACACAGCAAGCTTGCAAGGGGGGCCTTATCTCTCCTACCTCATTTTTAGGGAGATTTTGTGTCTTGGTTATTCAAATGGTAGGCAACCGGCTTTGTTTCTTGGAAACAGAAGCGTTTCTCAAAATAAGGAAGTTTAATCTTGGAGGTGATTCTTGCCAAATGCAAAAAAGCTTTCTATTGATCCTAATGCTGTCAATGAAGGATTACTTCTTTATTACTATTTTATTTATTTCAACAGAACTTCTAGAACTAAGAACATACAAAAAACTTGAACATTACAAGAAACTTAAGACAACCTTAACCTCTTCTAGGATCCTAGTGCATTTGTGATGCACCCACACCTACAGATGGAAAATGTGTTAACATTGGCCTTTAGAAAGGCTCACAGCTCCTCTCAGCTCACCTTGGACATGGCAAGTGAAGCCAAGTGCTCGCCACCTTTAAAGGATTCTATTGGATTTTGCTTTTTAGTAGGATTTTTACCTAGGCAAGCATTAAGAACAGGGTATCCACTCAGTTCAGTTTCCTCCTGCAGATAAAAAAACCCTAACGCCCAATATAATTTCAGTACAGTATCTTCTGTTTACTTCCATTATGAATATTAGCTCACTGCAAACATAAATACACAGTAACACAAATATGTCAAGAATCATTGCATCTTCCAGGCTAGTTTCAGTGAGTTGCCTAACAATGTTGTTTCTCCTTTAAACATCTTTATATTTTGGTACACTGATAAAACTCCCTTTCATTTATTCAGTCATGTCGCATACATTCTGCTTTGTGCACTTCTGCATATTTGCAACCGCACTAATCATCTCAGTCTATTCTCCTTTAGGCTTGAATGAGATGTTCTACATTAATCAGTTGATTGTTATTAACCCAGTTACATTGTATCTTTGCATAATGCTGCTCCATCTCTAAATCCATAGTCTAATCAGGTATTATGACATACGTTTAATTACAGTACTTGTGTGCTTCATAATAATCCTCTTATTAAGTGATTGGGGTTTTATGGTTTAAGCCTTACGATATTTCAGCAAACCAAAGGATGGGAAGGCTGGTTTATGGGTCAGGATCAGGTACCTAACAGATAATGCTGCTCTGTATTGAAAAAAACAAACGAAAAAACAAACAAACAAAAAAACCCAAACCCACCACAACTCATGTATGATATTCCCAGAGGACAGAAAAACCCCGCTCCCTCAGTCGTTTCTATACCCAGGCCAGAACAAGCAAATGTCCACTTTGATTCTGCTAAGAACAAACATTTGGGGACACTCACCTGAACAGGAGTCCAACCAATACTGCCCGTGGTCAAAGACAAAGGCAAAAACTACACATCCACCTCCTCAATCTACCCCTGAAACAAAAGGGTCTGTGTGCCAGCAAGTTTGTACTTCTCTCTCACAGGAAAACACATCAGGCTTTGGAGACAAAGGCAAATCCCCAGGAGGCAAAGCCACCAGCAAGATCCTAGAGCAAAGCCATGCAAACCAGCAGGCTCTGAACTGGAAAGGGGGAGAACACAACAAAAAACCATCCTCTCGAAGTAGGATAAATGTATATTTGTTTATCAATAGATATGCTTACTGTTGTCCAGAAGGGACTTACCACCACTGTGGGACCAGAGAACAGGAGGACTCCGAGGATGCCGAAGGAGGCAGGAGATACTGTCGTGAGGCTGCTCTCAGCAGTCTTTCCAAGCTCATGGAGATCAGGGGAGGTTCCCCATGGCTGGAGAAAAGCAGATATTGCTTCACCACCAAACAGGGCAAACACCACCCCAGCCTCTGGGAAGACTGTAGATCTTCAAACCTTCACGTGCCTGGAAACAGCATCTATGAAAGGCAAGAAAGGAACTGGGATCACTTTACCAAGGACAGACTGTGCCCAATGCTGATCAGCTGCTGGGATGAGATGACAGGATCTGTTGCAAGGTATAAGCAAGGGATGCCATTCATTGGGGAAAAGAAGGTGAAGGAGGGATCTAACAGCTACCTATAAAAGATGGTCATGGAGAAAACTCATCCAAAGGTGCTCAGCAAAAGAGCAGGTGGTAGCAATGCCAAGGTGCAATGAGGCAAGCTCCACTGAGGCCGAAGGGGAAAAAAAAACCATCACAGGGAGGCTGGATAAACACTGGACCAGACTTCCCCTTGCAACACCCTGTGAAATCCCCATGCTTGAAGATGTCCCTAGTTCAACAGGGCAAGACCCTGAGGACCTGGTGACTCTGGCCACCCCCCCAGCTACGAACACAGCCTGTAGATTATGTTGCTGTGGCTGCTACTGCCCCTATCCTTTTGGTGGCAAAGGAAACAAACACAGGTTTATTTTGCTTAGGTAGTAGGAAATCAGGTTTATCTCTTCCAGGGCAAATCACTTAATGGGAGATGTTAAGAGCTGGGGTGTATCCATAAACAACAGTGTTTGCCCTCACGCAAACTGAAACATAAATAACCAGTGCTAAAACAAATCCATAGTGAACTGGGAAGATAAACCACCTTGTTCACCAGCAAGCAATGCCCTCCAGAAAGTGGCATGTACTGGAAATTAATAAACACAAGAAGAAAAATAATATAAACTGTAACTAAATCCTAAAGGAACAACAACAAAAAAAGGTTCAGCCACAGATCAAAGCATCACCTTCCCACCACTGAATTGTGGCCATAAACTACCCATAAACACAAAGAGTCCTGTTTAACTCAGTGGTTAGCTCAAATACTTGAAGATGTGTGGTCACCTAACTGCAACCAAGATCAGGTCGTACATGTGTTTTCTTCCCTTCTTTTATCTGAATTTTGATCTCATTATGTAAATTTTAAAGCACATGTGCAACTTCAGTCAAATAAACACCTCTATTGATTTGGGTGGTTATTCCTCAGCACAAAGTTACACATCTGAATGAGTTTCTAGGGTCATAATCTTAAATATTTGAACCAAATATACCTCTTCCTATACATCTTTCCATGGTATTCAGACATACTTGTGAAAAGCCCAAATTAAATCTGTAGTTCACTTGTTTGTTCACTTTTTAGAAGAACATAGCTTAAAATACACACAGCTGTTTGCAGAATTTTGGCATATACAGACAGTCATAATATAGTGGTATATTTTTTTATTTTATTCCTCATACCACAGGGTAAAGTGAAAATATATTTAAACTGTCATCCCGATTGTTTTTTAGGTTTGGTTTTTTTTTTTTTTACTGTAGACATCCCATAAAGATCATTTATAGAAGCAGACTATTCTGTTAGTGTGTGCTTTAAATATTTTATTTTTCATTTTATTACCTGCAGGTCTAATCAGACTTTTCATAGTGTAGAGTCTGATAACAAATAATTTAGCTACGAGACATCTTTAGTCCCAAAAAATAATTTTAAGAAAGTGCACAGTGACACATTAAAAATGTAGTTTACAGAAAAGTTATCTTTATAAGTTTTTTTGTAAAACATGCAGTTGCTGTGTATACACAAAAAATATGCTATACTTGGAAAAAGGATTTGCAGTATCTACATGAGCTTTCTTGGAATCATTAATGTATTTTAATAACCACTGCCACATTAACCATAGGCACACTATACAATGTAGATACTGCTTAATTATTAACATGTTTACAACACATTTGCAAATAATGAGCTAATTACCACAGTTATGTGTTTTTTCAATCATCTGAAACTGCTCAGCTCCATTTCAGGCACGGGGGGAAGATGTGCCCTCGTTGGCTGCATGCTCTGCACCTTGGGTACGGGTTCGGTGATGGGACCAAAGGTGACCCCCCAGCCCCAGGGACCACCAGCAAAGCCAGGTGGATGGGCAGTGGGTACCACCCACTGCCAGTGACTGAGACAGCTGGTAGGAGCTTGCTCAGATGCCTGGGACAGCGGGCAGCTCCATGGCACATTCGGGAGCAGGTCTCTGCTCATGTGCAATCCCGGCAAAAGCGGCATCGAAGCCTCCATTTCCCGGGCTGCTGTTTATTTTTGTTGACTATTGATTTTATGCCAGAAGTTAGTAGGATTCAATTTTAACTGATTGTCTAGTCATTCATGCCAGCTTTAAATTATTAACGAGCATCATGCCTCAGTCACCTGTTTGCAGTACTCCAATGTCTCAGAAGTGACTGGCTTCAATACATAAATACCAGAATGGCTGAATACAGAAAGTGAAATATTTCGCTGTGGTGGCTCACTGTGAAACTTCTGCTACACCTGGACCACTGCAGGATGAAGAAACCCTAGGCTACTATAAATAAGCAAGATATAGCACAGGTAGAGGTGGGTTTCCCACCCTTTGAACTCCGCTATTTTGTCCCGCAGGCTGCTATAAAAAGGAGAGCTGTCACAATTTTTTTGCTTGAACTTAAAAATAGTAATAATAGATAAGGCTAGCCTGTAGGTGAGCCAGGTGTAAGAGATCCTCAGCAATCTTAAAGAGAAGTAGAGCAGACAGAGATTTGATTCACAAATAATCATGATTACTCACTATCTACTGTTCCTTTTGCAGTGGGGGAAGAGGATGTTAAGTCAAACTGCTTTAGTTTAACAACATTTACTGTCAAACCAAGCAAGAAAAAACATAAGCCTCAGGGTCTTACTACCAAATTTGGAATTACATATAATTAATATAATGTGCTCAAGTTGATTATAACCCATGGCAACTGATTTTGTCCAAGTTAGCATCTGCTTCACACTATATCCACTACATGTATACGCTATGGACTATATAGTGCACTATATACATGTATACACAGACACACACACCCATACGCTCAGTGAAGATCCAAGTCTAGAACTAGAAGAGAGAGCTTCCCCAGCCTCAGGTGCCAGAGACACAAGCCTCTCTGGCTTCAGTGTTTATTTCTTCTAAGCAGTTTGCTCTACTACATATCTACGTTTCATGGCAAGGCTCATGGCTTAATATGAAGCCTTTTTTTGGCTTAGGAATAAAGAAAAATGTCACTGTTCACTAGGACAGAGAAGAAGCCAGGCTGTGTCAATGAAAAACGTGACTAGTGCCCATCTCTTGTAGGGTTAATGCAATTTTAACACAGGTACCTCACTCAGTTTTAGAGTTTCCTTTAGGTCTCATCACTTGTCAGGAGCTCCTTTAACACAAGTCAAACAAAACAGAAAGAAAGAGATGTGACTTAACAGCCACTAAATGCTCCAAGTGGGCATTTCCCCATCCTGAAGCACATCAAGGCCAGACCACAGGCACAGGCTGCCCAAATCATCACTTCTCAGCAGAGGGGTGAAAAAAATCTAAACAGTAACATGAATTAGAAAGACAGCAGAAGGAACAATGGCATCCTCCTTTAGGAAGAAACGTTCATTTAATCCTAAGGAAGAAGGGCACACCAGCACAGCAACCTGGCTGTGTTTGTTGGGCATGGATGACCAACTGGGCAGTGATGCTGGAAGAGTACATCACACCCCGTTGTAGTTGAAATGCAACACAGATCTCACTTGAGAAGGTCTAGGGCTTCCAAAAACATCAGCTTCAAGCATGTTGTAAGAACTAACAAGCGTAAAATGAAATACAGAGAAGTAGAATTATCACACACCATTTTGCAGGAGCACAGGGCAGAAACAAGTCAGATCCAGTAAGTGCCAACAGCTGATGAGGGGACACTGCTCTACACAGGCACAAAACATGAGTGAGCCGACACTAGGAGCCTCAAGTAGAAGAAGATAAAAATCTCAGTAGATAAGCATTAGTGAGACAGCCATTAGGATTTGCTCTCAGGCTATTTCAAACTGATTCACTGCAGATAAAAAAAAATCCTGTAGATGACTCTGCTGTAAACAGCCCAGTAACATTTTATAATCTACAATAAACTGATCAATTAAAAACCCGTAGAAATGTAGAAGACG
Organism: Haliaeetus leucocephalus; assembly: GCF_000737465.1. Lineage (NCBI taxonomy): Eukaryota > Metazoa > Chordata > Aves > Accipitriformes > Accipitridae > Haliaeetus > Haliaeetus leucocephalus. The sequence continues at coordinate 1,668,162 of NW_010973266.1, forward strand.
AGGAGCGTTTGAAAGCATTGCCATTTATGTTAAGTAGCATAAAAGACCTCTTCGACTGAGGAACCTCAAAAGAGATAGAAGATGACATGACACTGGCCTGCTAAGGATGAAAAGATACTCATTTAACTCATTCTCAAAGAGCATTTTCTAAAGAAAAGGAAGAATGAGGTAGAATATGGCACAGAAGGAGTTACTGTACCAATTTATTCATGCAGCCCTGTAAAGTCTTGTTGTAAAACCAAGTGTCTTTATCTTTGTAGACCACAAGAGACACAAAGAAACTCCCAGGTCTAAAAATGATATTTTCTTCTCACCACTAAGATCAGTCCAGACTGACACATCCCATTCTGGATGACTAAAGGGCCAGAAATCTTATTACAGAGATAGTGACCAGGATTTTGCAAAGCTCTTGGGAAGAAAAAGGCTGGTAGATGCTGTAACTTAAAATGCCATTCATAAGAGGGGAAAAAAACCCTTTTGTGACACAAGGATACATCCTAATAACAGTTTATCCTTTTGAGGACTGTAGGTAAATAAAAAGTTAGACGTAATAAACAACTTTTGTTCTCAGAACACGTAGTCAATTTTAGAAAAGTGAGCAAGGACAAGTCCAGAAGTTAGTTACATTTTCCTCTGAAACATCTGGTAATGGCTGCTGCTGTGGGAAGGATAAAGGGCCCAGGAGTCTGGTCCAGCAGGGTGGGACATATATCCCCACCTTCCCATTTTGGTACTTCTACATCTCCTTGGTAAGATAAAACTTGGGGTGTGGGGTGTGGGATTCATTTATTAAAAAATCAGGTCTTTACATAGTACTCATAAAAGACAGTTTTCCAAAACAAATGGGATTTGACCACATTTCCAGCAGCAGCACTCGATGCTGTTCCCTGCTCCCAGCCACTTAAACCTCTTTAGCCAGAAAACTTCCCAGAGCTTTCCCCCCTTCCTCTGGCTGCGGGAAACCTGCCCCCCCAGCAGCAATCCATCAGGAGCTCCCTGCCAGGGGCCAAGTGCTATTTGTGCAACCAGAGGTGTGGAATGTGCGTGGCACCCGCAAAGCCAGCATTTAATGACAGGTAATTTTCTACTATTGAGAAGTTCATCGTGCCTCACAAAAAAACAGAATTATCTGAATTACAGAAACCAAATTTTCATTTTGATGCAAGGAAGTAATAGGAAAGGAGATCTTAAAACCTGGGGTGGGGGGTGGAAATATCAGTTGTCTCTCATAAAATTTAGAGGTTGAATTAAAAAGGGACAACTGCTGTGGTACATGTCCATGTCAGCTCCTATCACCAGGGCTATTCATTAGAGTAGAGAATATTTAGTGAAATAGGAGTGTCCATCTCCTTGTGGCCCAGCAAGCTTCACAGCAACAGTTTGTGTCAAAAAAAAAAAAAAAAGCACTAAACTGACTTCAGATCAGGAGGAGTCATTAGGACCATGAGGTTAGGTAGTAAAAGGTTTGGGGTTTTGCATGCAAAATATCCTTACCCACAAATTGAGGGTAATAATGACACCAAATGCAACAACTGGGAAGTGGGGTTTTTTGCCTAAGTAATTTTATTATTTTTATTCTTTTTATTAAGATGCACTGGGAAAAACATAGTTCAATCTAAAACAGGATTTTCATTAAATTCTCTGGTTCAATTCTTTTTAATGTTTAGGGCTAAATGCAGCAAATAGCCAGTAAATAGAAGATTTGTCCTGTTTAAAGCTATTAAATACAGTTTCATAAATTCCACAGAAATCTCTAGATTTTGCTTTCAGATGAAAAGATAAAAACTGTCGCCACAAAATTACGTTCTGTCTGGGCATGAAATTCAGGAAAAGGGTGAAACCATGAAGGCTGCAGTGGAAAGGGACAGACAGAGGATGCCATCCTCATGTGAAATGCAGACAGCGCATTGCCCATGATCTGGACTTCACTCGGTGCGAGCTTTCTACTCTTTTAATACATTTAAATTGGGCCTTTCATAAATTCTTCCTACTATGCTTGCTTGGAGCACAGAAATAAAGACTTAGACTTTGCTTAATGAACAACAGTAATGTCAGGTTTCAAAAATGCAAACAAAATATTCTTTGCCTTCCCTGTCTGTTTTGACACAGTGAACAGCCCAAGAGGGTGAAGCCAACTCCCAGCTCTCGAGGAGAGGAACAAACTGGCCTATTTTGGTTTTGTGGTTGGCCAAAGCACTGACATCTACTACCCAAATGCAAAGACTCCCCATGCCAAAGAATCAGCCCTTTTCCCTGCACAAGGCTCAAACTGCCAGACAGTGACACAGGCTCCAGCACTGTAATTAGTTCACAATTATTTTGATGCATGTGCACCAAATTTTTTTTTTTTAAAGTATTCCAAATAACCTAAAATCTGAATTCATTCCTGTGCTTCACCTGAAAGTCCCAGATATGACTGCAGTGCTGTATGCATCTGCAAGTGCAGCTGACACCATCGAGTATCAGCCAAGTGGTGGGTTAGTGAAATCCAGATCTCTATTACTCAGTGGAAAAAACAACACAGAGCAACATCTTTTTTACTTGAGAAATCAAGGTACTAAAATACCAGCTTTCCAACTAAAAGCACTGAAAAATCGAAGGTAATACAGAAATTACCACTGCCCATTAGGGTCTATAGTACCTAAGTGTCTCATTAAATAGATACACATTTTGCACAGATAGAAAAACATGATTTAATCTGAGATTTCAGAAGAACAGAAGAAATAAGAATTCTGGTAATGTACGACAGTGATTCTCTGTGTTTAAACCTGATGTTCGTATTTCACATTTTGATTCTCCCAAATGCCTATTGTGTTTTATTTATGTTTTTAAAATTAAGGTGAAGGTTTCACTAATATGAAACCACATTTTTCCCCTCCCACAGTGTTTTTTTTTTTTATTTACCCGTTCTACTTCAGAAAGCCACATCCCACAGTTCTCAGACGCACACCACTCATCAGATGCTTCAACACACAGATGCAGTTCTTCCCTGGAGCTGGGAAAAACTTTTCAGGTGAAGATCTTTCATTTGGCAAAAGTTATTTAGGGCAGACACACCTGTTTAAAAATTCAAATTAGGTTTTCAAATACTTTTTAGCTAAAGAATTCAAAAACATTTCCTGAAATACAAAATTTTAGTGCTTGTTCTCAGAGTGACTAGAAATGAATTCTGGATAAAAGTTAAGTGAGGAAAAAAAGACACCTTTTAAGAAAAAACATTTTTTGAAAATTACCATTTCAGGGGATGAAATTGTGTTGCATTTGATCTGAAACTAATGAGGTCTGCTCAGTTACTTGGCTGTCCTCCTGAACAAAACCAACAGCTTATTCACCAAATTCTGTCTTTGCACCGTCTTCACTGAACAGCTACATTATCGTAGCAAAGACGAGGACAAAAGAGATGTCAAAATCCAGGTAGATGCTTGTCATACTAGATATTTACCCTAACACACATCAGCCATTGCAAGCCTGAAATAGCTTTGCAAGCCATTCCTCTCAGAAACAAACACCTCCACACACAACGTTACTGCTTTGTTTTCTATTAGCACCTTTGAAACACTCCAAACAGAGACCAAAAAAATGCATCACATGTTCATGCTCCCACCCTCAGGTAGGTGAGGCACAGCACCGGCACATCGTGCAAAATTATGTATTAGTTTTAGATGATTACTGCACAGTTCAAAACCAGGAATATTGCCAAAATTTCTAATCAATTCTTTTGGTCACCTCCCACATTTCAGGAGTTTCAGATGGGACTTTGCAAAGCCATGCCACTCATGAGCCCAAATTCCCTGCTAAGTAGTGAAGGAGCTTTTGTCACACTCTAAACTTATGACTCGTTTCATACGGAAAAGTAATTCATCTGTTGGACTAAGAGACATTACAGTAATTCTTCCCTGTCCACAGGCCAACTTCTCTTTAGTTGCACTTTGAATTCTTGAAAATCAAATTAAGGTATTTTATAAAATAAAGGAATTTTATTATCAAATATGTTGGACATTTGAAAGAAAACAATGATCTACAAGTTTGTAATCTTCAGCGACTTCAGCAGTGCTTTGTCACGCTCCTGATGACTAAGGTAAATCGGGACTTCCATCACCTCCCTCTGCATAACCTTCACTCACACACTCCCATACTTGCTCCTCTTTTCCTTTCCCTGTATCCATCATGTCATGAAAAAGCTTCCTATGCTTCCATTTCCACAGCATTTTAACAGGGAACAGCAGCCCTTGTTCACCCATCTTATTCTAAGCCACTTCCCCCTTCACGAGTTTTATTGTAAGCAGTCTCCACATCCATTGTTGCCCCAACACAGATGACTCACAATTCCAGTAAAACCCATGTATTTTTAATCACAAGAGATATGAACCAATTAATGGATGTGATTTCTTCAGTTCCTCTGCATCCTTAATAAATCAGCAGGATTTTGTTTGATACCAGAACTAAGCGAAAACCCTGGACCAATAACATAAGCTGGTGAAAAGCATGTGAAAAGCTGGAAATTAAAGAAAAAAGAAATGAAAAGAGGCAGGAGAACACTCTCTGAATTTCTACATGTGTAACTTATCCCAGCCAAGAAGACAGTATAACGCAGCCTCCAGGATGGAAGAAAGCCATACGCAGTATTTCATCCCGTGAATGCAGTTGACACCACAGATGAGGTTTCAGCCACAAGATCACCACCAGCTCATAACCCCTTTTATCTCCTCGCAGCCCAAGCATGCACGAGAAGATAAACCTAGCAGACAGGCTGCGTGGAGCATGCAGGTGATTTCTTACTGAATAAAAAGGTAGGAAAGACCATCCTTTTGGTCACTCTGATAACACGCTGACTTACAGGTAGAATGCGAAGTGTTAATTATCTCGACTTTGGTTTCTTGCTTTGCTGAGACAGACTCAGCGAAGGCTCAGACATGAGCTGCAGGTCACTTCGTTCTGTGCCTGCCATGACAGATTCCTCATCCATGACCACAGACATCAAGACCCAGTGACAGAAAGCTTGTCATTCCCATAGGATTAGTCTATGTTTCCTTTGCTTAAATTAAAATAAGGATGGTCAGAAGCCATGAGATACCTTTAAACATGGACATTCAGAATGAGAACAAGTGAGAAGCTGACTTTTAGGATCACACACTCTTCATATTTATGAATTTCCCAGCAATGCTTTAAAAGGAGTACCTTGCCAGCACTTCCAGAATGCAGAATTCTCAAACGATACCCCAAAACCAGCAATGAAGTGGATCTGAATCTCCTTTGTTTGTCAGGAGCCTTTCACAAGGCAAAAGAGAGGTAATCTAAAGGAGGACTCGGAGGTATGACCTGTTCATATACTCCAAAGGCATTTGATAAAGTTCCTGCCTAGCTAGAGGCTGTAGAGAAAACACTGTTACCACCGGGTGAACAATAAAGTCTTGTCATGGATTAAAACAAGTTAAGAGATAGGAAAAAGAATAGAAATAAATGGCCAATTCTCAGCATGGAGAAAGGTTAATAGTGTAGTGCCCTAGGGATCGGTCTTCGGGCTGGTGTTTTTCAAAATATTCATTAACAGCCTGCAAGAGGTGGTGAATAGCAAGGCAGCAAGCGTGCCTAACAAAATTGTTTTAGGTCAGTCACAAGGTGTGGAGGCTGGGAAGGAGCAACCACCAGTGCACAAATGCACACTGAGCAACCCAGGCCCTGCTCCCCAACTGCAGCGGTGGGGAAATGGCATGGAGACATCAGAGCGCCTGGTATTGCCAGATAGTTGTAAACACCCAAGAAAAGCAGCCAAAAGTCCTGTAAGAACTCACCTAATGCTATACCTGATATAATGCCAAACATCTGCTAAGGTCCAGGAATAATCAAAATGAACAGTGAAAAGAAAAAACTCTAGACACACAAAAACATTATACAAAACATCTCCCCAGCCTATTATCATTAAGATTTTTTTTAATAAGATGACAAAATAAAGCTAGCAGAAAACAAAACTATTTTGAAATATCACAATATCCTTAGAATAGTCCATCACCCCTTCCACATCTCTTTAACCTTTTTTGCCCACTTGGTCCTCTCTGGTCCTTAGAAGCATCTTACAGCATATCCAAAAGTCCTCCTTGGAAATCACCCACATTTCCAGCATTTAGAGCTCATGGCATTTTCTTCTTTATCTGCATTAGTGGCATCATTCTGATTAAATAAAGGCAGAACATTATTCATAGGCATAGAAAGTGCAAGGAACATTTGATGATAAAATACTATAGTTTGATCTGAGATTCATTGCTGCTCACCAAGCCTTAGATCAAGGGAAGAAGCTACCCCCAGGAACGAACAGTGGGAACAAAAATATCCCAAGAAACTAGTGGGAATTAGCGAAAGAATGGGTATTCACCCAGGGAGGTAATTTGCAGCAAGAGCCTCTTAGGTGTTGGGGGCAAAGGAGGTCAGTTCATTCTCAATAAATCTTCATTCCTAAGAAAAAAACATTGCAAAAAAATATGCATGCGCGTGGCCAGACCAATGAACTATCGTTATTAATACCCACAGGGTGACTGATGTCTTCAAAACACTTGCATACCCACCTTCAAAGTATTATGAGAGGACCTCAGTACACACAGGAGGAACAAAACTTGATCATCACAGGTGAGAGAGAGACACGGATTTTGTTAGCAAGTAGGTGCCTAAAGAAAGGAGTCAGATACTCAAATACACACAGGAGTTAAAAGCCATGCAGCTCACGCAATTCAGTGCTTTACAGAGCTGTCCAAGCCGGTTGTGAATAAGCCAGTACAGGGTACTGAGGGTCAAGTAGCCAGATCTCTGCTTTATCCTTAGAGCAACGCCACTCCATTTTGATATCCCTCCAGCTGGGATTACCCACATCCCACTATACATCCCTGTGCCCTAAAGTGACAATAAATGACTGCTGCCTTGGAGCCGCTTGCAGCCAGCCGAGCACTGCCTTGGACTGACAGCCCGCCCCCCCCAACAACAAGGGATTTCAAGCAAAGATCCCCAAAATGACACATTAAGATGCCTCAAGGAACTCCCCATTTGCAGCTTGTAGATGGCATAAAACCGTTCTCACTGCGGCTCCAGGTGAGAACGGCCAAGTATCAGCTCTACGACTGCTCCCTTGTTCCCTGCGCAGCGTGTCGGAACATTATCAGCATTGAGACCGAGACAGCAACATTTCTGTTATTAACAACGCACCCCATACCACTACCACAATCACGGGTAACAGTGTTTTTAATACAAAGATAAAGTACATTTTCTGAGCTGGCCCTACTAACACCTCTTTACTTTGCTACACAGCACACCGATACATGGCTGAAGTAGAAAGCGGTAGCAATTTAGGGGAGAGAGGATGAATGTCAGCTTTGACAGATTACTTTTTCAATTGGTTGTAGTAATCTTTTAAAAGGCCACTGACAAACTCTGAGCAGCATATGAAAGCCATGTTCACCTGAAAATTAAAGGAAAGCTACTCAACACAAGGGGCCTGCATATCTGATGACTTATACCATGCAACGCAAACTTAGAAAGGCACAGGTTAATTCAGGTGGTTTAGGAGAAATATCATTGTTCTGAATTATTTATAGAAATTAACTGAAACTTTGATATCCTGTTGGTACTGCATTTAATTTACAAGACAAAATATTATACTGTGGATGATCTTGCTGTCGTTTTCAACTTAATCCTGTTACTTTACTAGATTGAATCCATCAACCAAAACTTTATAAAGTCTTTTTCGGTTGGTTGGTGAGTAGGCAGATTACAGGCAGTGATTATTTCTCACTGATAAGAGACTATCAGTCCATTTCATCGACTGATTGGAAAGCCATTGGCAGCCTTTCCTGTTCCATCCCTTACTGCAATAATGCAATGAAAATAGTGTCTTAATGCATGAGCAAAGCATATGAAAGTAGGAAAGAACTTTAATTCTAAAAATACAAATATTGTTTTTCCTAAACAATTAAGCAGCACATGCCTATTTGCTTAAACATAAGAATTTTAAAAGCATGTCCTTATGTGTAGGAGTATGAAAGACTTAATTATCTTTCCATTTTTCCACTAAAGAGGCTATGATGAAATGATTCTAGTAAATTCATTGGGAACTATTCAGCTGAGCACAAAATTAAAGCAGTATGCATAAATACTTGCAGAACTAGGTCATTAACCCATCAAGGATCCCTTTCTGCAAGGTTTGAAAATTGTTGGCAATCTTTTGGTCCAGAGGCTCTATCCTTTGTGTGGCACCGTGCATGCCTCTGTGAGAGTATTCTACAAGAGCTTCTCTTTCAGTTATCATTCTCAGTACAAACATATGTAATTTGCCCAAAATTTGTTTTATATTTGCATTTTCTCAGTATCCTATAATCATCCTGGATGTCAGCAAGATGTACTAGTTGTTTATACGCAGTCTAAAATTTGCAAAGAATAATTAAGATGACATGGTTCGTTTCATAATGATGTTGCAATTTTGTCTTCTTGGAAACTAGTATTCTGTAATCTGCTTTCTTGGTCGCTTTCAGAGACTGCATATGTGCACAGAATGCTGACACCGCTCTGCTTCTGTAAGAATAACATTGGAAAGAGCTCCCCAATGTAACCACCACCACCATCGCATCATTCAGAAAGATCAGCAGCCAGTGCACTACAGCACTACCACCAAAGCCATAATATGAAATAATAATCAGCTTATTTTAAAGTGTCAAAACCCATCATATTTTGAATAATTTTCCTAAGAAAGATAGTCGCATATGGTTGTGGAGAGTCAGACATTTGAAGGACAGGAACAATTCTACGTATATCTAGATGCAGGCACATGGTCTTAAAGCCACAAATATAATCTTTCCTCTACACATACTTCAAAAACTGCTTTAAAAATGATGTGTACATAATCTTCACTGCTGTAACCATTCTAATTCTTAGTTGTGATGTATTTTTCATGCAAAGGGAAACACCACATGATTTTTGCCCTCTGTAGGTATAAGGAAGAATTTCCTACCATGTTTTTCCCGTTAAATGGCATCCTTATTGCCAGCAAATACTTGCATTAACACATTTTACAAGACACTGTTGGAAGTGAAGAATGCTGCTCTGAACTCTTCTAACTCCTCTCTGCTCCTCCAGTGCACAGAAGGCTCCATCTAGTGTTACAAACACATAATCCTGGGGAAAAGGAGGAGAGAGGAAAAAAGCCAGTTGATAATAATTGATATAGATTTTTAAGTTGTCCTGGCAAAATAACTGGACTTTCCTGCCCATGCTTTCCCATGCTTGCTTTGCTATCCACCTGGAGGCTTAGAGTCTAGACTGAAAAGCAACGAAAACAAGTTAGAATAGGGAGCAGACTTTACTACACAGAGCTCTTCAGCCTCCTACCTAAACCCCTCACACATGTACAAACAATTGCATTTAATCATACAATAACAGGAAAAGAACTAAAATTTACACCAAGTGGGAATTGTGCCAGGAATTGGCTTTTCACCCATTTTTGGCAGCATGGCCATGCTGTGGCTGCTCTCTCTCTCATCACATATTAGGGCTGTGGGGGTGTTAAGGATCACAGGTCTCCACCCAGAGACAGCTAACAGTGGATACTGTACCTTGAACCTGGAAGTCACATCATGGATAAAATGCAACACAGCATCTCCAGCCCAAACTAAACCAGCTGAGGACCAGGTCTTCCATCCCATCCTGACTCGCACGTAAAGCCATTAATGCTGTTGCCATCGCTTAGTTACACTGAAAGTCGCACTGTAACCAGCAAATGGTTTTGAATACAATAGGTTTCTGTACAAAGCCAAATTCTCGGACCGCAGTGCTGGGCAGGCAGACTGGTATCCTGAAAAAACATGGCCCGGGGTTAAGCCAGCTCAGCTGACGGATTATCCCAGGCGCTGAGCGGGCAGAAATGCCAGACTGATTCTGCTGGGAGCCTGAACATCCCTTGGCTTATTTAAGAGTTTCAGTCTTCATGACAGCTTCAGTCAGCCTACTGTTAGGATTCTTAATTTCAACTGAAACTTCCAAGTTGCAAGAAAACGTTGTCTGCCCATCCTTCCTTCAGAAGCACAGGTGATGCTGCCAGGCTTTCAGAGCCACTCCATTAGCTGTGACACTGCTTGCACAGGGGCTGGTGTCACCACTCACCCAGGCCACGCTTGTGGTCTAGGAAGGCCCCCCTCAGGAGGCTCAGAGGAGATCCCGAATTTCATTCCCTGCCTCGGTTTCCATTGCATCTGCTCCCTGGCCCCCTTGGCCACGCAGCCGTCTGCCCCAGCCCTGCAGATGCCCCTTTCTGTCCCCCTTGTCCCCAGCTTTCCCTGCCTGCATCCCTCCATACTCTGCTGCACATCGCTGCTTCATCTGCTGCCACCCCTTGAGCTAAGACTGTCTCATTAATCATTTACATCTTTCTTTCCAATATAACTGGGCATTGTGCAGCACTCCCCGAGGACAGCCATCTGGGGGACTTACCAGTCACTGTGGGCAGCTTTTATTGTTATTACTACCCAACATGTAAGCTTAAAAAGAAGCTGAAAAGAGCCCAGTTTGCCTTTGTAAACAGCTTCCTACCGTTTTAGCTTTAAACTTGAAAAAACAACCCCCAAAACAAAAAGAAACAATAGAGCAACATTTGAGAGCGTTCGCTGTGAACCTGGTAGCTGTACCAGATGATGTGCTGAGCTAACAAACTCCCGAGCGCCAGCAACCACCAGCTCCCGAACAACAAGCGCCCTCAAGCTGCACTTCAGCAGCCCATCACGGAGCACTTCGTTATATTCCCCCCCCAAAACCCCCCAGTGCCGCTCCGCAGTGCACACCGCCGCCCTGTGGTAAGAGAACACCTTAGGGCTGGGGGTTTGGGGTTTTTTTTTGTTTGGTTTGGTTTTTTGTTGGTTTGTTGTTGTTTTTTTTAATCCAAATTCCATGCTTTTCAATATACTGACCAGGCTGCTCAGCATTTGCATTCATGGCTAAAGATTTGCCTTTATCAAGTGGCCTAATTTGCCGCTGGAGACAGACAAGGCGGCTTTCCAGCCGGAGCACTGGGGAAGCACATCGATGCCTGAATTAACATTTAACCATTCACTGTTTTACTAGTTTTAAATATTCATCTCTCGATGACTATGCTGCAGAAGAACATGCTGACTGAAGGTGCACCCTCCATCAGGTCACAAAACCAGCAATGTTGGCAGCTGCTTCTAAAGATTTTGTCTTCAAGGTAAGTCTTGACTATTGCTAAAAATAACACTGCAAACTAATTCTAAACTAGGCACAGCACTGGCAAGGAAACGCGCTGTACTTCCACAGCCTCTATTCAATGGAATTATTTCGAAGAGGCAAAAGTTTGTGGCTTTTTTAAAATTTGTCTCAAGAAACCATCTCGTACCTGTGGAAGTTACCGCATTTACCATGGACACAGCAGCACAAGAGATCAGCACAAAGGTGATGGATGACGAAAGCAGCCCCCCAGCCCGCAGCAGGGGTCTGGGCCTGACCCTCCGCTCCAGCACAGGGCAGCCATGGGGAGTATGGCTCTGCCTGCCCCAGTGCCACCACATTCCCCCTCCTCACACCTCGCTGGGGTCAGCTTTAGCATTTGTGCTACCATAAGCCACGCTGGGGGACTCTGGCATAGCCCACCCTAGGGACTGTGGAAAGCTAACCAACCACACAACCAGACCCACTGCTGCCTCACCTTACGTTCAGTGTTCATGCAGGACGTGGAGGAAGCATCTTCCCCTGGAAACATGTATATCTTTCATGTGGGCGAACCTAACCAGCGAGAACTGGTCGACCTGCAGATGAGTTCACCATGTGAATTTGTGGATTTAAAGAGAGAAGGCTGCAACAGTCCGTGATCCAACCTTCCCCCTTCCCTTCACATCTTCTAAGAAAGACCAGAGCTTAAACAGATCTCAATTTAAGATAGGAAATAAGATGGGAAATTGGTCAGCAGGAGAAGCATTTTGAGAGTAAAAGGCTATGAAGCTCAGCAACCTGCTTATCTGCTCTGATGAACCATGAGCCTTGTCCTACCAGCCTCTGCTTGTCTCGGATCAAGAGCACTAGCAATTCCTTCACCTCTCGCTCACACCTCACTTTTGCCAGAGGCTACTGTGACCAGAGCAACCAGCCAAAACTTGTTCTGCATGTCAGCCATGTGTGCCAAGGCCCAGGAGCCCACCTGAACCCAGGCTGCCCATCAGTACACAGAGGCACAGGGCACTCAAAGAGCCCTTACAGGGACAGTGTCTGCTGGGACCCAACATGAGGGGGCACTGCCAGTATTTCTTTTAATAAGCCCAAGGCAGTTTCACATGCTGGATGTCAGCCCTCCCAGTTCAGGATTTTAGGAAACCAGAAGCTCAGCTGGAGCTCAGAGTACCACTAAAGCATCAGTCCTGTTACATCCAAGGTCTTCAGCACATGCAGAAAGGAGAAGTCTTTTCTTTCTCCAGTACACACCAGGAACCCCTTTAATCAAGTTCTTAAACATTTCTGTACACAAGCAATAAAGTCAGTAGAAATACTAGTATGACTGCTGGGCATAAATAGTTCTTGTACAGGGAGAAATACTTCACACACACAGATCACAACTACACTGCAACAGAGAACGGTAAACACTTACCACATGGCGAAAGGACTTACAGACCCTGAATTTACAGTGGGATGCAAGTTTTCCTACAAAGGAGGAGGCAAGGACTGTATCAACATCTCTGCCTCCTCTCCCCTTAATTTTATTAGCCCACTTCCCAGTGTTCCCCTTGCTTGGAAAGGGACTCTGCTCTCCCTCACCATACACATCAGGAGAAAAGGAAGACAGTGACCAGGCTTTTTACACCCATGTTCATTGACTGTGCTTTGAATAGCTCGATGGTCTCATCTGAATCGGCTGCCTGGAACTACAACTTGAAAGAAGAAAAAAAAAAAATAAAAAAAAAAAAATCACTGCTTTCCTCACCTTCTGCCTCAGTACTATGAAATGAGATACTGTATCTTTCTGAATACTTTCCATTAAATACTCCCCTTATTAAAATTATTAACTGCATCAAATTTCTCCTTGGACTGTCAGAAGCCTTTAACCAATGTTCACATATTGCCAGATTAATTTGTAATTTAAAAATTATATTGCATTACCTATCTCAGCTATATGACACTTGCCTTTAAAAAATGGAATACTTCATAGCATTTTGAAAGTGTTTCTTATTCAAGCACAGAGGAGGTGATGGGAGGTGGCATTTATCTGTTATGCAAAGTTATTAAATATAGTTAATACCATACAACAGTTAATCACTGCAGCAGGACTCTCATTTTGGCCACTCAAAGGGAGCCGTAGGTGCCGTTCTGCATTCTATTCACCAACACTTTTCACTATCCACTAACACTTCACTACCATGCCATTCAAAAGCAGAGACTAATTCAGGTTGGGACAGACCTCTGCATGTCATCTAGTCCAACCTGCTGCTAAAAGCGGATCAAATCAGATCAGGTTTCTCTGAGATTAATCTAATTCAGTCCTGAACAGCTCTGAGGACAGAGCCCCAACCTCTCAAGGCACCCTGTTCCCCTTTTGCCCATCCTCACGATTAATTTTTTTTCCTTATACCCTAATATTAAAGTACAAGAAAAAAACCAATCTAACTGAAATTTTGGGACAAGCAAGGAAAAGAAAGCAAAAGAAAGAGAAAAATACAAATAAGCAGAATATAAGTTACATTGTTAATTGCACCTGAACACCAATGTCAAATACTTCTCCACCGGTAAAAAGTAACATGCCATCTTTAGCAGCCATAAAAGCTCAAGACCTCACTTACCTATTCACCTGGAGGACTGTAGCTCTGACACTTCATTGCCTTTTCTCCCTTCTGTGCAAAACACACATTTTTCCTTGGGTGTGTCCCAACACAGCACCCCAGGTCTCCCCCCATTCAACTTTAGAGGCCTGGGAATACCATCTGACTGTAGTGCCCAAATCATTCTAATTTACAGAAAAGCAGTTCAGGAACTCAGTCTGCACTTTTCTATTGGTAGGTAAGAGGAGTGACTTTGGGAAGAGTACCAAGAAATGCATTTGTAGAAGGCAACATCTGTGCATGAGCGTGCATGTGGAAAGCTGAAACAAGAACCAGCACCTACACTGGTTACAGGTATCAACCACATAACTTCCACCAGCACTTCTTATCCCTCAATGAACTAATCTACCTCATCTTCATCTCATTACAAGTACTAATAAACTACACACTCTCTCTTCCATTCCATGTAAAGCTAAGCTTTTTTCCCCAGTAGCAGCAGTCTATTCCAGAGGCAGAGGGATCACGTATTCCTATGGAAGGGCGACAGTTAGCCCTGCAAGGCAGCATACAAGCCATGCTCCCCAGTGGTCCCTTGAATTAAGGTTTTGGCCATATGGCTGAAATTGTTTCCAAGCGCATTTTATGTAGCTGCAGATATCCCTTGTTGAGCCAGGAGGGGACTGCAGGCCGGCCGTGCTGGTGGAATGTACGCTCTCCTGCCACGGAGAGGCAGCCTCCACCCACACATTCTTCCCTTTGCCAAGGCAGCTCGGCACTAACAGCTCTGCAGCTCCTTAAACACAAACACACCTAACCAAAATTACAGCTACGGGACAGTAAAGCCCATACACAGACTCTGTACAAATTCTTAAATTACAGAGCTGCAGGGGTGTCCCCACACCATGCAGCAGTGCAAGCCCTGTGCAGAGATATGCCACTTTCAGAAGCATTTTACCAGCACCAGTGTGAAATTTGGATGTGACACCCCCTTCACACCATTAAACTGCTGGAGGTTGATGTGCCGGTTGCCATGTTAAACACCCCGATCTGGAGGGGTCCTCCCCACACCGTGCTCCCCGGCGTTGCTTGGGCATCCCCCAAGTGCTTCGAATGCAGCCGCAGGCTGCGCTCACAGCCAGAGGCAGAATGGGTTAGAAAAGCGCTCCTCAGACAAACCACTTTTAAAAGTGCTTGTTTCCAGACGGCCTGGTTTTGTCCAAAGAAACGCCAAAGTGCCCTTTTAAGTTACACAGAGTGGGTTTACAATGAATTCTGACAAAAGAACAAGTACAAAATATACCAAATGTTGCTAATTACCAAAGCTGGAGACCCCCAGTTGAGCACCATGAAAAGTTAAGAAACAGTCACCAAACACAAACAGCAGCACAAGTAGTTTCACTTCAAGAATAAATTCCGTACTGGTTTAAGTGTAGCACTGGAATATATGGAATATAAAAACATAAATTGTCAGAGGAACAACTGTTATTTACTGGTGGCCTGTTGCACTTCTATAAACATATTAGCAGGACTCTATAAACCTCAAGTAGTTGAATTCCACTATAGTGAATTTTGAAGGAAAACTATTGCAGAAGAAATAGCATTTTGTATTTAGTCTGGTTTTAATTAAAGCTTCTAATGCCTAATTTCACCACAGGGATGTTACTTTTTGGTATAATTTTTTTTTTATTTTTCTTTAAATGAAGTAGGTTACGATTACTACTGACAACTGCCTAGATGCATTTGCATTCACTTTGAGAGATTAATTAAGGCTTGTTTTCATGAGAGGGACAAGATTTTTTATAGCAATTAAAATCAGTTTTAAAGTTATAAAGTATTTTATAGTAATTACTAAAATTATTCCTAGAAAATTGATTCTTGGATTGAGTTAAATATCAGTCACTTTAAGAATTCTACAACATGTATAAGTACCTTCTTCAACCTTTACCAGTTTGGGACTAATTCCCATAACAGTCTTGCTTCAGGCTCCCGTGTATTTAGATTGTATTTAGAATTTAAGCAACAAAGCCCCAAACGTGCTTCCAAAACCTTACTTCTCAGCTGCTGCCTAAAACTTCGCACCACCTAACTCATCAGGCATCTCTTCTTCCAGGGACATTTTGAAGAGCACACAGTCAGTCTTGACCCCTCCTAACAAGAAAGCAACTCCTCAGAAGTTTCTGGCCACAAATCTTGAGCAGACACAGGTGTTTCTCTGCAAGCACAACCAACACAGAAATTAGCAAGGAAAAGGCTTTCAGCAATACCTCTCTGCTCAAAATGTATTACTGGTAAGGTTCAGGCACCTTTCTCCTCACCAGTACTTCATTTGCTGGGTTTCATAAAGGGAGCTTGCTCCTCTTCAGGTTCTAGACCTCTCTAAGAATATGGTGTCCTTGTCCTCTTTACTGTGCATAGCCAATGAACTCAAAACAGTTTTAACTAGTATTTCACAGCTAGAAGTCAGCAGCAGCTGATACTGCTGTCACACACCACAGTATATTTGTAGTTAACCAGAAATATTTCAGTATTTCACAGACACAAAAACACCTTCCAAAATAAAAACCCCATTAGTCTCGGCACACATGCTAAGACCTCAGAAGACCTGAAAGTAAAAAAATGTTTCTCTTGAAGAGAAATACCCTCCTGCACATACTTGCAAGTACACCTCTCCTGTAGCTGGTTTGACGGTCAGCCCATTATTAGAGCCCATTATATTTCAGAGCATTACAGGTATTGAAAGAAGGATTAAAAACAAATTCAATCCTCTGAATAGAGAAGTGAAAGATTCAATATGTTAACACGATTTAAATTGCCAAAGTCACAGCCCAGAAAGTAAACCTTTCCATCTAACTGAAGGAGCGCTGACGATACACCAAAGACTGGCCTAATCACTGTGTTTATTGGCTCATTTCCACCGTAATTTAAATATGTCCAAAAAGCTATGTTAAAATAGGTTGAACATCTGAAATTAACAATTACTGTACCTACTTAGATAATGAAGATGCATAGTATGCAGCTGAAACTCATTAATAAAAACTTCCTAATGGTGCATTGGATTAAGGTTTCAATAGTGTTTTTCTCGCTCACTAGACGTGAAAACAATTATTAACAGTGACAGAAAATTATTCCATACCACAGAGGTATACCCATTAATATTCTCCTAATGAGAGCTGAGCCCCCCCCCAAAAGATGTAATTTAGTCCTATATAGCACTGCAACGGATAGTCGTGTCATTAC
Source organism: Haliaeetus leucocephalus (assembly GCF_000737465.1). NCBI lineage: Eukaryota > Metazoa > Chordata > Aves > Accipitriformes > Accipitridae > Haliaeetus > Haliaeetus leucocephalus. Next base: position 1,685,186 of record NW_010973266.1, read on the forward strand.
TAATTCTTAAACATCTAGATGCAATGAATACACAGAAAGAGTGTAATAACAAACCCAAAGCTCTTTAGCATTACATTTTAATTGTATTTGAAGATCTTGACATTTTTGTCTCTTCAGTGGAAACACATTTTCATATGTAGTATGGTCTTGCAAAATACAGAGTACATAAGCTGTCTTTATTTACTCCTTATCAGTTCCACAAGGCTAAGTTGTGTATTGCTCCAATACAATCTATAAATGAGTAATTGTTCAAAGTATTTCTGTTCCCATTGATGTCCTTTTCCATTAATTTTCTCCCTTCAGAATAGGCAACAATTCACCACTTTCCTTTAGTTCCTGTAAAGAAATATATACAGCAATTATTCTTTATGTACATTTTGTGATTATGCTAACAAGATTTCAACAGGGACAGTTTAGGGATAAGGAAATCAATCCACTGGCTATTAAGGGAATGCACTAGATGACCCACTAGAGGTCCCTCTTGACCAAGACACTGAAGTTCATAACATTTTATTTAAATTCTGTTTTGTGTCTATTTAGTAAGACAGGAAACTTACTTAGTTAAAAGACACACCTTCAAAAGAATTGGTTGTTGTCAACTTTACCCGGTAAATCCCATGGTATATCTCCTTCTAGATGTAATTCATGATACATTTTAGGCATACGCAAAATTTTACAACATCCAAAATGCCTTCCACAAAATGAAAAAATGACCATCCATTGATAAGATTGTTACTACTACACATTAAAATGAGACAGTAAGAGAGTTGTAGGAGTTCTAAAAAAGACATGCTTCCCCATATTACCTTGATGACTTAAATTCAAATTATAAGGCTGTTAACTTACTCAAGAGCTAGATAACACCAGGAAATAGTTTTAAAATAACACGTTGTGGAGTATATGTTCTTTTCCCACATCTCAAGAGAAACAACTGTCTCAATTTTATTACATGTTTTGCTATATTATGGAATGCATTTTAAAATACTGCCAACATTCATCTGCCCATACAAATTAGTCAGTGTGAAGTGAATACAGTCCAACAATGCAAACAGACAAATTACATTTAAATACCAGTGAGAGAAGTATTTCACAGCATCTCTGCAATGCCCAAGACTATACTTACTGATCACTGAAATAACCCACACACTTGTTAAATAAATAAAATTAAAGTAATCTATATAATTTAAGTAATACTAGTATTTTTAGAACTAAATGAGATTTATTGATTGTATCTTCCCAGGAGTTACAATGTCTGAGGAATTGGCTATAAAACATTCAGACAAGAATGGGCTCAAGAGTATTTGGGGTTTAGAACACTGTGCCTGCTCTGTTACAAAAATCAAAAACCACAGTTACAGATGCAGATCTATTTTTGTTGCTTCAGGGTCTGTTCAAACAACTACAATAAACCTTACTTTCTTCCAGGAATGAGACTGTTTGCTAGGAAGAAATGTCTCACCCACCTTATTTGAGAAAAGCAATGTCAGAAGTAAAACTAGGAAGAGAAACCTGTAAAAATGCACCCATGGGGTAAAAATGGTCTTTACAGTAGCAGTAACTGACTGCTGTCAAGAAAATACATTTCACTGCTAAATCTTGGCATATGAGAATGCTAGAGATTTAGAGCTCCTTTCAACTGTATGTTGAGCTAATAGAAGTCACAGTAAAAGCAACCAAGTCATTTGGTTTCAAGATCTAGGGCCACTACACAGGAATTTCTGTATGTTATGGGCAGAACACATTTCTACAGTTTTAAACAAATGGTCAATTTACATCACAAACAAGATTCTCCCATTCCTACCTTAACAATGTCCACCCCTCCAACAAGTTCACCTTTCACATATAATTGAGGATACGTTGGCCAGTTTGAATAGGTTTTTAATCCTTGCCGCACCTAAGAAAAATAATCTTATATGTAAACTTCAACCTCAGTAAAAGCAACAATGAAATCCGCAATGATGGAGAAGCTTAATTACCTCTTCATCTTCCAGTATGTCAAATGTCTCATAATCAACACTAGGGGGGAAAAAAAACAAACACAACAAAATCATCTACTGTGTAGTTTTGCAATCTAAGACCCTCAAAAATCAACACCTTATGCACCAAGAACTGCAATATAAAAAATATCTCATTTCATGGGAAACTCCTTATAATGCACATATTTAAAATGTATACCTTAGGCTCTGATTGGAAAAAATGTGTTCAAAGTAATTCCATTCCCTATTAGCTTAAACATTAAAAAAACACACCAAAAAAACCCCACCACACACATATACTTCGGAAGTTTGGAATCAACCAGCTGCAGCTATTTCACCATCTTCATATACCACTTGCATAAAAACACAAAAATAAATTTGATTTCTGGTTGATTCATGTATGAGTTTTGGTATGCAATTCCTAGTATTCTAAGAACTAGCACTCTTCAATAACCAGCAAGTATGTAGATTCCTGCAAGTGAACTAGGGCCAGTAACAAGGAACAACGATTTGAGTTAACTGCTACTGATTTCCGAGTTGTATATTGATATATAGTTATGTTATCTCAAAAAGTCCATTCTAACATCTAGTAATCAAGACAACTGCTTAACCTCTAACTAGCAGTACAAATGAAACAGGAGTTTATTCAAAGGAAGATGATACTAATCTCTCTCACTACAGAAAGAACTGCTTTGAAGAGGAAAACTGAGGCTAGATAACATGAGAGGCTCCAAGATTAAGGAAACAGATCAAGAGGGATCTCTCTAAGATGTGCTGCTTACCAGAGTGGAAGGATTTCTTTCATGTCAACAATCACAGAAAAAAAAAGAAAAATTCACTGTTGCAATAAACTCCTCAATCCGAGCAAGACAATCACTACATAGTAGTGCTAAAGCAGTGTTAATATCTGACACGCCATATTTGACTTGGTATCAAATAAGCGTAGTAGTGATTTACACTATACGCTTTTACATAAAGACATTTTAAAATACTCTTGAACAAAGAAAATTATATTGGGGAAGTCTTCCACTAGTATTTTCCAAACTCTTTATTTATAAAATGTAGTTTTTAAAACAGAACCAGCTTCCCAGATTCAATTAAAAACAACCAAACAAACCCAAAAGACTTACGTACCCAGTACTATTTATGATTTCTATAATTTGCTTGCTGAATCCACATTTTGCCATCTAGAATGCAAAACACACATATGTTAAAACATATATCTGCTATATTTAATCCACAAAATTCCAGGTCCTCAAGCTACAGCAAAGCTATTACCAATTTATTGCCAGTGATGACCTTACTGGATGAGCAATACTGCTAATCCCTTTTTCATTCCTCTTTATATTCTTTGAGCTTTAAACAGTACTGAATGTCTCTTTCTTTACATACTCTGCTGAAATAAATGAAAACATTGAGAATATTAAACACTTTCCTCAGCTGTGGTATGAAATGATACAAGGTGAATCTGTTTTCTGGGTTTGGCAATGCTATCTTGTAAACTAGTTAGGCTTGATTATTTTCTGAACATTTGAAAAGCCAAAGCTATAGGTATGATGGGTATAAATAGCTTATATGCATTTGTAAAATAGACATGTTTTATTTTCAGACACACACTACCCTTTACTTTCCATTCTGGAGAGAGTAGCAACCTATAGTCAACTGATAAATAGGTTGCATGTATGGCAACTCCCAACTGAAATTAGTAATTGAAAGCATCTACTGCAAACTCTTCATATTGACAGTGTAAGGACATAGAACACCCATCATTTTTTAGATATTGAATTTTTAATCTTCTTATTGGTGATTTCACTCCACCAGTAGCTCAAGCAAAATCAACGCATGTTAAGCAACCTGCCCAAAGTCTTGCTTTTCATAGGCAAGACACAGGGTTTTATTGGAGATAAAGTGCATCTCTTTAGAAGACCTAAGACCATCTAGCTCATCACCACTGTTTCAGTGAGTCAGCCTAATCCACAGGGTTCCAGTGGCTATGAAATGGCTTAGTAAAACAGCCTACAACACTCTTAAAAGTATCTGTTGTTAATACACAGAGTAGGCTTAGGGAACTAATGAGAAAATGAAATGGAAAGACAAGTCACATGAATGAGCTCAGTCCCCTACCTCTGTACCCTTTAAAAACAATACCATATAAACAACTCTCATAACATGCAGTCACTAACAACAATTATTGTTTAGGGTACACCACTCCAATGAAAAGTCTGAGTTAGGTGCCATTCAAGTAATTTTGACAGGAAGAACTGCAGTGCCTTGCTGTTCAGAAGGGAATAATTTCTCCCTTGGCTACTCTGTTTGAGTATGCAACACAAAGCAATAGACTGACCTTTTCATTTACAGTCATTTGTTATTATTTTAATCCTAACTGTTAGCAGTTGTCTGTCTTCAGTCACTACCTTCATTTCAGTGAGCAAGATAATTAAGTGCAGCTTAAAGACACCAGGCATAGACCATTCCACGCACATGAGAAAGTGGATCGTTTATGGTATGTGGCATTATACTTTAGCCTTAAAAACATCTAGCAGCTTTTTTTAAATGCAGTTGTGAAAGCATAAAGTGAGAGAAATTAAAAAGGATAGGACACCCAATCCAATTAGGTCAATAGAGGGAAATTTCAAGAAACATGTATCCAGAGATAAAGTTTTGGGCAACACTCAAACTGTAATCCTCAAGCAGGCTAGCCATCAGGGGCAAGCATTCAGAACATCAGAAGACAATCCATTATCTGCAAAGACAATCAATAACTAAAACCAAAAGGACATGAACAGTTCTTCCATTCATTCCTGAATTGTAGATCAATTGACAGATGTCACTGCAGGGCATCAAATTCCCTGATTTTACCGTAACACAGCTATTAGCATTTTACCAATATATATCCATCAGGTAAAATAGGGACTGCTCTTCTCTGGCTTATAGAAGCACCAAATAAAAAGACAAATCTTCCCAGCACCATTAATTTTCATTAAGAAGGGAAAGCAAGGAAAAAAAGGTAATTGTCAGTGTTTAAAAAACTGTTTAAATATAATATATTCTGCAACATTTAATCTTACCTGTTTGCTTCCCTTCATAAAAAGCATCACAGGAGCTTTGTTTATCAAGATTTTAAGCCTACAGAAGGCATAAAAAGACAAGACATAAAACAGCTCGGTTATTATCCCAACCTTTGTTTCAATAGGAAAACAAAACGCAAAAGTGGAAAGATAGCACCTTACAGATTTACCAAATACATTTAAAGCATTATTATAAGCAAGGCTATTCATTTAAATTGCTTACAGTAACTCTAGTGAATGAATTTGAACCATCCTGTTACTTTTAGAGCAACAATTTACTTTTCTAGATTGACCTCTAAGTATCAAGCAGCAATAAGTTTAAACAGAAACATCATTTTAGGATATTTTAAATACCATGCCTATATTTAGTGACATACTGCTTTTTTTTATATATATACTGAATATAATACTTGGCATTTCTTATTCTCCATGTGAGAATGCCTTTTGCAGAGTAAGAGCCACACCTATTGTCCATCAGTCATAAGATCTATGGACTTACAGACTAAGGACTAATGACTCCTGAAATTCAGGAATAGGTCTGTTTTGCCTCACTGTGCCCTGCTCACTTCTGGTCTACCTACACGACCCTCAGACACTCCCCCTCTTTCCCTCTCCTTTTAGGAAAGGCTTTCTGTGACAACTGATGGAAAAAGTTAGCAAAGACTCCCGTCCAACAGTTGCCTGCTGAGGGCAAACTACCCTCTATAAAATGCATAACAGGTGATCCTTTTCTGTAAAAGGTCACTTTGAACGATTCGCACAATGCAAAAAGACTCTAGACTGGAGAATCCAGGGTCTTTGCAAAATAAAACTAAATGAAGTTTTGTTGGTGACCTACAGCCTTTGCATGTGTAAACCTCAAAAGAATTTTTGTAACCAAGTTGTCTTTAGGGCAAAAAGCAACAGCAAAACTAACAGCTACAGCAAGGGTGAGCTACAGTAATCTGAGCTGGTTCCCCAGCTGTCAGATCCGTTTCATGAAACCAAGCTGATTTCCAGAGTTCATTTTCAAGGGTATTTTCAAGTGAAGACGCACAGTTAATTGGTGGAAAAAGATCAAACATTGAGTAAAGGAACATAATTTAGCATTAAATAGATTCTACTACTGATATCCCTTCATTCTATTAATTCTTAGCATGTTTGACTAACTATCACATAGGGTTTTTCTTGTGAGTGACTGGTAAGAGTGAATATAGTTTGAAAGAGAAGTCAGTTGCTCAGAAGTTAAGTATGAGGTTAGCTACAAAGAAAAACTAATCTGTGTCATGGAAAAAGAACTTCCCACTTGTCACCAGAAAAAAGAAGACAGACCTCAGCTAAACATCATGTGTTAACCCAAGAAACAAAAACCTATTGAAAGACGAAGAACGAACTAGGGAACAAGAAGCTACTTGTGACTTATCTGGTAAATTTTTAGCCAGTTTTCCTTCAGGCCACTTCTACATCAAAATTTGATAAAATTAATAAAAACTTCACACACCTGTTCAAAAGATGATGATGATCCTTCTTTAGGGAGACATTTAGCTATACCAACAATTTTAATCTATTAAAACAGATTAGGTAAGCAGAGGACATTTCCCATTACCTTCTTTCCCCAAAATAATTAAGCAAAGCAAAAAAACTATGTATACATTCAATAAAGTTGCAGCTTATGCAAGCTTGCAAAAAGGAAGGAAGAGACTAGAGGAAACTTTCTAAAATAAGGTTTTCAAAGGCCATACTGAGACAATCGCATCTTTACCTATAATTTAATCTCAAATTGCAAAAGGTAGTGATTGTTTTTTGTGGCCTTGGTGAAACAATTTACAAGTTACCCTACTAGAGTAACAAAAAATAAACATCAGCCCACAGAACAAATTAAAAATGAATTAGTAAATACACAGCTGTAGAAGTACGACTACTTTATCACTATATTGAAATGGCTTGCATTAAGTTATTTCTCCACTGTGCTGAGAAGGCAAAAGAACCAGAACCAGTCACATCTAGAGCACTGTAAAACTTGTGCTTACCATCCTCAGACAGCAAGTGGGAATCTATGCTAACATATTTGCCTTCAAGGTACAGGCCACCTTCTTGGTAAACCAGCCCCCCTTTGCATGTCTTAATGGCACTATTCACATAAAAACTAGAAAAAAAGTCACATCTACTAGCAACTTCTCAAACAGAATGACTTGTCAGAGATCTGGAGCTTGACTGCCTGGGGCACATCAGAATTTCAAACAAGTGAAGCTTCAAATGGGAAGGTTAAAGGACAACAAATTGGTTTCTAGATACTACATCTGATTCAGGAAGCAACACACTTCCTACTGCTGCAGCATATATTCATTTTGCCAAGGTGAAAGAAAACAGGAACTGAAGGACATGAGTAGTCAAGAAAAATGAGGAGACAAGCCTAGATGTTTTCTCCAGTGACACCATAGTTATGAAGTCTACACTAAATGAAGGTAACAAAAGCTACTAATGTTTAAAAGATGATTTTCCCAGTTATCTTTAAAGAATAAATTCTTAAAAGAGAGGCAAGAAGGAATCTATATATTCCTGCTATAATTAAAAATTTAAAAACTACAAATACAATAAGAGCAAAGCCTACTGGAACAGTATAGCTTTATATTAAGTGATGCTTACTGTATAGGAAACAGACCATATTAAACAGCTGCAGCTGTTCTGTAATTAAAGAAAATCTTGGCACACTTCTGATAAAGTCAAAGAACAGGAATTTATATAGGGGTTCCCTCTATATAAATGAACATAGAGGAAACCTCAAAAACAGACACCCTTAAAATAATGACATAATACATCACACCTGTCCTCCAACTTCTGTGCCTTCGGACAGACTGTGTCCAGCTCTCCAGATGCCTCAAGCTCCTAGGGAGATTGGGGAGAAGAAAAATCAGATGTAAAAAGCAAGAAAAACGTGCTTCTGACAACTAGCAAGATTAAAAATGTCTCAGTTTCTAACCTTGACAATATCAAGTCCACCTATAAGCTCTCCAGATACATACAGCTGAGGGTAAGTCGGCCAATTAGAATATTTTTTCAGACCCTGACGAACTTCTTCATCAGAAAAAATGTCAAAACTGCTAAATGAAATACCATGTTTGTTCAGTATCTCCACCATTTGTTTACTGAAACCTGCAAGCACAAAAAGAGTAATTACATATAATTTTAAACAAAGCATTCCCACGTCTGTATGAAACCTTATTCATTTAAAAAATGCAATTCTTCTAGATGGTAAGTTCAAAACAGCTCTAGTGTGTTATTCTTTACTCTGTAAATATCCTCAAATATTATAAACAGGCAAAAACCTTATTTATTACTGTGATTACAAAACCAAAGTATATGGACAACTTGGCAAGTCTGGTGCTTCTCTATTTAGAGAGCTACAGAGCAAGTAACCTTCCTGTTGTTCCAACGCACAATTAAAGCAAAGTTAAATGCATTCCCTTATTCTGCCTTTTCCAGCTCTTCTTCACTGAGCATTCACAAAGAATAAAAGCTTCTTAATGACCATAACAGCATCTTCAGTACCTTTCATTTCATTCCTCTAATTGCACATCACTTTCTCTACCCCTGTCATTTCTTCCTCCAACTACTACTGAACTTATCCTACACCAAATGTGGATAAAGTTGACACACCAAGTGGCAACCAGGTTTTAAACACACTACTGTGTCACTAGTTTAACTTAGAAACTTGGCTTTTATAATGTTTTCTACTACTTTTGCTTTAAGATCACGTACTTTCCTACTTCAGGGTAAAAGGCAGACTGCTTTTTATTTTTTAAAATCTTTATGTTCACATAAGTACTTAATATTATTTTACTACCCTTGTGACACTTTCATACCATGTTTTGTTTTCCTTTATGACAGATCTTCATTATGTCCTACTCTGACAACACTCAGCAGGATATTAAGCACTGAATATTATGATGTAAACATCCAGATTTTCTAAGTATATTATGTGGCCAAGCTGCGAAGAAAAGTTTCTCCCTTCTGTAACTAAGCACCTTTTCCTAAGAAAATAGTCACATTATTTGTAAAGAGTTGCGTGTATGAAAATTTTAACATTATGGAATTTACAGTCCATAATCACCTGAATCTTCTTACACTAGAGGGAAACCCACATGAAATTTCACTTTCAAACAATTCTCCTTCAACTCTATTTTAAATTCACCATTCTCATTAAAGTGAAACATTGATTATTTTTTTTAAAGAAGATAAATTAGTTTTTTAAATCATTAGTCTCTACAGAAACTCTTCAAGATCACTTTAAAAACCAAAACACACACATACACACCACCCACACCTAGTCTGTACCCTTTATGTCAACAAGTCCACTCTTTATGGAGTAACTTGAAAGGAAACCTTAGCCCGATGTTCAAAGTCATCTTCATTCACTTAACACTGCCACTGATGCGGAAGCACAAACAGTCCTCCAGAGAAGACATCAGCCTACTGGATGTTTCACAGTGTGTTCCAGATATTTACTCCGTAAGAAAACAGATGAGAAGAGGTCTGCTGCACTTTACAACACAAGGGAGCCAATGCCTTGACCTTTAGGACTGGTGATCAAATCTTGATTCACAACTCCACTGTTCCTCCATAAGCTATTTGCCCTGCTATGAAAATTATGCTCATCAGGAAAAAACACTAAGCACATTGCAACACTTTGAAAGATTTTGGAGTTTTGCTTTATTTCTAACACGTGGTCTTTATCCTACAGTATTTCAACACCTGCCACTGTTGCTTGCATGCACATCCCTTCTAAGGAAGTAGAAGCCTCCTAGACAACACTATCATATGGTTTGCAAAAAGGATCCATGAGAATTTGTCCATAAATCAATGTGATAATAATGTGTGTGTTATATCATTGCCAACTCATTCTGGTTTGGATTCAAATGCCCCTGCAATCCTACCAATTCCCTCAAAGAATTCCAACAAATGCTGTGCAGACAAATTAAAACCTCTATACAAATATTAAAAAAAAAAGACAATGCTTAAAGGCTTTAATAAAGGAATAGAAAAATAAAGACGCTTTAAATGGGAAAAAGAATCAAAGTGCCATAGAAGAATAACCTTTGATTTCAGCTTGCAAGACCACCTATTAGTTTTTGAAATATGGATTTTTACTACAGCTTTCTGCACTTTTCATGATCTGCAATTTATTGAGATATGAAGTAGCAGTATTTATATGTACAGCATCTAAGTTGCTTTTCTTTCTACAACTGAAGTGTTAAGTTCATGTACAGCCTGAAGTAAAACACAGATTCTGAAATTTTTCATACATCTGGGAGTTCATTAGTAAACAGCTAAAGGCTGATTGCTGATGGTTATTCCATCGCCAATATATTAACTCATTTCTACTGTAAGGAACTGGGGAAAAAAAAAGCTTTATTTTAGCTGTAGGCAATTACATGCAAACTAGAAAGATTGATTGGTTGTGTTTCATTTTGAAGGGTTATGGTAGCAGTCTGGAAGTGTTATGCTTAGGGATGAAGCGCCAGAACAGCTTTACTTTCGTAACAAAAGATTTAGGTTGAATTTCTGAAGAAATGCCATACATGCATTACAAGGAATAATTAAACTGCTAACAAAATGTTTTAAGCAGTTATCTAGATGATCACAAATGCCACTCCAGATTCTACACCAATAAAAACACCCTAAATAAATTATGGTATTGATGAAGCAAATAAATACTGCCACAGTCCAAATGAATTCGCTGAAATAATACAACGTACATAGTACCCACATACAATTGCCAGTAAACACATAGCCAAGGGCACAAACCTTACTTTACACTATGCTTAGCTGGCTTTTCCAAGGAAGAAATTACAAACTACAAGATTATCCCAAAATACACTGCTGGATAGGGTTCCCTCTACTTGCCAATTGCACTGAAGTCTTGAGTGCAAGACTATTATTTGTATCAAAATAGGTATAATTCAAAAGTATTTTCACCTTTAAACAAGCATGGCTCCTTTTAGTTAATTTTATTTCTATTACTCCTACTACTGTTATAACAGATCCATATCATCTTTGACAAAATGTTAAATTACCTTTACCTTGAAAAAGACTGTCTATTCTAGGAAATTTAATGGACCCAACTTACTAACATCACCCAACTATTGCCAGAAACTACCACAGCAATCTAAAGCAGGCACAGTATTTAACTGCAAAAGTAAGAGCTGTAAATTCAGATTATTTCATGTGTTGCACTACATTTGAATACTTCCAACGTACCTCTATTTAGGTAAGTACCTCCTGTGCATTTTTCATGGGGTGCCTTGATCCTAAACCTTGATGCCTCGATGTCTTTTTTTGCTTGTGTTTTTTGTGGGGTTTTTTTGTTTGTTGGTTTTGGTTTTTTTTCAAATAGCCTCACAATGCTCTCCCATCAAAAATTCAAACACATAAGAAACAGTAAAGGGTCTTTTCTCTACGTAACTTTAAAATCTGCCCAGTGTTCTGCTCAATGCCCTTTAGAAAGCCAGCTCTCTACCGAACACCTGCAGAAATCCAAAGGAGAAACAGTGTGCCAGTGCCATGAATTGATCACGCCGACACAGAGGCTGACTCAGGTATAATAGAGAACCTGGGCACACAAGCAGTGCAGGGGAGACTCACCACTGCCTGCACAACACCTTTGAGCTCACCATGGACATAGCAAGAACCACGCTCTGCTCCGACAGCTTGCCACACACCTGCCAAACAACTCACAGCATAAGCACAGCAGGTTCATTAACAATAGTCCCACATTAGCATCCAACACAATTAAACTTAAAGCACGTGTATCTGAATAAGCTAAACTGTAGACACCTCAAATGCACTCATAAATATCAGGAGCTCATCAGAGCAGTGCTCTATTACGTACAGGTAGACTTGCCGAGTCTACTTCTGAATAAGCCAAAATTTCCATTCCTGCAAAATTATCTATAAATTCCTATGATGGTATGTAACTTTCACACACCTATAACTGTACTACTACATAATACAAATACAGAATTATCTATACATAAATAGATGGAACTTCATCAGCTCTTTGTAGGAGCAAATGCCTATGCACAAACTGCTAGAATCCCAACCTACGACACAACAGCATAATGAATGTGGAAGTTCTGAAATCTATGGTTATTTCTGAAACCATTTCTACCAAAGTGATTCTGGGACCTGTTAGTGCATTGAAATGAAACAGCCACCTCGAAATTAGAAAGGGAAAAAGAAGCAGAAAAATAGAGTGTGCAGGTACCAACACAGTAGAAGCCCAATACAGTATGTGAAGCCTCAGTACATACAGGATCTTGCACTTCCTCTCGTATTTCTGTAACCCTTTCACAGCAACACCTGAAAAAGCAGATTGTAAAATGGCATGCAAATATTTTAAAAGCAGCTGAAAGTACACTTAGGTACGGAAGGCAGAGGCAATAAGAAAAGCTGCACACAAGCTGTAAGCAAGTGCTTCATCAACCTGAAGTAGCCTGGACCAAGTTACAAGACTCCTCTCACTCTGCCAAGGCAGGATTACCCTCTACAGCAAATGGCCCAGATTGACATATATATTTGACATGCTTTAACCACTGCTTCTCTTTCAAATATTGTTTTATGACTTTTACACATAAACCTTCCTTCTCGAAAAGGGCAGTACATACTAAACTCCCTCCAATTAAGAGCACTTGACAGCAGACTCTCCTCCTTTCCTGCCCCATATACACAATATCAGTCCAAAGCTGCTCTTCGTAATTCAATCCAGACAGGCCCACCCAGCAGCTTCACCACTGTTACCACTCTGCTCAGCTCCCTCATTTATCAAGCATTGGTCCTGACACAAAACCACCTGAAGTTAATGAAAAGACTCTTATTTAGTCTATGGACCCAAATCCTCAATTTCAATAACTAGAACTATATAGAACTGCGTAAACAGCTCTCCTGTAATAGAATGTCTTCCCAGATAAAATCCAAATTAGCAGAGGCTGTTTGGCAAATCATGTATCACAAATCTGCATTATTCTCACGTCACCAAATCAATGCGTTCCGTATCTTTATCCTTCCCTTTCCCCCCTTTTAACAGCACATGGTGATATGACAATTTGAATCCTTCCAGATTAACATAAAGGGACAGAACACATAAAATCAGGGTTTTTTAGGTCCTTTTATAATATTTCATCCATTTTCCTTTACATAGTTCTGCACTCAGTTACTTTTGGAAACTTCCTGGACACAGCCCAATAGAAAGCACAAGAAGCAGCTACATGGGGATGTCTGCCCTTGAAACTGTTAACTGGATTTAATACTTAAAACTGTGGCAAGATCTTCCATGGCTGAAAGAACAGCAGTGCATGCACACCACAAGGATATTTGGCAATTATGTGAATATAGCATCAATAAATCACCACACCCAACAGTTCAAACCAAGCATCTGTAGACTCCTGACTAGACACAAGAAGCACTGCTCTGTCTCTAGGATGCACCTGCTGAGCCCTTACCAGAAGGGGTCAAAAAGTATAGTTCCACAAGTCCTCATTTCTTTCCTCAAAATGTTCTAAAAACATTTAGTTCACATGCATCTCTGTCATTATATAGAAACATTTATGACGAATCTTTCAAGCCTGTGCATGCTACTGTAATTTATGGACAGATGGACAAAACAAGTGTTTTCATTATTGGTTTTTAGACACAAATAACTGAGGTTTTGCATCACAATTTAACTTTTTGAGCAGTTATCTCTTTATTGGCTCCATAAATATATGCCATGGGCCTTTCTTCAGGAGCTTGGCTGTAAGGAGTTACCTATTGCCAGTTCTTTTCTTATTCTCCTGTTATGTTTCACAATTCCTTCATCTCTTTGGCCCAGCAATGTAGCTGATATGATTTGCCCCACAGGATACATGTTTGCTTAGCAAAGAAATCAGTGCAACTTCTTGAGACTGCAGGAGCAGAAGGATGGCAGCTTCATAGTACTTACAAATTTTGCATTTTAATATTTGTTCATGTGCTTTCCATATAGATCAACACTTCAAGTTAGTTATGAACCAACCACTCTAAACAGTGAGCAAGAGTTAAGAGAACTAGGTTTAAGAAAAGGCATTTCCACTGTAGCAGAAACACATGCTACTTGGTCTTTAAATTTTACCAGCTGGGATAGTTTTATTTTCTTTTTCCAAATGGCAACAGTGATCCCAGATGTTAGGCAATTCTTGTTATTCCTTGAATTGAAACATTCTCTTCAGACTATTTTACATTTTCAGTATGTGTAACTCGATGCACAAAATATGTCAGGAATAAACACTGAGCTACCTCGGGAAAAGTGTCCTAGTTCAAGCATAGCATTGCACATCACATATTCTTTAGAAAGCCCCTAATCTCTGCAATTCCATTTCCAAAATTTAACTAAGAGAACAGCAATTCTCTAGCTGCTTATAAGCAATATGAAAATACTTTCATTGATACTTCAGGTATACAAGACACTGTTGGGATGTATCTTCCCAAAATTGAGTAAATCTGACAACTAGCCCAAAGCAAGTGCTGTCACATTGAACACAAACTTCAGAAAATGCTTACCACAGCGAGGTTCTTTTGGAGACCCTTTCATAAACAGCATGCAAGGGGCAGCATTGATGAGTTTCTTTAGACGCACATTAAGATCTTCTTTTACACTGTCATTAGAGCCAGCAGAAACAGAACTGCTGGACGCATGGCGCTGCACTTTTTTGGTCAGCTCTGGGGCATGGGCACCATCTAATCTGTCAACTTTCTGAGAATTCTAAGGAAACCAAAACACAGGCTCATGTTACAGGATTAAATTCAGAATTTGTACTGTAATAAAAAGAATAGTAAAACCACCATATAAAGTATAGATTTTCAGATGCAGGGTGGATTAGCGTATTGATCTTTTGGCCAGTCTTTAGTTCCAAGACTCATACCATTCTGTTGGCTGGCTACCGTTAATGCTAGCAAATTTGCTATTAGAAGAATTTATTAAAGAAAATATTTTTAATTTTATTATCACAGGCAAACGTGACCCAGACGGACTTGTAATTTCTACCAAAAGATTATTTACTTGGGTTTTTGCCATGTTGTAGAAGTATGGCTAGACAAGGAAACATTACTGAAATTTTTTTGACCCAATACAAGGTAGGACAACTAAAATATAAACTATGTAAGGATCCCAAAGCAATTAAGGAAGCTCTGAAATATTACGTATAAAGTGTAAGAACCATTTCTGCCTACTTTTTTAGGTTTCACTGGATAGACTTAAATCAGATACATAAGTGTTTCTTCACTGAGAAAGTACTTAAGGTTCTGCTCTTCTGGTAGCAGTATTAAAAAAAGTATACATATTAAGAGTCCACATGGAATCCATTTTCTCTTAAATCCATTTTCTCTTACCTTAAAGAATAAGAATGTTGGAACAGAACTAATTTCGTATTTTTCAGATACTTCAGGCACAGCTTCAGCTTCCAGCTAAAAAACCAAAAAAACAAACAAACAAAAAAAAACCCAGAGAAAAAGATTATTTTCGTAATCTTCTTTAAAGTTTGACTGTGGATGTAAATCCTGTCTAGAATGTTCTTCTAGGCATTTTATACATTTAAAAAGGATTTGACGCAGAAGTTTGTGACACATTTGCATTTAAATGAGACTCACTGGGTTGGCGTGTCATCCACTGAGCCTACACAGTGTCAAAACAGGTTCAGAGGTTTTTATTTTGTTGCACATTTCAAAAGATGCCCGCAGGCTGCGAATAAAATTTTTGGTGCACTAGTGACCTAGTAAATTTTCAATCATATGCAGCTACTACTATATTGAAATCCATAAATCATTGACCCCAGTTATGTCATGATTACAGTGCTTATTTTCTGCCCACAGCAATTCTTGCTGTTTGCTCTATTGACTAATTTCAAGGGGCAGTATATCATGACTGACATTTGCAGCCTTCTGCAAATTATGAAGAAAAAAGGAGTGTTTCTTCAATAAGCTATTGATGTCTACTAAATTTTATTTTTAACTCCTGCAAGGCTACCAAGTATTGAGTGGAAAGCTTGTTGAAACTATTGGTTCTAATTTTATTCAGCATTCAAATGCATACCTTGAAATTATATAGTGTAGTAATTTGTCAAGAAAATATATCTTTTAATTAACTCAAATTTGTTATTTTCTGTGCATAGGCTAAAAGCTTACTTGAGTGACAGAAGATCTAGTACAAGGCTGTTTAAGACACTAGCTCTGCAACAACTGCAGTTAATGGTTAAAAAAGTGGTAATAGATCTAAATGTTTCAAACAGAAAACTGCAATCCAGTGCACAGGAGAAAAAGCCTTTCAAATTCTTATTCCACAAACCATACAGTGAATGAACAAGCATCGAGAGAGCTACTTAACAGTTTGCTCCTGCCCGTCTCTGTCCATCCTTATGCATTTTAGAAAATACCATGATTGTTCCACTATTAACCAAAATGTAGTGAACCTCTGAATACTGTAGTATTACAGCATGTTTTGATTTGCTCCAGCTATACAGGCTCTTAATGAGCTCACTAAATACAGAAGCAGCCCAGCAGACTAAGTCAAAACTGAGAGTCCAAGCTTCACCTCTACTTCTGTAAATCAACGCTCCAACAGGATCAACTGAGAAACTAAAGCTATAAATTGAAAACTGTAAATAGATTCCAATTACCTATT
This sequence comes from Haliaeetus leucocephalus, assembly GCF_000737465.1. NCBI lineage: Eukaryota > Metazoa > Chordata > Aves > Accipitriformes > Accipitridae > Haliaeetus > Haliaeetus leucocephalus. The sequence continues at coordinate 1,701,898 of NW_010973266.1, forward strand.
CTCTTTCAAGTGGCAAATGATTAAATGACTTCTCCCTATAATATTAATTTTCTTTTCCACTAAAATTTCCTACTTACTTGGATACTTAAGTTCCACTCTGGTGAGGTTCACACATACTGAACAGATTTAATTTCATATTTCAGTAACTTGCTCTTATTGGTACAACTTTCCAAAACATTGTTTCTAACTGTTTCTGGATACAGACATATTTTAACCAAGCCAAGGATCTTAGAGTTAGGCTATGCAACAACTAAAATGAGAAACTACATTCAGAAAGACTTCAAGATTTACTGACAGTTTTGAAGTTCATTTATTACTTAGGTCTATTCTAGAATGTAACTTTATGATTTGCAAGGCAGTACACTACTCTTGGTCAGTCCTCTGTAACCATCTGATGAGTTAACAGGTTCTTCCCAATTAAAAGGCAGACTTCCTATTCTGGAATACAGACCAAATCCCACAAAGAAGCTTCCAAAATCAAAAACATTCATCATGAGAAGCTTTCTCCCCCCCCCCCAAAAAAAAAAATTCTATCAAGAAAATTCACCCAAGTCTTTCAGTAGCTTATTTTCTCTAAACAAGTACACCAGTAATATTGGGAGGAGGGAGTGGGGCAAATGAGGTGCCATTATCTTAGTTCTGCAACACTTGATCACTTTGGAACCTTGTTATTAAAAAATAAATTACAGCTGAATAATAAACCTTATAAATAAGTAATATATGAATATGAATAATAAAGAGACAACTGAGAGTTTTCAAACTTTCTTGGGCTTACTAAAAGCTATAGCAACTCTACATAAATATAAGCATCTTGAATTTTCAAAATGTTGAAAATTGGTCTTCTGAAGCTCTAAGCGATAAAATACTGCCATTAACATAGTTCTGCCCTTATGTTTAACAGAAATACCAACTGAGAGAGGAATCATTGGAAAAAAACAAACACAAAACCTAAAGGCTGTTAAGAAATCAAATTAAAATACTCACACACAGCTGGCTGCTCCATTACTCCCTGCCCTCATAATCACAGAGGTGTCTCATTAACAAGAGAAAGTTGTTTTAAAACGAACAGCACATTGATGAAATGCATTCATTTTTCCCTCCACACTGGCTCCCTTACTAGCATGTGAAGATGATCTCACAAATATATAGCATCTCATTTGTGTTTATACCATCCAGCACTATGAGTGTCATCTTAGAGTGACAGTGTTGCACAGACTTAAATTTACCTTCCTTTAAACTTGTTGAAGATTACTGTTCATCTTTAAGATCAGACAAAAAATCTCTATGAATTCTGAGATCTATTTAGTTAACAAAGAACATCACGGGAACAAATGAAATCTCCAGCACACTTGAAAATAACAGTGTTGCCAAATTAATCTCAAATCCAGCAATAAAAATCATGCTTTAAAAATATGGCTATCTACAGAACTGAAGGACTGAGACACTGCAAGCACAGAGAAATTTAAAAGACTATTTGCTAGGTGGAGTAGCTAGTGGAAAAAAAATCCTTCATTGTTATCTTAGGAGACTGATTTATTTTTTTTCTCTAAACAGCATGATAAAATTAAAGTATTATTTAAGCTTGCAATACCAAGTTTGGAAAGATGAACCTAGAACTTTCATTCCACAGACTTTTGATGCCTCTTTTGCATATGTTCAACTCACATCTTCAAACATGAAGCCATAAAGGAATTTCAAAAATAACTTTACCCATATTTTGTAATAATGGCTCTTCTCTGTTTAAAACAAGCTCAACTGCTTGACTTACCTTCACAAATGTAACCTGCGTGTGTTCCTTTGCTAGTGCTGCCATAACTTCATTCATTTGAGCACACTGAGGAGCCCATGGTGCCCAAAAATGGACAACTACAAGGGACCTATTAAAAACAAAAAAAGTAACAGCATTTACTTTTAAAAAAGAATCATGCAATATAAAAGTTTGATACGCCCTGCAAAAAAACCCCCCACAAACAAAAACATATGCAAAAACCACCACCACCCACACCACATTCCTGAGAAAAGAGAAAATCAAACAAGTGAAACCAGTAACACTTTCTATGACTTGCACAGAGGAGTGCTTCAATGCTTTTTCAGGAAACATTCCAAAACCCAACCAGCACTGTTAAGGTAATGCAATACAAAGAAAAACGTCATCCTGTATTTTGATAGTAAAAGGTCATCCCATATGAATGTCGGACAGGAAGCAGAACAAGCAGAAACACTAAAGATCAAGTCATACAATACAGGATGCAGATTTCGCAGCACCTGTAGGCCAAGCAGCCAGAATCACTCCTGGGCATCCCGCATTTCTTCCCAGGCAAGCCTTCTATCTTCAGAAGCTCTGGGAGCAACAGAGCTCAGCAGCTTCATGCTAGAAGCTGCGCCGTTGCTTTTCTCCTCTCAGTGCCACTATTGCCTCTTTACTACTTATGCAGGAAATAAGGTAGCAACTTTGCAAGTCTACTGGGACTTTTCTAAAAATACAGTATTCTTATGCTGAAATGTTATTTTCTGCTTTTATTAGCTTCAACTTCTTCCAGCTTCAATAAGGTTCCCTTGAAGGTTTGGTATTGATTATACACAGTATTTAAAGATGAGAAGTCACATATGTGAACAGAAATCCCATCAAGCTGGGTACCATGAGATAGTTCTCATGAGCTTAAACACACACACTTTGATATAGCAACAAGATATTTGCATCTGATTTTCCATTCCATTTTTCAGGTTTGCTGAAGTCAAAACCACTAGATAATAGGGGATAACGAATAAAAGACATATAATATACTACTTTTATCTACTTAGAGATACAGAAATCAAGTCAACCATACCACAGAAGCCATCTAGTGTCTTTTAATACTAAATAATGGAAGTTCATTATAAATTTTAATAGCTATGCAGGCAGTACGACATTCCTATTGGAACAGTTAACAGCTGTGTTATCTGACCACATATGCTGAACACAGCACTAAACTCAATTCAGACACGGAACTTTAAAATTCATAAACCTGATTTTCCAAAGCAATTATAGGAAGCTTTGGTAGAAATATAATAGGATAGCCTCTTTTTATTTTTCATCATGCCATCAGTCAGAGTGTGGTTCTGCTTCAAAAGCCGATTAAAACTGGCAAAGTTTACAGGCTAGTAAAAACTTAATTTATGGAACAACAAGGCAGTTCTGTTTTGCAAGTACCAGCCTCGCAAATTTAGACCTGAGCTCAGGAACAGTTCAAGACATCTTCTCCAGGGCTGTCACCTGTATAGATTCTTCCAACGCTCCTGTACACGAGTCATCAACAGCAATGATCCCAAAGGCAAACCATCTCTCTAACTACAACAAAATAGCTGTAAGGCTTCTTTGGACTGACTTCACTGCTCACAACTGACACCAGCATTTAAACCCCAGTAAAGGCCCATTTAAGTGATTTACTCTTTACACATAGATGGGATTTGATACGGACTCCTTGAGAAACCTGAGACCACGTGTCATGGCAAAACTCTGTTTCAGCATGCAAACTTTCATAGCAATGCTCTTTGTGGAGCCCAGCTACAGGGCAAATGAAGAGGCAGATTACAGCACAGGTAGCTCGTGCAGGAGCTTTATCTGTCCTCACAGCAGATAGGTCTTCCGAACTTTACTACAGCTGTCAGTTCACACAGATACATTTTAATTACGACTTCTGAGCCAACGGGGACAAGCACTTCACATCATGCTGCAACCAACATTTTTTGCCACAAAGTAATGAGGTGAAAATAATTAGGTAGGTTGGGGGATGTGAAAGTCATTTATATGTATGAGAACACCCAGTCACAACAGACAGAAAATTCTAAAATGAAAAAAACCAGCAGCAGTTCAATATTTCAGAAGACAGACCAAGCTCTGATTCATAGAGTAATCAAGAGTTTTGCTCCAGGATTGGTCTTCCGGTACTTGTTCATCACATCCTACACATGAAATAGCAATTTTGAGACCTCCTCCAATATCGTTCTTTATATATGCACTGTTTACTGACACTATTAAGAGCTCAGGGAAGTTGTTACAAATGGATCAAGGATGAACAAAATTTTATATTTTTTTTTGTAAATCAAGTTTTGTGATGTTACCTTAGTCTTCGCAAAACAGGCTACTCTACTTTGATCTATTACAGATTTTGCAACTAAAGAGAATGAAGTTGTCAAGCTGTCATTGCAACTGCACAATGCCTGTACATTTAAAAAAATATTTTTTACATCTGTTAGACTACAAGTAGGACAAGAGAATTCTTCCACTGGCTAAAAACAAATAGTGGAAGAAAAGAGAACAGAGAACATAGAACTAGTATAGTGGCTACCCATCAGGCCAAAGCACTAACAACTAACTTGATGCACTTTCCTTCCATTAACTGAACGCAGGAATGCATACTCTTCCCCTGCTACCAAGAAGTATTTCACAAGTGCTCAATTTAATTTAGTGTGCATAGCGGGACACATCTGCTCACGTGAATGTCAGCTCATGACAAGTAGAGGAGGAATAAGCATATGGTTATTTAACCCTCATTCCATCACAGCCTGTTCTTTCCTTACCAACACATAGCTGTGATGCACTTAATTTTTATCTTCATGAACAACATACTTTAATTTGCGCCAAGGGTTTGGGGGGTGGGGGTTGACAAATTCATTCATAGAACAAGTGTAATTTTGCAATTAGACTGCCCTGTTGGTATCTGAGCACTTCAAATTAGGCTTGAAAAATAGCAAGAGTAATTAAAAACATTAAGAAAATAGAGAGTCAGTAAAATGAAGCACATGAGTGATTATAAAGAAAGTATTTCTTACATTCAACCAATATATTTCTAAAATCTCTACTATTATCTATAAATGAGGATCGTGACAAAAAGCTTATGACAAGTCCCAAAGTTTCTCTTCCTGTATCATATTTCACATTTTGGAGGAAAAGCTCTGGGCCCAAAAATAAAGTTAACTTTCTTTAATACAACTTTTTTAAACTTTAGTAGCAGAAAAAACATCAGAAGGCCATATCATACAATTTCTGCAGAGATACAAAAAGCCCAAGGTCTTGCTTCTATACTGTATTAAAAAAAAATTGGTTGAGACAGACTCATAAAGTAGACCTTTAAAACAAAGAGTCTATTGACTGTAGAACCAAATAGCATGACATTCCCTGGTAGGGATATGCAGAAAATAATTACTCTGTAGGTGACCCTCCATTTGGGCCAAGACACAAGTATTTTGTAAGCATGAAGATATTGGCTCAGTTCATCTTTTGCAACTGTACAATCTAGGTTCATTTTGGAAAAAAAAGAACAACTTGAAATTTACACTTGTTCTATAACGCAAAGCTTACTAATAACTCGGTGTCAGAAAGATTCATTTTCTGAAACAAGAACTCCTATGAAATTAAGTGTCAACAAAATGCTGGCAGTTGCAGCTGACTAGTGGTAATTCTGTTAGTTTGGAAAAATCAGGAAGCCCATTTGAAAAAAAAATTAGCAGTAAAATAGCCTTAAAAATTCAGCACTTTTTTTTTCTTAAGCTTTATTTCTCAAGAGAAAAATACTTCCTTGAAGAAACTTTCTCCTTTCCCACTTTATTAAGTGAATGTTTAAAACTACTTTTTTTTATCATTGATTTTCAAATACATTTGATAATCTAAATATAGGTACCTGAAGTCAGCCAATGGGTATTTTTAAACATCTACAGCCATCCAGAAACAGGGAGATAGTTAAAAAAAAAAATCTATTATTTGAGGGATTTGTTATGCTCTGTGAGCACAGGTTTGTTTGGTTTCTTAGCAGCAAGAAAACCCAAAGCCAAACATTTTGAAATGAAGTAGAGGAAGAGAGTTATCAGTGCTATCAATTCATCTTGGGACCAAAAAAATACGCATAAAACAATCAAGTCCATTAAAGAGAAAACTGAATCATGTTCTGTGGACAAGGGGAATGAGAGAATTACTGAGGGTTTTGTTGAAAATAACTTCAAAATATTGTATTTGTTCCTGAAGCCATTTTCATTTCAGTACGCCTCAGTGAGTGTGAGAGTGACTTTCCTCTGGGATGTCCCCACATAACAATTCAGTTGAAGAATAATTCCAGAGAGAAAACTGAAAGTCATGCAGCAAGTTTCAAAGAATCTAATTTTTTCTTCCCATAATCAAAATTTTTCCATATTTCCTTATGTTGTCTTTACAAATGTGAAGCTGGTAGTTTCATCATCCTTTTTAAACCACTCATTTAATCAGTTTTCTCTCCTTATTCACTTAAGGGCCACTTGCTAATGCAACAGTTAAACAATGTAGAAATGTCTTTGACCCAGCCCCTTATTTTAATGTGCCTTACAAGACCTAGTTAAATACACACTCAGCTAGTGGATTAAAAGATAGAATAATAGTTACTACACCTCTGATTCAACAAGACAAACAAGTAAATTTCATAACCAAACCTCTCTGTCTTCAGTAAGGCACTTGAGTACCTGTTCACCTTTAATTATAGTAGTAGCTATTGCAACTCTTTCCTACCAAAGCAGAACATGTGCACAATTTTCCCCTGCATGACCAGCGCCCAAGGCTTCCAACACCAGACCACAAGCCACAGCCCAGTGGCTACAGAGAATCAGTGGTCCATGCCGAGATACACCAATGGAAAGAGAGCCCTGTTACGTGTTAGCAGCACATAAAACCAGATTAATGAGAAACCAGCCCTGTTGCATGAAAGATGAACCACTTAGTTTCTCGCTGTTTCTCAATAAACAACCTAAAGCTGCTGTTTTCACTGAAAATGTCGTACGCTAATTGTTTGTTCTGTTGACACCTTGGGGCTCGGGAGAAAAATAAAATCCTTATATTGCATGCAGATTCTGTTTCGCATAATTTTCCTGCCAATCTGCCCATGTAGGCCTCCCATCCCCTACAGAAGGTTTTGCAGCTGCAGCAGTCCTCCCCGTCGGAACGCCCGAGCTCCCCTACAGCCTCATAAGCTGCACCTGAGAATACGGGTGCTTAAAAAACAGTCTCTCAAGAAGCAAACCCCAAGCCCTTCTCCGGCCTGCGGGTTGTTTGGAGGGGTTTATTTTATGTCCCCGCGGAGGTTCTGCCCAGCCCTGAGGCAGCACCGGGCCCGTTTCCCTCAGGAGACAGCGGCCCTTCACGAAACTCGCGCCAAACGCCCGAAGTCGACCGCGGAGCCCCGTTTGGGGGGAAGACCGGGACAAAAATCCAAAAGCGCCCTTTATTCCCGCAGGGCCTGAGGTTTCGGGACCCGCTGCAGTCACCCGGCGGGAAGCCCACGCTCTCTCGGGGAGCAGGGCAGTGTGGAAAGGCAGACGCTGCAGGCGGCGAGGCCAGCCCTTCCAGTCAGGAAAAGTCTCTCCGGCGGCGGGCTCCGCTCCCTCAGCACCCGGCGGGCCGGGCCCCGTCCCCCCCCCGCCCCCCTCACCTGTCCTTCTGCTGCAGCAGCTGCTGGAACT
>NW_010973266.1:1709368-1718235 GCF_000737465.1 Haliaeetus leucocephalus
AAGCGGCAGCCATGGCGGGCCGGGCCGGGCCGGGCCGGGCCATCCCCGGTCAGCGCAGGAGGCGGCAGGAAGGGAATCGCTGTTCGGTTTTACTCCATCTGGTTGATATTCGGCCCTCTGAGGGGAGGGTGTTTTGTAGGCTGGGGAGGCCGCTTCCCCCGCCCCGTCGCAGCCTTCGGTCCTACTGAGAAATAGCGGTGCGCGTTCATGAACGTAAATCTCAAGTTAATAGGCTCGTATGCAGTAATGAAGGCGTTTTGTTAATGAGGCCGGTGGTTCCATTATCCACGCCTGCTGCACTCGGTAATGGCTCTACGCGGCCGTGACCTGTTGCTGGTGGCGTCAGCGGAAAGCAAAACCTCCGACTGCTTTGTCGTCTGTGAACGAGGAGAACAGCCCCGAAATTTGTGTGTCTCAGGTATATTTTTAAGTAAAATCAAAAAGGCTAGCCAGGGCTCTACCTAAATACGGAGGTAACTCTGATACTCAGAAGAGGTCCTGGTTCATGATGCGATTACCAAAGACCCACTTGAATTCTGCAAGAAGATATCCATAAAAGGGTTTAGTGTCATACAGAAAATCTGTATCTTGAATAATTTTGTTAGTTTTCTAGAATCTGCCAGTTCAAACAAGGCCTCAGGTTTATCTTCACCATCATTAACATTTGCATTACCAAAATAATGCAGCTTCTGTTTCTAGTGAAGAAAAGGCTTAGAGATTACAGTCCAATGTAATTTGCACAATAAAGAAAGAAATCCAGTGCTTTATAAGAGTTTATATATTAGCACATAAAGCTGGAAAAAAGGCTAATCTGGACATAAGAGGTCTCAAAGGCTTGCAGCCACACTCAGCGCTAGAATGGATTTGGCGTATGGAATGGGAAGGCAGGCAGTGTGCCCTCTCCTTGCGATGTAATCTTTTGCTTCAAAAGCAGCATCAAGGCAGTAGTTCTTCCAAGGAGCTTGACACAGGAATGGTCACACCATAAAGTAACAGCAGGTCACTTAAACTCTTAAAAAAGAAACAAAAGGTACGATAGGGCAGGTTTTATGTAGTTCTTACCATTCGTATCAGGTTGCTGTTCAGGACTGACATACTACCATTTTCCTTCACATTTGCCAAGATAGTCTATTGAAAAGAGTCAGGTGTAATGTCAACCTGAAATTAGATTTTCACTTCTCAAGCTCACTGCCCATAAATATGCAGCTGTTACAACTCATGCCACTGGAACCAGGATTACCACTGGTGACAGGGAATCACATTGTGAAGAAATGGAACAGGATAAGAAGAGTGAATATTTTATTTTGTTTTGTCTGGTAATACTTACATCCTTTTGATGCGGAAAGAGAAAAAAAATAATCCAAAATACTGTCTTATCTCTGTGCTGTTAAAAAGATGGTCATAAAGCATCCTGAAGAATGTTTACTGTTCTTATTGACACATTAATCATCAAAAACATTTTATCTGAAATCGCAAAAAGCAAAACAGAAATTAAACCAAAATAAAATATTAATACCTCTATTGAGTTACTGTCTTTTCTCAAAGAATATTTCTAAGAAAACAAAGGCATGTAAGTACTTTTGAAGAAAACAAAGGAAAAGTACAATGTAAAACTACATGCTTTCTATAAACAAATTCCAGTTGACGTAAAGTAAATTGCTACCACGTTGCACAAATAGCCACCCTGGGAAAGACCTGAAGGCGGTGTGTGACACCATAATAGAGTCACAGGCAACCTAAAAAGAGATTCAACTTTAAGGTTGTTCTCAGACCACCCTAAATCTTCATTGTTCAACAATATGGTTGCTTTTCAATTACTTTTGAAAAGCAGCAAGTGGAGGATGTATTTGAAAGTTTTGATAAAGTCTTCTTCACTCTTTATCTGTTCAATGCTTATTAATTGACTACATTATCAGAGAGAAAAATAGTTTAGAAACAAACTTTTGGAATAAATTAGAGGTATTTTAACAAAATTCCAAACAAAGGGTATGATCGTGAAGCAAGATCACACATTTTATTCATCTTAACAGTTATAGGTTCGTCTTAAGAGCAATTCAAAAAGATTTCACAGGCACCGCAAGAAGTATGAGAACCTCAGCTCTGTTTACTGATTGTTGCATCTCAGATGATTTAGGATGAGTGGAGGGAAGAAAGTCTAATTCTATCTATTTTCACTGACATTTTAGCCTGACAGAAAACCTGTGGCGTCATCAGAAATTTGTAAGAATATAAAATCTTTGGGGAAAGCATATTTGGGATTTTATACCATGTTTTGCTGAGTTTCAGTGCTTTTAAAAATTACTGTTCCTTTCAGTCACAAAACAAGGAAAAAACAGTGATTTTTTTTCCCCATGAAATACTTGTTTCAAAGAAAATAATTTTGCTTAAATTCCAAATTCTTGTGCTAGACAAATAAGTCCCACAGATGGCCCAATTTTATTTTAGATAGAATCACAGAATGATTTAGGTTGGAAAAGACCTTTAAGATGATTGAGTCCAACCATAAACCTAACACTGCCAAGTCCATATCGCCGTTCCTTCCCAAAACATGCACCCTGCTGGATGCTCTTGCAGACTAACACTGAAGTAAAGCCCTGAACAGCACTGGATTTCCACTGACTCTGCCAAGTATCACATCATTAAAAAAAAAATCCCATGTTAAATAACCTAGAACATTGAGCAAATAGCATATAACCTGCTTGTGCAGCTCTTTAATGAGTAATGAAAAGCATTAGACTGTGTAGAGTGCCATAGGACAGAGCGCTGTGCCATTAATAAGACTAAAATATGTAATTCCACAAACAAATCTATTTTCTAATGGTAAATTCTTTCGCCTTTTAAATTCCCTAGTAACATACAAAATGTGCATTCTGATTGATCTAAGCATTTCTGCTGTATTAAAGACAGGCTTACATTTGTGGAAAAGACTGTAATTTTTGCAATAAGAAAACACGCTGTTACAGTCTGATTAACTCTTGTTTTATTATTTATTGTCCCTATTGTTGGCCCCATTGCCTGACCCTTTTTCTACAAATGGAGCTACTTTTCCGCTGCGAAGGAATTCAGCGCAAGATATCATGGCCTATACGCTGTTCGGGTCAACGCAATACGGGACAGAGGTTGTGAGTACTCTCTAGTCTGCGGGCCAAAGCTCAATGACACGATTACACTTTAGGAATGACTCGTCCTGCTTCAGCTGTAGGACAGATGTAACTTCTGGAAATAAATGTCTTCCTCTGTAGCCTCTGTCAACTACAGCTATGTCTCATAATTTAAAACCTCATTCTTTAATAAGGTTCACAAGACCTTTTCAAGGTTCATTTGGAAGGTAAAAACAAGGATTGCTGTTAAAAATGTATAGGCCCATTGAGACGCAGGAGAACTAAATCTCCCTAACATTAGGCTATATTTCTGGGCATCCCATATGGAGTATTTGGCAGCACGGTCCCAGGGAAACCCGGGGCTTCAATGACTCCAGATTGAACAACAGGCAGCAGGCCAAATTAATCTGGCAAGCCTCCCATAGTGCCCAGTTGATCTACTGCTCACCTCAAGTTGCAAAGAACTTGACTGCAGAGGCAATACCCACATCGGGATGAAAGAAAACCTGAAGACACAGCACACCGCAGTGGCATGGGCGGTCACTCCTGAGTGCCACTCCGGTTTTCCAGCCCTGCCTGAATAAGTCAGTTTACGGAAGAATTGTGTCTTGGTTTTACATTTGCTAATTACCTTATTGTACTGCCCTGCTGAAGTACTGAAATGCATATTCCTTACAGATACATGTTTTATTCTGCTACATTCAAGCTGGGAAATCCCCGTAAAATATTGATGTCTTTTAATGTAATTCTCTTTCTAGCCAGTCACTGAACCCATGACTTTATATGTGGCAGAAAAGTTACTGGTAGTTAATACTATTTTCCTGAGATGTGCTTAAGCAAAGACGTAACAGTAGAGAGACTATGTAATTCCAATTTGAAGAAATTAAAGTAGCTGGAAGTTGCTAAGCATTCAGGATATATATAAGCTAAGTTTTGATACAGAAATAGTATTTATTACAGTGTAAAATAAAAACTAACACGTTTAGACTATGCCTAAGCAGCACCTCTTCTTGTTTTATCTGGTTACATCCTTTCTTTATTCTAATATATCATAGACTATACTTTTTGGACTTTAGTCTGTCCTTTGCTACAAAAGACTTCTTATTATGCACTAATTTGTTGTCTTATTTATACAAAGTGATTAAGAATATCATGTTTTTATTGATTCTTGCAAAAACAGCTTCTTGGGTGTCTGAACTGGTGAAATTTACTCAACTGTACAAATTAAGAGTGATCCTAGAAAAAAACTCTGGTTAAAGAAATGGCTGCATTCAAAGTCAAATTAAAATTTGTATTAAACCAGATTACGTTTATTGATAAAATTCTTGTATTTTTTAGTATTGTTGTTTTCCCTAGGGGCCTTGACTGTGACTGCTGATGATATGATTAACACATAAGGTTCTCTCCCTCCTTAAAAACCCGTTGTAAATCAAAGCAGAATTGTTTGCTGTGTAGCCAGAGATATCCAGGGGTGACAACCTGCTTTCACTGAAGCAAAGACGAGATTCAGCACATGTGTGCAACTGCATGTTCACACCATTCTTGTTGGTTCGTAGAAGGAGTCTTTATTGTCCCCTTTTATTGTAGGGGGCTCGGAGAGCCTTGAACATGAAGAGAAAAAAAAAGCTTGGGTGTGATAAGAATTTGTGATATGATTATAAAGGGTGAAGATGACAGATTCAGAAGATGAGCATAGAAAACTCATAACAATTAGAGGGTAGGAGTCAGGAGGAGGGCACTGACAATGGTAAGAATGCATAATAGAGTTCTGAAAAAAACCTTTCGTGGTAAGCAAAAACGTGGTCCAGCATTATATTTTGACTTTTGGATGCAAGACACAAGGTAAAACGAAAAACACTTTGGTCTGGAAGAATGTATAGGTTTGGGAGGTGAAGAGATTGTGTAGTATGAACACTGCAAAACAAAGAGCAAATATTCTGAAACAAGACAGGAATTCACTTTAAGACATGTCAGGTCTTAGTATAATAGCAGTGGGAAAAGGCTATGACAGGTCACTAGTTTTCTTGATTAAATGTCAGTAAGAGTTGTATACACAGAATAAAACAAAATGAGAGGGAATTTAACAGGGAATCAAATACAGCAAACATGGAAATACTGACATTTTCGTCTAGGAAAATGGTAAAATTAAGGTCCCAGTTGAAGATAAAGATATCAGTTAGCTTTGGACCAAGGATGTAAAAAAGAACGAACATGTCTGTAATTGCAGAGTTCCCACAGTCATGAGTCTTTACCTAACAGCAGTCAACAAGGTGTGCAAAGAAACAGGTTGGAAGGTGTGACAGGTTTGTGACTGCTAAATCTCTTTACTAAGGGTAAACACGAACACAGCAAAAAACAGGTTTTTTTACTGTGAGGGTGGCCAAACTCTGGAGCAGGCTGCCCAGAGAGGCTGTGGAGTCTCCATCCTTGGAGATGCTCAAAACCCCCCAGGACACAGTCCTGGGTAACCACCTCTAGGGACCCTACTTGAGCAGGGGCTTGGACTAGATCATCTCAAGAGGTCCCTTCCAACCCAAATGATTCTGTGGAATTGTCCTCCTTTTAAATTACTTGGTACTCCATGAAATGATGGGGTTAACAGCAGAGAAAGCATGGAGAAACATTTAGCAAATGAGCTTAATGGAGGAAAGGGAAAAAACTGAGCAAACGGAGAGAAGAATGAGGAGACTTGTGAGTCCTCGGTTTCTCAGGGTACAAGAACACCAAATCTAAGAGTGGGATTTTGGGGCAGTACACAGTAATTTCTCTGAAAAAAAAGGGCAAACTACTTCAGATAAAAGTCAGAAAAGTCCCAAAAGGCAAAGGTCTATGAATTTAGCAAGTGCAAATAGAGTTGATAGTCTGTGGATGGCAACAAGCTACCTCTGACAACCAAAGTAAATCTCCATTCTTTTGCTGGAGGGTTTTTTTTTGGTCGGGTCTCACCTGCAGAAGACAAGGTGCATCCCTAATTGAAAACATAAGACATTGCATTTGGCGGTGTATTCATGTAAACATCAGCATGTCTTTTATTTCTAGCCTCTGAGTTCCCAAGATGTCTTGAAAAGGTTTGTAAATTATATATCCTCTACCTTTGTTACTGAACTCTTAAAAAATCTGGTGATGATAGCATGTGCATTTTTACTTCAGGCCACGCAGCCTTCACAGCATAAGCAATTAATCACTTCACAAAATTACCCTTTTGGATTTGCACGACTGTTCTTTGCAACTTACTGAAGTGATCTTTCCTAGTCTTTATCATACTCTTTACAAAGCTAAGCTTTTTCTTACTCAGAAAAATATCCATGGAGGGAGAGAAACGATACTCATTCTGTTCACACAGGTACCACTTAACTCCACAGTTTGTAAGTCAGATGAGACTTTTCTAATGGAACTGCCATTTGCAAAGCTTGCACCTGCAGAAAAGGATCCCCTGCCATACACTGACACATTTAGATGGATGTGTCACAAAATGCATGTTTTTTATAGTGCATCCTATTGTTCTACATGTGAATATAAACGGGAAGCCAGTCCACAATGCTAGCTATACTGGCAAGGCACATAAATAGGCTCTGGGGGTGGAATTGGAAGGTGGTTTTGAAATAATTAAATAAATTGATTTGATGTGAATGGATTTGGGTTTGGTTCAAACTCTGAAATGACTTATGCTTCAGATGTTCTGCAAACTGGATTACCCAGATTTAGGGTTATTTTTCTATCAGGCATGTCAAAAGCTAAATTAAAAAAAAAAGAAGAATCTGTGGATTATTTTTTTGTGATACACCCTCAGGCTCAACGAATATGACAGAGCATATACTGTAAGTACAACTGGATCCCTAGTGAAGAATAAGCTCTAGAAGGAATGAATGCCAGGGATAGCTTGACAATACGTGTTCTCTCCTGCAAAATAGCTTGATTTAGCAGAGCAGAAAAGACAAGCAGTATATTACACCCTCCTGACTGAGGATATCGTCCCATGCTGGCCTCAAGACCCAGCAAAAGTAAAATGAAGGACTCTGATTTATTCTGTGACATACAGCGCCAGTGAGTGACGAGCACTGTTGAATTCTGCTCAGTCACACCTCCTCCCTTGCATTTTGTTTTCTCCCTTTTGGTAGGAGATAAGGGGTGCAGAAGACACCTTTGCTTCATTAAAGAAGGGAGTCATCCTCTAGAACAGAATCCTCCGTTGATCATTTTCAGAATTAATCTGAAATGAGTATCTGCCTGTTCTGGATTGCCATGCAGTTTGCACAGCCAGCTCTCGGGTCCAAGCTGGCGCTAATGATTTTGGTCTTCTGCTGCCATGGGTGGGAATTTGCAGATGACCCTTGGAAGCTTCTGAATTATTCTGTTTGGCAATTGGATATTTCTATATTGAAACTCAGGTACATTCCTGTGACTGAATCAGAAATAATGACGAGCAGCTCGTTGCCTGTCATCCCAACAGGAAGGGTGACTTGTAGTAGGCAATAATAGAACAACACGCAGCAGCCAGGGCAGGAGGACACCAGGTCAGCACAAGTCTCTGTAATGGTCAATCGCTCGCCTGAATGTCTGTAGGTAGACTGAGGTACCCCGAATCTAAAAGTCATAATCATTATTCTCAGTGCTGCTCAAATTTGCAACTGCTCCCTAATACAGAGTTCTTTGGTGCACCATCACATGGCATTTAAATGTTTCTTTTAGAGAAGGACAACTTCTGCAAAAAAGGTAGGAACCACACCAAGGTGTTCTTGTCAATTCTGCGTTCAGTCCTTACTCCTCAGCGCAGCAGGTCGTATTTGAGGAGTGAACTTATTCCCTGGCTTTCGTAATGCACACGATGCTGGGCACGTGTCATTTTCAGGTTGTAATTTCCACGTGGCTTCAGATCTTTCCTGGGACTCTAGAGGAGGTTTAGTTCTGTGGGAAAGATCTAATTACAAAATAAGCTGAAATCACTGATGGCAACAGCCCTGGTGACACTGTTACCTAAATGGATGAACTACTCCTGGTGTTCACAAAAAGGTTACGGACACACTTCACGGACAAAACCAGGTCAGGCGGTGGTTTTTCCGACACTTGCTTTAGGCAGCACACAGAGAGAGCAAGCCTTTTTACTCTTCCCTAGGAAGTACTTTCCCCCCCCATCTACTGTGTCAACTTTAAAGCTCTCTATTTCCAGCCCCCACCCTAGCGCAGCCTCAGTCGTATTTTCACCTGGCTTTTGTTCTTTGACGTTTCGGCATTCCTACAGCCAGCAGGCACGGCAATTAGACTGTAAATTACACGAAGTCACAAACGCATATTTTCTTTTCGGCTTTAACGCCACCAAACCCCGGAGAAATTCGAAGTGAGAAATAAAGCCTGCCGTGCATCCAACACGCTTCCTACCTGGTGCAGGGTGTGGAGAGCGGGGAGCAGGTAAGGTTACCGGCTGTTCTTAGACCGCTTGCCTCGCTTTTCACGCTTTCCTTGCCAATTTAGGGAGCGCTCGGTTAAGAAAACTCAAACTCCCGAAGCCGATCGGGATGGCCCACCGCCGCCAGGACCACCCAGCCCTCCCTGCGAGCTAAGGTCACCTCAGGAGGCGGGGAGGCTGACGGAGCGAACCGCCGCCGCTGACCGGGACCCCGCTAAACGTCCGGCGCAATAAAACGCGGAGCAGCTGCTAAATTAAAAACTTGTTCCCTCGCCCGCCGCAGGGCCCCCTAAGATGGCAAACGCGCGGCTGAGGGACGGCCTCCCGCCCCGGGCCCGCCCCACACGGGCGGGCAGCAGCGC
>NW_010973266.1:1718797-1767781 GCF_000737465.1 Haliaeetus leucocephalus
TCCGCCTGGAGACAGCGGCTCCGCAAGGCGCGGTCTCGTCGTTAAGTGGAATTTCACTGAACGAGCTTTCATATTTTTTATTATTTCTTTCTGGCTGATACCCTCTTTGCCAGGTGCCGTTATTGACGCTGTTTTCTGCCGTCCTGCCTCCAGGACGTGCCTCGCAAGAACGGCGCGTTGAGCGCTCGTGCGTTGGGCTTCTGGAATAGTTTTCCGTTTCCGCTAAGCTCGTGCACGTGTATTTCATCCTAGTAAGTGCCAAGCTGCAAAAGTTAACAGGAGTTCCAAGAAAAACTTATCCTGGTGTTCACACTCTCCCCCACCGTTACTTGACCGTCCCTGTTCACGTGGGACGTGAGCGAAAACTTGCGTAGTTAGGGGCTAACTGCGTTTATCACAGAAAGACCATTTGCAGAGAAGAAGAGGAACGTCTGTTCAGTGAACTTTCTGACTGTGACTGACAAGGTTGCATGGGAAAGAAGGAATTTCTCTTCCTCCTCTTTTGGAGGGTAGAAAGGCAAACGATAGCTTTCTTCTGGCTCATGAATTGCAAGTTTGTCCACTAAGGCAGGCATTAATGAGCCAGTGGTCTGGAGGCCAGATAAAATTCTTCTGGAACTCCTATGACGGAGAGCAACTCAGAATTGCTGTCGCCGCCTCTGTAGATAGCAGAATACATGACTCAAGCTCTGCAAGGTAGTTTTAAAAGAGAACTTTCCTTGTCAGAGTTCAGAACATTTTCTACATGAAGTAGCCTAGGCAAGATATTAGAGGGTGGGGTTTTTTCTAACAGCAGTTGTTATGGTCCAGATTACAATTGAGTCACCATGGCTTAATGCGTCTGAGTGAACAGTTGAGCTGCTGCAGTCACGTGCTTTGTCACAGATACAAGGTGAAACGCCTACGCTTAACCTTTCTGACTGTTGAGGCGATGCATACTGATCAAATTGCGCTTTCCATCTTCTAGTACCTGCTCACTGTGGTGCAGGGGTTTCTTAGCTAAATAACTGACAACTATTTTCTATTTTCAACTTTGGCTTAACAGCATAAGCCCAAGTGGCGATGCATACAGGGTGCTTTCCTTTGTAACTCATACAGTTGTCATGCTGTACAGAGTTTTGTGCATTTAAGGTCTAATATCAGAACATTTGTCACTCTTCTTGTGTTTCTGTCCTTTTCGGTTTTAAGCTGTTGCCAGTACTGGGGCTTGAAGCCATTACGAACACTGTAGCCGGCCTTTGCAGAGCTGTTATCTCTGAATCAGCTGCTCAGGGAGGGGAGCTCAGAACTCGGCTCTACTAACTGAAGCAAGCAGGGCCAGACTGATCCCTGGGTTTGGGGAGACAACTATTTTGGAGTCTTAATCATCCCCTTATTTGATGCTGCTATCATGCAGTGGTCCTGTGCTAGTGGCTGTTGTAACCAGGGAAGATTCCCTACGTTATTTTCTGCTCTCCCTCAGTTCCTACTGTACATTATATATATGTACGTATGATTTTCTTTTGCCTTTTGTACCTTGACGTAGTTATTTGCGTCTATTTCAGAAACTTGCTTTAGGTTGGAGCTCATTGATGTCTTACTGGTTTTAAGGCATTTGGATTTAAAGGCTAGTAAAGAATAACAGGTTTTCAAGGCTAGAGCTATTCACATGGCATGTTCTGGTTTGAACTGGCCTGCAAGCAGCGTTTCCCAGAACAAGGATCTGCATGGACTTCGCATTCCTTCTGCTTTCCCAAACTGAGCCGTGTGCACCTCTTTCAGTAGGGAGCTGGGTCCTAATAACAGGGAGCATCTACACAAGGCCATCATTGTCCTTTCCATAAAGGTATGCAGTAGAGCTAAACTCAGAAAAGCTGGGCTGGCTGGAGACCTGTTTTATACCTATACAACAGCTGTTTGTGAAACACAAAACAGAAGCTAGCCTGGCTTTTAAAAATGTGGTAAACAAAACAGAAACTGCTTGTAATTAACAAATTTATAGGAAATCTTTCAAATCTGACAGCTAAATTAAAAAAATGTATATAAAAAAAGCAAGTGGTATTCCATTGTATTTAAGTTAGTTATTGCAATGTAGCTAGTTTTTGCACCAGTTTAATTTCACTGTTTATGAAAAGCAGCATCTCTGAGGCCTTTATCCTTTCAGCATCAGTGAAAATGCATGTGTTTTTCCAGGACTTTCCAGCTGGAAAAGAAAGTTACAGAGTATCTTCTCTGCAGAGACCTGTTTTCTACCTGTTGTAGGACAGTATGTGATTTGCTGTTGCTTGTCTTAAACTACGTTTCCAAGCTGGATGTAGCATGATCATTCCCTAAAAAAAGTAGTCATTTTGATGAAAACCTTGCTTGCCTTTTTAGCTTGTTGGTCCTTATTAATCACAAGCTCTTTGAATCCTGTGCTATGTTCTGTGTACAGGCAGGATTGATGTATTGATTGTTTCTTTCCTAAGAGAGAGAATTCCAGAGCGTGAAGTCTTCCCTGAACCCAGCCTCTGCTAGAAACTTCCACAAATTGTCTTGGCATTGGTATGATAAGTTTGTCAGCCATCTACTCTGTATGCTGAATTCCTGTCACTGATGCTAAGTATCTTAACCCCCCCAAAAAAACAATACCTTGAATTTATTTTTAATAAGCCAAATTTCTTCTGATGTATGGCAGTAAGTCATTTTTTTCCCTTTTCTCCTTCATCTCACACGTCTTGCCACTTACGCTGCTGTACCACTATGCTGTACCTTTTAATAAAGGACGAGTTCTTCAGCAACAAAGAGAAGAGAATGTTTTCCCAGTGGAAGGCGGTCTATCTTTAAAGGACCTTCTCAGAGTTTTTGTTATTATATTATTCACTTTCTTAGTACAACACATATTTCACTTTTTGATTTACTTCCCATCCAAATATCCTGTATTCCTTGATAGTGTTCTCGTTTCAGCTGTTTTCCACTGAGGTTCCTGTTGTATTGATCCATTTTTGCATAACATATTCAAATTTTAAATTTAGTTTCCATGCTTCAATAGCCTGTTAGTTCTGTGGCAACACATCTTCTGCCTGTGAAATCATATGCTTGTGAAAGAGATCGAGTATTGTTATTCCTTAAACAAAGTTTGTTCAGAAAGGCATCAGAAAAAAATTTCAAAAGCATCTGTATCTCTTTGGAGAGTCAGACCCTGAAACATCTGTGTCAGTTTTGAAATTTCCCATTATTCTGTTAATTTGCTGTTACAATTTCAAGGAGCCCCTGGGATTTAGGTAGTCCTCCCATTGCATGGGATAGCAGTCACAGGCCAAGGATACTCTTCTTAAAGTTTTCAATCGGTGTCTTCCACAGACTTGCATCTTAACCTTACCAGTTCCTAACCTGTTTCCTACAGAGTAGTAAAGCAGTGTTTCTGGGGACCACTGATCTTGTGTTGGGTCGCTGGGCACTGTGAGAAAGACATCCCTGGTTAGGCCAGCACTGTCTCCGGAGGTGGATGCCTTTGATTCGCAGGACATCCAAATGTCATTTGGTACTAGATAACAGCTCAGGTTAGAGCTTCAAAGCGTGAAGTTAATTGATTATATAGCAATGGAAGGCTGTGAAAACATGACACTATTCAGAGAGAGATACAAAAATCATTACAAAATATGTCTTCATAGCTGTCTGACTTGGCTTCAGGGTTTTCCTTCCGTTTCCTTGATGTAATTAGTCATTTCACACAACTTCCCATGATCCGCTCCTTTGATAAATGCCATCTTAAATTATACATTAATGGAGGGTGAAGCATGCTCTCTTCCCAGTGGCATTTTATCCCCAGTTCATGCAACTGAGGCACAGAGACATTCAGTGAGATCTGCAGATTTCCATGCTCATCCAGCATGAGATGCAGTGTTAAGTACAAAATTCTGGTGTTCTGGCTTCGTGTCTGCTAGTCCACATTTTACTAACTTACTGTTCTTCCAAATGAATGTGAGATCCCTATCAGTCATAAACAATAAAATCCTGAAAACTGGTATTCAGTGGCCTATGGCTTGCGAAGACCTGTAAATATTGCTTTTGATTCTTTCAGAAGCGAGCATGCAAGCCGTTAGAAACCATTCCAAATGAGGCTGATGCTCGCCTCATTGACTGTGCCATGGAGCTGGATTCTAAACAGAAAATCTCCGCTGACTGTGATCCCTGGGCTACAAAGACAAAGCAAAATTCAATGGTATGTTTACACTGTCAACAACATCTGTCTTTTAGAAGAACACATTTAAAATACATTTTATAATAAAATTGCAAATAATTGCCCCCCCTTTTTTTTGATGGTGTTGTATATGTTTTTGTTCATTAGATTTTTGAAAACCATGGAAGCAGAGGTACTGCCCAGCCTTGCCCAAGATGTATTGCTGGAGAATCTGTAAGTATATTAACCTTCTTTCTGTGACATAAAAGATAGACTTGTTCTTAAGTATTAGATCCATAAAACATAAAGTTAATAAAAACCGCAATTACATTTCTCAGGAATAAAGCATGTAAATAAAAGAAGGCAGATTGATTTAGCATTTCTGAGGTACGCAGCAGAGCACAAACTAATATGTTTCCAGCAGCAGTTGGAAAATATGGAGACTGTGAACACATTTTTCAAATTCACTCTAAAAAGCAGAGTTTAGGAAGTAACTGAAGCAAACACTAACATACAACTTCCTCTACCCCATTTTTATATTGTCCTTGATTTACTGGATCATACTAAAATATTCAGGAATCCCATTCTATCTCCTATTTTTTCCTCTAATTGGATACTTCCTTTCCAACGAGTAGACATAGCCTAAAAATATTACACTGTAGACATACGAGAGCTAGTTTTAAACAAGCTAGCTAAAGAACCAGGAGCAATCAGAGCTCGGCATAGACAACTTGACATTCCTGAAAAACAGTGCAAGTATTTGGACAGCTGAATAATGCTGACTTCTGAGCTGATTCAGATAGGCTCCTCTTGGTATCCAAAGCAAGCTGTTTAAAACCCGTATTTTTCTTTTATGTAGGCTGTAGTCACAGCTGTGACTTGGCACCATGTAGTATGCTGTAATATTGCAGCAGTAGCAGTAGAATCTCCCACTAACAGATGACTGTGATCTTAACCACTCTCTTTTTAGCCCTGGATAGAAGGCCAAAACCCTCAAGAGATAACGGCTAGTAATAGTGAAAGAGGTTATGGTATTCCTACAGTTTAGTTTTTCACGCAAATTGTCTAACCAAAGTTTAGGAAGTTTCTTAAATGTATGGGAGCTACTCTTGACTTCTGTTTGCATCCTCTGCATCCTTTTGAACCATCATACAGGATTCCTTACAAAGCCAAAAATGAGGAGAGGTGTGGAGGAATGCCATGCATTTCTTCAGAAAGGCTGAGTGTTTATAGCAAAATCTTTGATTTGATGGAATTAATGGCAAGGTTTCCATTGAATGCTATGAGGCTGAGGTTGCTGTCATAAGTCAGGAGCTGTGACTGAAAAGACATTACTGTGTTAACTTATTGCTGCTCATCTTTAAAAATAAAATAGAAACCAGATCCAGGGCTGCCTTTAGGAATACGGAAACCAGTATGACCACATATGTGGATTACCAAGTTTGAACTTTCCAGATATGTTACCGTCTTTGGGGACATGGAGAACATCTCGGGGATTAAAAAACAAAAAAAGAAAAGAACATCTTGTGATTAAAACCCAAATTGGCACATTAGGAAGTAAATTTTGTTGTATTCCAGAATTACAGTGACAACATTAGAGTTTGTAAAAATCTTCTATATCAGTGACCACTTAATTTTGGAAAATTATGACTGAGTACAAATACCATAATTCCAAATAACACCATTTCTGTTTTAAATCAGATTAGCCTGTTGGTTTTTTCCTATGGCCTAGTAATGAACTTGATAAAAGCCAGATAACTTGAGGAGTCAACATTCATCTCTTCCACAAACATTTATGTATTGAAGTTTGGTTATAATGGATGACCTATTCACTTTTAAATGCTTTTCAGCTACAGCTGTAAGAAACAAGGAAAACAACTTGCTAACTTTACTCGGTGAGAACCAGAATCTCAAAACTAAAGAATTCTTCTACTTGACTGTCCCTCTGTGCTTTCAATATAGAAACTCAAGGTAGTGTTATAAAAATCTGGAGTCCTTGTAGAGCTACTTAGAAGGCTTCTTGCTAAATTAGCCTCATATTGTTGAGTTGAAATGGAAAACGCTTTGCTCAAGGCAGGGTGATTTTAAATATGACTGATTTGAAGCATGATTCTGATTTCCATGATGTACCCTGTAGTGGGGGAAAAAGTTTACTCATGTGTGTTGCAAAATGTCAAATATAAATTAAAGTTTAAGAAGCAACATACAATGTTTGGTAACGGAATCATGAAGTTAGCGTATATATTCAGTTCTCCATTATTTGAGTCATGGGGCTGGAACAATCTGGATGAAAGAAAAATATGGCTACTCTTGCACAGGTATCTTGCTCTTGCAGAGAGGAGGGACTCTTCTGCTCCCAGTTTCTGTTAGGAGAGTTTTCTAGTTTGGACATAATGCCACACAAATACAGGACTAGAGCAGCCAGAACTGTGTTCTGGTATAGCTGAATTTATGTCATGTTAAGCAAGCACAACACCCTGATGTAAATGGGCTTGTGTGAGTGTCCTTGCATTCACAGCATGATTCATATGTAACCTCTCTACCTGTCAATGATGCACTGATTGTATAGATTTGTTAACTGTGTCCTCTTTGGATAATCAGTTATTTGTGCCCAGTGACATAACAGATAATTCAGTTATATTTCAATAAATTTGGTAGGAATTATATTAGTAAATTTTCTTCATTCTTAAAATAATAAAAAGCTTATACTAAGAGTATAATGTCTAGTAAGCCAGTAAGAGCTCAGAAAACTTTCTTTAGTTAAAATTTCACTTCAGGAAAACCAGGCTGTCACAGTGATTAACATGCATCATGGAAGTCCTTCAGAACAGCTGAAATGAACAGAAGGGAGGAGCCTACAGATAGCAAGATAAAGAATGTTATAATTTTTTTCGTAATCAATAATAATGTTAAAATCCTATAAGAAGCTTTATTCTACTAATGGTAGGGAAATTCAAATAAATTAAAACATCCAAACTGGAACAATTCAAACACAAAGCATGTTGGACTGAGAAAATTTTTCGTTGTTGTGGGTAGTGTTATCAGGATTGTATTCTGCATCAGGAAGTCCTAATACTTAAGCTAATCAGTCATGTGAGGAACTTGACTAACATCAGCCTTCCTGAACACGTTTAATTCTGTGTCACTACTGTAAGTGCTGTGAACTTCAAATTGTATTTGAAGGCAGTATCACTATTTGGTTTGCTCTCTTAACTTTTAGAGCTCTTTTGATACATTTAATGACTACCACATCTTTCAGAAGGAATGATAGATGTGTATTAAACCACAATTTGAGAAAAGAGTACTACTATAGCTGCATTTTTTGTAAGTTTTCTTTGGACTAATACGTTATTGACTATTTAGGCAGGGGCTTAGAAGAAGAGGAAGAAGTGGTGTTAACTAGAAGGAAATTAGGTAGGATTTCAGGGTGGGAAGAACACCACCATCATTCTTGAGATTTTTCTGTGTTACATGATAACTAGAGGTAATGCTTTTTTTTGTTCTAAAGTATTACTGTGAATACATTCTTTTAAAAAATACAATGTGATATAAATAAATGAAGACTTGAGTTTAAAATAAAAGTTGCCAACCAGAAAGTAAATTTCTGTTCTATCCTCAAAATCTTTAAACATTTAATGGTAGAATAGAATAAGGTATACAAGCATGATGCTAAAATTGTCTATATTCTCTATGGGTATATTTTAACCTCATGTGCAAAACTAGTATCATAACTCAGTCATGCTCCTTATATAGATTACACTGAATGGTCCATTTACTGTCCAAACTTTTTAGTTATCCATTAGTCCTTCAGGAAAAAAAAGGGGAAGATTTGTGATACAGTTAGTGGGACTGACAGTTTCTTTTAAAATAAAGTTTGAAAACATATACTGAGAAAGAGACTTCAGTTTTTGATGAGATAATTTTTAGTGACATGAAATTTTGTCATTTCAGGGACACTTCAGTCATATCCTGGGCTTCTAGAAATTGAGAGACGGCAAGTCAGCAGCACTGCTTTTCTGTTTACATTCTAAACATGCACCTGTGAACCCTGTACAGCTGGATATCTGTACATTCACTCACGGCGTGGATTTGTATGTGGTATTCAGCATATAGCAGTTTGCTGTATGTGTTACTCTTTTAGTGCACAATGATGGATATCATTGTTTTTACACTTGAAAAAATGCTTCTGCTTTTAAGGTAGCTCGATATATGTTTAAAAAAAATTTGATTTAATGTTTTAGGCTAGTTAAGTTGATCTGGCCTTTGGCCCAGTCTTCACCTTGGACTGGGCCGAAGGTCATGTTGATACAAGAGATTTTCCTGTCTCTCTTGGGCACTTTCTCTGATACTCTTGGAAAACGGTCCTTGCATTTACATGTGTACAGGGCCTGCAGTTTTAGCTCAGCCCTATATATGCAGGCAGATATGGGAGGACAGAAGTGTCTTCATTTTTAGATGGCTATTCAGCTTTGCAGCTGTGAAGGCCAGTAAAAATCCTGTTGAAACTTATGTTTAAATCCAAAATATGCATCCAATTCAGATATCTTACATGTTATACTTCTACTTTGTTTATAACAAGCAGTTTGTGAATGTGGTAAGTAACTAATAGAAAAAAGAGTATTATTTGAACAACCCTCTATAAAGTGAAGATGAATAGTAATTTGGAGTCCTCAAAAAGTTGTTAAGATACCATCTGACACTCCCTGACTCTGTCTTTCCAGTTATTGTGATATTAGAACAAATCTGTTTAAAAAGTCTTGAAGTTGTCATCTAGCATAATTTTATTGGTTTGTCACAAATAATTTCATCTACATTTTGCCAGTATGTAGGACTATGTAATTTTTAAACACATTCAGATTTTTAGACTCTTAGGTAGCTGAGTTGTGCTATTTGGGTGTAACACTTCACTGGCTGCTCTGGTTTAGGCAGAAGGGTCCTGAAAGCTTAGAACTGAATGGCAGCGTGTTAACCCTCTGCACCGGAGGGAAATTGCTGTGACCTGCCAAAGTTCACAAAGCAAGCAATCTCCACTGTCTGGAGAACTGCTGAGCTATAACTCTGCCCTGCTGCCACTCAGCTCTCAGGCAGAGTTCAACCCAAAACAGATACGGCAGGCATAACAGCATTTGGCCTCTCCTGTTCTGAGAGCAACCAGTAGCCAGTTTAAATTAAAATGGTAGCTCTGAAGTTGCAAAAATCTAGTGACAGGCTTTTAAAGGTTAGTTTCCCAGTGGGTTTTATCAGACTGCAAAATCCTTAGACAAAGGTTCTTCAGAGTCCTAAAATGCTTCCCATATTGTGCGTGAAGTTGTAGCTGGCACTGAGTTGACTGCTATTAAGGAGATTCTTCCTAAATGTATGACTATCATATAAATACTGAATTCAATTAAGTAATAGATAAGGAAATAAGTCTATAAAGCAGACCTGCACTAAATTGGCATATAGACTATTTGGTTAGGAAGGAATAAGTTTCCTCCACGCCAATATAAATTTTAGTTACATCAAAAATAAGTATTTTCAAAGAGAAATTTTTCAGACACTTCAAAATTTTCTTCAATCACAAGAACAGTACAATCCCTTAAAAGATCAAATCTCCAAGAAGCACAGCGGTTTTAAAAATTGTATTGTCCCTGTCACCTTGAAGATCTGAAACTCATCTTGAATCCTCCCACTCCCAATGCAGGTTGATGCAAGCAATAGCATCTATCCAAGCTAGAAAGGAACATGTCCTCACTTGAAATGACAGAATGATGAGCAAATTCCTGCATACTGATATCAGAGTTTATCAATTAGTGCAAAATAAGAAACAAAAATGTTTCCTAAAGACTGAAATTACATATCTGTTACCAAGATAACTAGATCATATTTTGTGGGCAGTTCATTTTCACAACATTTTCCAACCCTTGTTTTTTAAAAATCCTGCTAACAATGGCAGTCAAAAAAAAGATGGCTAAGCATCAGTCCCTGTGCTGTAAAAGTTGAAATAAAGTAAAAGGCTAAACGGTATCTGAAGGTTTAGTTACTGCAAAATGACTCAAAACCTGTTATGCTTTATCAAGTAAAATGTATGACAAGTAATGATAGTAGAACAGTGTATGGTCAAAATTTAGGGTATCCAAAGAAGAGAATATCAAAAGTAGACTTGGACTCCATGATGGAACAGTTTTTTGCTAGAATATATTTGAGCAAAGTAGTATGCCATCATGTTTAAAACACGGAGGATATGTGTATGGATTATCAAACCAAAAGGGTGCTTTTCATTTAAATAATTCAAATTTTATCATGTTAAGAATTCACAGATACTAGTGCATATATTTCTTCCATTTGCTTTAAACTTAACTGTATTTTAGTGTGGTATGGAATATGGTAAAACATAGAAACAACTAGTTTTCCTTATGGTCCTCACAGGTTTTGTGCCATGTTCTTTTTAATTCTTCTCCTTTTAGAATAAACATTACTTGTTTTTTGTAAAAACTTATCGTACATAAGTCACAGGACTGGTCATAGTTCGTGGCTGCATTACAGAGGCTGATGAACTCATACTAGTGTTCGATTTTTATGTAGTTTTTTCATATCAGTCTTCCCATTGTTACTGTACACTGTGTAGGTATTTTATTACGCTCTCCACCCTGAGTCTCAAGACTGTCCTTGGAGATTACTGCATCTGTACAGCTGAAGAAAATAGGAGAACTTTATCCTATTTTTCACTCTGTTACCTGCAGTGTGAACGTGGGCCTGTTGTGCTTTCTCTACACTGTTAAAAATGTAATGCTGCAGTTTACATCAAGTCTGATTAGTAGTTATGTTATTTACATGTACACTTTGAACATCTAAATGCTGTACTATAGAAACTAAACTTGAGTAAAATGGCCCTAAGTAGGGTTCTTTTTGTTTCTTTTTAACTATAGCTTTTTGCATTCTCCAGGAACACAATATAGGGTATGTCAGATCAATTCCATAACAATATTTAAATAAAAAAAGAACCACCTCTGTTACCCTACCAATTTAATCTGTTTTGAGAATGAACTCTAAAAAGGAGTGTAGAAATAGATTAGCTAGTGGAAGGTTAACTCCCCTCATTTTCAGCCTATCCCAGTTATCACTTTCACGTAGTTATACTGTTGTCAATAAAATACACTAGAATAGAAGAGGAATGAAAAACGCTTCATAGTTACCATCTCTGCTGCATCATAACACAATTTGTAATGGAAGAGTGAGTATTAAAAAAAAAGGTTTTGATACAGAAATGTGATGCCTTTCTTCCTTAGCAGATTTCTACGAAAACCCGTCTGTATCTTTCTATTCCTTCAGAGTTGATAAGTGTTTTAGTTTTTGCATCCCTAACATTTCAGTGTCCAGGATAATCTTCCCTAGTTATTTAACTGCAAAAGCACCAGACTGGGTCAAATGGGAACACCTAGTTCGATATTCTATATGCTCTAGTGACTAGTAGCAGGCAGACGCATGGGAAGAGTCCAAGAAACAGGACGCGTGCTGCATGGAAAGACTTTTTACAAATACAGAACCAGTGTTTTATATCAGGTTTTGTTGCAGGCGTCCTTTCTTGCCTCATAGCTAAGCTTTGAACATCAAATATCACAGAAATTATGAAAACGTCAATAGTTTCCCATAGTATTTTTTTCTTTGCTATTGTTTGTTGATATAAAAAATGCATTGGCTATCAGGAGAATGTTAAACTTGACTTTGCTCTTTTTATTCAGCATTGGAATCTTCAATATTTAAGAAGTCATTTCTGTATGACTAGAATTCAAGTGTGTGTGTATACTCACACTTAATTTGCACAGCGTAGGGATACTCTTCCTACTCTTTGTCAAAAATAGCAGCTCCCTCCTTTCTGTTTTTCTTGAGTTGGCTTACAATATAAAAAAAAACCCTGAGACCTTTGGGAGCTGTAGTTCAAGGCAGGAGGCAGAAGGGTAACTGCCCTGTACCTTTTTATTAGTGTTCTACATTCCTCCATGTTGCAGGAGGCCGTTAAGTCCTAACAAAAACTTGAACAGATTTTTACTTACATTTCTGGTAATGCTACTGCTGATAAATAAAGTATTCTGGCTAGACGTACGTTTCAGTTATATTCTGTCTAAAGGATCTCAAAGTGAAATAACTGGTGTTGCTCACTTTGTGAGCCGGGGTTTACGTCCAAGGGTTCATTGCTTTGCGGGGCAAAGCAGCACCTGCTGCGGGTGGCTGTGCCTGCTTCCCTGCAAAACGGCTGCTGGTCTTACTCATTCTGAAGTGGTAGCTGACTAGAAACGTGTTTAGCTGTTTAGGAATATCATTGTTATCCCTGATTTTTTCACAAGTGAGAATGCGTACATTTCTGGATAAACTTTCAAGTGAATTTTTCAGCTAGAATGTGATTCCTTGCTCCGTGCTTTCTCATAGGGGAATGAATGCATTTATAAATCAGCCAGTATGAAAACAAATTGTAGTTTAATAGTTTACTATATTGAAGGCTTATAACAATGGTATTCTTTTAAATAGATGTACTGTGTTTGTAATTTGTTTCAGGATTTGTCAGTCAGAATCATAAAGCTATTGTGATAGGTACAGATGAATGCCGTACGGGTTGGGACAGGTGAATGTTTCTTTAAAGCAGATTTGTGTCAAATCTGCAGTGGAACCACGAAATTATTTTTGTAAGACTTTTCTTCACCTTGTATAACTATGAAATTTTGTTTTATTGATAAAAATTATATACTCTTTATATTTCCTAATGCTGTGGTTTGTACACAAAATCACCTGAGTGATACTGTATTTACATGTATATAGTAAAATAGGCATATGATCTGTTTTTAATTCAGGTTAAAATTATATAATCTAATATTTTTAACTTTGTATTTTGTAAATTGTTACTTACAAAAGCAGAAGCATTAAACACCACTGTGGCTACAGTATGAAACTGACTGGTTTTGTTATTCCATTAATAATTGAATTGTATTCTGCAGACACTAAGGTATAAAGGTAAATAAAAACTGTTTGTAGTTTGTATTATATACAGTTTCATTTGTGCGGTATAGCCCACACAGTGTTTCCCCCCTCATGGGCCAGATGTATGAATGATATGCAGAATCAATATTTTGAAACAAAGTAATTCCTCTACAGGTTTGGTTTAATAGAGAGTTAAACATTAATATTTTTCAACTGATCCCTCTCCATCTGTGTCTCCAGATTCTGTTTTTCCTCACCTAGTTGGAACACCTGAGGATCAGACCCGAGTTCCTGTGGATTTCAGTAGAAACGTAGGTGTCTAGATACCTTCCTGAATCTAAACTGTGAGCTCCTTAAACTATTGCTTTATTTAGATTATCATTTTGCTTCATAGCAGTGTGGTTTTGAAGCGAATCCCCTGACCACTGCCACTTGCTGCGTGTCCCTACAGTTGGTCACGCAGTTTCAGTGCACACGAAATGGTTTCTTTCAAAAGGAGTCTGCCCTGGGACCTCCGCTCCAGCTGCATGTCAGGTTCTCCCCATGGGAGTCTGAACCTTGGGCAGCTCCTGCTCAGTGCAGCAGGCTAAATTTAGTCCAGCGTAAAACCTCCAAACTATGTGCGGTGTAGGTGTAGGGGCCTTAACAGGAGCTGCTGCGATAGACTGCTCACCTACCGGATCCAACTGCATGCTGGTGTGCTCCTAAGCTTGGTTGTTCTCTTCTTAACCCAAAAGAGAGTTCGTTGCCTTGTGCTCTGAAGGTCTGCTGTTGCAGGGTACAGGGCAATCACTGCCCAAACCCTTCCTGAGACTCGGGACGGCTGGTAAACCACAGACAGGCTGCATGCTGCCCTTCAAAGCCCTTGCCTTAACTTGCCATTTCTGCAAAAATCTTCAAAAAAATAAAGTGAAACTTGTTTGATAAGTAAGTACACGTTAACTTGCTTACTTGCTTGCATTGATTTCTTTCTGGAGAAAAAGGGTTTTAACTGTCTGCCTTGGAAAAGTCTAACCTGGGCCACTCAGGAAAGGCTAACGGTCCTGGAGCAGGAACGATGGACCTCAGGAACAGCAGTATTGAAACAAAGGGCAGGGGAAGGATAAAGGCGTCATTTTTTGCTTACTTTTTTTTTCTTTTGTCACCTATTCTTACATGTATTGAGGGTGAAGTAACTTTGTCTGTATATAGATGAACAGGATTTTAGCTGGTTAGCATTGTACGTACATTTTGTATAAAGGTAAGCAGATGAAGCACAAGACGAGAATTCATCCTGGTTTGATGTCTGGAGTAGCAAGAAGCACAAGAGTGAATGTGAAAGGGGTTGGATAAATGTAATATTGATGAAAATAATAAATATATTATCTATGTTACGTAAAATTTTTGTACTAGGTTTAGTTGCTTTAGACTACGGTACTAGCATTCGCTTAGCTATTCATTTGATGATAATTACACATCGACTTCTCATCTTGACTGCCAAAAAAAGACGGAACAACAAAATTTTGAGTTTAGTATGTGGGGTTTAAAGGCAGTCTGTATATGACTAACC
The DNA here is from genome assembly GCF_000737465.1 of Haliaeetus leucocephalus. Lineage (NCBI taxonomy): Eukaryota > Metazoa > Chordata > Aves > Accipitriformes > Accipitridae > Haliaeetus > Haliaeetus leucocephalus. The sequence goes on from NW_010973266.1 coordinate 1,733,440, forward strand.
ATGAAGACAAGAAATTTATACAACATACATGTTGAAAATTATATATTTAAAATTAGCGGTGTTTATGTCTAAATTAGTAGGGAAAACTGTATACATATTAAAACCTCAGCAGCCCTCCTGAGAACCCCGTATGGTGCTTCCTGGGAAAATAATATGATATCCTGTATTAACAGATTAATAGTCACACATTAATAATGCTATTTTTGCCTTGATTACTGGCAGTAAGTATAAAATTCAGAGTTACACCTTGACATTTTATCACACATGAAACTTCCACACAGGATGACTGCCCATAAACACCACATATGCAAAAATGTACATATTGCTCTGAGAAGCACCAAGGGCTTCAATTGCTGGGGGACAGATATTTTACTAAAGTGACTGTTACTGAAAACTAAAGTCCACAGGTAGAGTGGGAAATGTCCCGCGTCAAGGGGCACCAAGACTCGTCTGTTGCACTGTCTTCCCGAGTTGTTCCCAACTCTTTCACAAGTAAGCAAGAAAAACATTGGCCATCTTGTTTTCTTTTTAAACACATACAAAAAGAAAAAAAAAAAAAATCCCAGGCAGATCAAATAGGCATTCATGGATCTGAACCTCATCCTCTGTCAAATAATATGTCCTCACCAACTTCAAAAAACCCATTTGCCATTCCATGACAACGTACGTGTTAAGGTCTTTAAATTGTGACCTCCAGATCTGAACACATCATGCTTTGTTCTTTGCTGTAATGTACTGCACTGTGTTTCTGAATCTGAGTTTTCAAACAATAGCTTTCAGAAAGCTAAACAACAACTTGCCTGGTGTTTGGCTGCCCCATGGGATATGGTCCCTGCTAATACTAATGCGCACATGTTCAATACATGGCGGCTCTTATTTAGCACTAGGTATATATTGTGTTAGCGCCTGAAGTCCATACTATTTAATGCCATTTGCTTTGTAGAATCAGGTGTAGTGATATTTGTGCATGATTATAGTGTTGTTACTGAAACAATATAGAAATCACTGCATGATATTTGCTTGCAACACAGGGTGTCATTCATGAGTTATACATAAATGGCAGCTTTACATATTTAAAAGGAACATGGACTGCTTCATATCTGAAGTATGTTTCCCAGGAGATAACACCACCATTTGATCTATTTTTGATTAAAATGTAAAAATTAAAAATTAAATCAAATGGTAGTATAATTCCTTTGGGAAAACATACTTCAGTTATGAAGTATTCCCCATAGTAACCTTGAGAATCTTACAGCTGTATTGTCTCATCTGTAGGTGGTCTTTTTATGTCTCACATAATTAAAATGAATTGCTGTTAGAGAACCCATACTACTGCATACAGATTTATGAACCTTGAGGCACCTCCATTCACAGACAAACAGTGATATCAAAAGCTAACTGTGCAGATACACAGCATCAAGGCAGGTACTGGTAATCGAGATGTTTACTGGGGAGCGTTACTTACCTCTGCCCTGAAAGGGTAAACAAGGAGTGTACTGTAAAACGATATTGCATTTCCAGTAAAGAACGGTGTCTGAAGAAAGATAGCGTACAGTACAACTGCATTATGCTACATGTTGTTGTAGAACACAGTAGTTAAAATATTCAAAGAACGTTTTATATACTAAGGAATGGCTAATATGTCACCAGAAAAAGATTGTGAAATTGGATTTACTAGGAAAATGTGCTCTACAGAATCTAATGCAACTTGTTTATAGCAAGCTGCTTTATCAGACTGACTCAGAATATGGGAATGTATATTTGATAAGATTAGAGAGTAGTGGGGATCAGAAAAAATAAGACTGTAGAATTTGCATTCACATTTTCACATATCTGAAGGACAAAAATGTCATTTATTTTTTGTTTGGTTTCGATTCTCTTAGTCCTGTTAATGCTATCCATAACAATGACTTGTGACTATGCATTCTGTTCAGGCTGTAATTAAAACTTCCATAACATACATTTCAGTAAAAAAAAAGGATGGAAGTGAAATGCTCGGATTTAATGTTTAAATAGAGAAAAGAAAAAATTTCTAACAATGAAAATATAAAGTCCAAGAGTTCCATAGTGCCTTGTAGAAACATTTTGTAATAAGCAGCAGGAGTGTTCAAATTTCAATGTAATACTTAAAAGAAAATGTCTCTGATCTTTGAATTTCTTTATAGAGGGGAGTTTTTCATGTATAATCAGACTAAAATCCTCCTGTAATTGCACAGTGAGAGGCCTGTGAAGTTTCAGGAAGGCTGCAGATGGAATAGAGACCTGCAGAAGCAAGAAGATTTTTCCTAATCTACGGAGCCAGCAATGCGAAATCAGCCTGAGGTTTCCTTCCGCGCGTGTTCGGCATGGGATATCTCTCCACCAGCTGTGTTGCCACCTAGTGATGGCCAGTAATGGTTCCAAGTAGGCACGACGGTTACATATTAAGAGCAATTACAACGAAATCGTCTATCTCGGAACATTAAGACAGCAGCACGCAGTTGGTGTTGTACTTTCCCTTTCCAGTTGTTCAAGGTCTGCAAGTCCGTCTGCACTGGAGTCCGTCCAGCTCCTTCTGAAAGCGTTCCCCCTCTGGACTGAAACCGTGCTATTAACATTTACCTCTTAATTACATTAACATAAGCACCCACACGTGGAGCGACTAAAGCTTTGCACTGTGTATAATCCCTCTCCTCTCGTACCCTCGCACTTCACCAGAGGTCCCCTCGCTCCCACCTCTGCTGCTGCAGCAGTAAAAGCAAACCGGTAACGTACGGCGCGGTCCCGGGCTTCCTCGGGTGTACGGGAAAATCCTGCCTGCTGCGTACCTGCATCTACGCCAGCAAGGTGTGATACCCCTCAGCAGCCTCAGAGCTTTGCCCTTGGTCAAGCACAAATGAAGGGAAGGAGCGAGAAAATCTCGATGTAATCTTCCCTGTTTCCGAACTGAAATAGCAGCGCTCAGAGCCGCTCCGCAGGACGGCAGCAAATAAAATCTAAGAAAACGAGGAAACAGGCGGAAAGTTTGAGAGAGAGTGCTCAAAGTGGAAAAATGAAAACCGCAGGACTAGCTTTCAGGTTTCCACAGCTACAAAGGACAAAATGCCAGCTGTGTGAGAAAGCAGAACCCTCTCAACTGAAACTATTAAAAAAAGATCACCCAAAACATTAATAGTTAAGACCTTGATTCTGCAAGTTACTTCCCAAGCGTGAGATTTGGATCCACCGAGTTGCTTGGTTAAACACCCCCTGTTATGAATTAGGCCTTAATTAATAAAGAGATGTCAACACCATCTCTCTGCTTCTCACTCGTGTCCTAAGCCAGGCTTGTCCATGCCCTGGGAAAAACAAGACATAAGTTTAGTGGAATGTGGGTATTACACCACATTTTACAAGGCTGACAGCAAGGCAGAGCACAGCTAAAATCCTCCGAGTGCCTCCCAGCCCGAACCGAAAGGCTCCCTCTGCTTACAGACACCTTCTCGAGCATCGGCCTTCATCCCCACCACCCTCATCGTCACACCCACGAGGAGAGGAGTGAGGAATCCATCCCCAGTTCCTCAGCGCTCGCTGCACCCAGGGCTGCCTCCAGCACCCTGCTGGATGCCGCTTTGTTCAAGTCTTGAACAAAGGTATTTTTTATCAATGTAATAGGGTGCCTTTAAATAAAAGGAAGTTATCTGAACCCAGCACCTCTGTCTAGAAAATGCCCAGTAAGTGAAAGATGTTTTGGGTCCATGATTCAAGAAGCTCGCAAAGGAAAGAGTCTATGAAGCTTTTAAAACATTAACTTCTGAGCAAAAGCCAAGAAGGAGAAGAATTCAAAAGAGTAATTTTTAAAAGGGTTTGTAAGAAAAGGGAACTACATCTTTAGAGTTATTTAGTAAAGAGATGCTATTTCATTGAAGATCAGATAATTTAGAATCGTTTGTAAATAGCAGAATTTTCTGTCTGCTTTTAATTGCCAGGGTTACATCCATTTGACAATTTTGTTGATGATCACATTGAAGCCATTCCAATTCTGTTAAAAGCTGAGTCACAAAATCCTGCTCTTTATAAATTGACACTTTCTCAGTCTTTATGTGCAGCAAATCACTTTCCCAGATCAGAGACTGTGACAGTTATTTTAGAAAAGGAACTAAAAGTTTTTCTCTCCCATTTCTTGACAAAAAAATGTTGCTATCTAGGTTGAAAAGCGGTGGGGGGATTCAGTTTTAGTGCCAGCCATTAAGACAAGGAATTTGGGATTTTTATTATTACTGCGTTGGGCACAGCTGCGGAGGGTACGCTCCTGGAATAGCTTGTGGGTTAAAGACCTAATTTACTTGGGTGGATCTTTCTGAAGCCTTATGGCCCACCGAGGGCTGTGCATGCACAAGATACAGGCATGATGAAAACACCACTCAGTGTTGTAGGGGTGGGAAAAGAACTGCACCTAGGAACAGGCAATTGGCTTTAAATAAGACTGTGATATGAGAGAGATGCTTTTTTCAAAACAAGCAAAAGAATGGGTTCATATCATAGCAATCCTTCAGGGTACTGCCACAAATATGGCACTAGAGTGGAAAGGAATCAGTATTTTCATGGTTTTATGCTGAAAATAGCGAATGTCTTCTTTTGCCGTCACTAAGTCTTCAGTAATTCAGGTGTAGCACATGTCTAAACCTGAAGGGAAAGCCAAACAGCAGAAGCCCTGTAGAATTTCAGAATAACTAGGTCCAAGCAAAATGATCTGTTTGGAGTTCGCCTCTTGATGTAATTTGGACCGACGCAAACGCAGAGCTTAGTCTAACTTTCTGGTAGAATAGCATCGGCAGGTAAAGCAAGCTCTGTGGCTTTACAGGTTTTGAAGAGCAGATGATTCAACAGCAGTATGAATAAATAATGAAAGAAACTGAGATTATAAATTGTACTTCCTTATTTGAAAGGACTCGTCTCCCGATTCGTGATTATAAATGCGTTACAAACTTCGGGTCATTTACAAAATAATAGAACACTTTAAGATTACCCTTAGCTTTATGTAAATGTAATTTTAATATTCTGTCTTCATTAATTATCTAATCTTGGGAGCAGATAAACTACTGACACAATTCTGTAGCTATTTTGCCAGCAGGATTTCCTTTGAAGTCGGTGGCAGTTGTAAGAGGAAGTGGATGACAGGACTGAGCCTCACCATCACTTTTAGAAGAGGAGAAACTTAAACAGCAGCTGAAAATCCAGACTTCGTATCAGTGCAGAGCTATTTCTGCCCTGCAAGATATTCATTAGTGCAAGAAAATAGGTGGCATTTCATTCCCACCGCTCGGCGGTTGTGCTCTCGTCCCGGGAGCGCAGGAGGGGTTTTGCTTCCACCTCCACGCAGTTTTGCACGACATGCAGCCCCAAATGCAGACCCTGCAGCGTTCGGAGGGCCAGGTTCCCACCTGGTGTATTTCTAGATGGGTGTATATACTTCAATTAAATTTGACAGTCGGGTCTAGGCAAGACCGTGCTCTGCAGAGCAGCGTAGCACAGGCAAATGTCACCCATGGCCCGGACCACAAGTATCACGGTGGCAGCCTGGAGCGCCCGTAGCCCTGCTCGCCTTCCCATTCCTATGTTAATACAGGCAAATTAGCCCTGGATGTTTTCTACTTTATTTGGAACTTTACCCAGCTATATGCATATAAATGCTTATATTAAAAGGAATTCATTAATAACTCATACTTGGTTTCTTTAGTACAAAAAGAGCAAAATCAGTACATCAGATAGAAAGAGTAGAGTTCAAAATTACCATCTACAGCCCAATCAGCAGTAGGTCTGCTAATACTCCCCTTAGAGCTCATCAGCTGAGACAACAGATTTCAAAGTACGAATTCTGGCATTGCACAACCCCAGGGCTATTCATTACATTATACAGTTTCCCGTCTGTTTTATGAAAGGTAGAGATGTATATTACAGTAGTTTGCAGGCTATAATTTTCATTAATAATCTGATCCATGTCTTTAGATTATTTTAGTAATTACTTCACATAAAAAGACTACTGAGTATGATTACAAATATGTCTTTGTTTTGATTGTCTGCTTTTGTGGTGAATACCAGATGTCTGAATTTCTTGACTTTGTTTAACAATATAAATAATGTTCACTGAGGTTTCCAAATGCCTCGCTCTGACCCCAGGAGTATACAACTTAATAATACAACACTCTAATAAACTAATCTGCAAACTGTTCAAAGTTCAGAAATTAAACCTTATTTGCATACAAAAAAATACATCAAAAGAACATTAAGGGCCAAATTCTGTTCTTTTGAAGATCCGCACGCACGACTTGCAAATTACTGCCGCTTTCCATGTGGCGAGAAGAGCAGGCAGGACCGGCGGCTCTGCCCTTCGCCTCCCGCTGCCGGGGGCTGCCCGGGTGGGCAGGCTCTCCCGCGGCCAGAACTCCTCGAAGCTGCCCGGACCCAGCACCGGGCATGCCTGGGGTACGTACGCCGCTTTGCCTTCCCCTCGCTCCATTTTTACATACCCAACACAAACTATTCCACCCTTCCTGCTCGGGAAAACACGTGCGGCTGCGGTAATAAAGTCGCCTTATAAAAGGGCCGTACCGTGGGTGACCGTACGCCCGGCCGAGCGCTTCTCCACCGTGCAGCCGGTTGGTACTACCGTGCGACTCCACTCCGGTTAGCCTACGTACCCCAAAGAGAGCAGAGAACCGCAGGTGGGTTGCCCGGCCTCTCTGCCCACCTACTGCAGACCCCCAGGCGTCACCGCCGGGCTGCTCTTCTCCTCCCAACGGGCCGGCTGGAGGAGATGGAGGGTAGAAGGGCTGGCAGATGTACGCTCAGGCCCATCTCCTCCCCAGGCAAGGCTGGTGGTACACGACAAGTAACTCATCGTTGCCACCACAGGAAGGAGCTCAAGCACCGCTCGTGGAGCATCGCTCTCTGCGCTCCCCACTACCTGGGCTCTCCTGTGCGTGTACAGCTCTATTTTCTCTATTCTGTTTTAATTCTTCTCCTGAGCGCTGCCTCTCTGCAGTTCAAACGCTGCCCGTAGCTGAGGGTCCTCGAGGAAGCTCCCGCTGAGCTCTGTCCTCTCCTCGCTCCGGCGAGGGGAAGCTGCGGGGCCGCATCTCGGGACCGCTGGGGAGGAACCTTGGTTCGCATGAGTTTCGTTTCTGCTGGAAACCAGCCCTGCCTGACGCGGGCAAAGCCGCCTACAAGTACCTCGCTATATCTTCCAGGAGCAGGCGATTTGCAATTCTGAAAAGAGTTCAAAGAAGACATTATGTTCTGTTTTATCTAGAGGGAAAGTGCAAAGTGTAACCTTTGCCGGGCGCTGTCAGCTGCAACGAAAGATAGGCTCAAATATTGATCAGCCCTTCATAAAACCAGCGAGGGCTCCTGATCACTGGCCTCCTTCGACATCTGGCGAGATGCTGCGCGGCCGGGTCCTCAGCAGGCAGCACCAGCATGCTGTTGGGTCAGAACCGCATCTCTGCCACAGGAGAGGGAGCAGAGGACCGCCCGGAGAAGGCACAGCACCACTGGTTTGATCCGAACGAGCTCTAACCCCTGCGAGTTAGCAACAACCCTTTGGCCATACCAATAACTCAGCCACCCACTCACCAGTACGAATATTCAAAGGCAAATGTCTGCGGCCCCTCTTGCCCGGTAGCCCCAGGGCTCCGTGCAAAGGGCCCCCTCATTTGCCCGGGACCCCCCACCCCGGCAGACCTGCAGCTGGGTGCCAGGTGAGCTGACACAGCCTTTTTATCATTGCCCCAAAAACCATGATGCCCACCCAAACCCATCCCAGCACCAGCTCTGGCAGAGCAACCTTCTCAGAAGTGCAGGTGCCTCGGTGGAAAACGGTAGCAGTAAACCACTTGGGTGGATAAATTAACAATCTCTGGGTGCTACAAAGATGTGTGTCCCCATGCTTGCCCTCCTCGTCACTCACAGTTTCCCATTTTGCCCTCTTTTGGGGACCTAAATGCTGCACAGAGGAGCAGGATGGTTTGGGAAGGGGGTTCCCGGCAAGGATGGGCACCGGTGGAGGGGCTCTGCTCCTCTCGGGCAGGGGAGCAGGCACCAGGGCCAAGGCAGCACCTCCGCTCCTCCGGACCCCCTAAATTCAGAGCTTTGAACACAAAGGTGTGTGACACCAGGAAAAGCAGCCCAGAGGAGTGATGCGCTCCCGGTCCTGGATCCCAGGGAGATCACGCTGCTGCAGCCGTCCCAGTTACCCTCTCTTTAAGAGCCGATGTTTCCTAACACAATAAACCAGTAAGCCAGTGAGGCGGCAGCAAATGCACATAAATTTGATGTCGGTGCATCATTAGCAGGAGTGAATAAATCCCAGGCCAGTGGTGCTGCACCCCTCCTGGATACGCAATTATGTGGGAGATGAGCACCTGGAGTAGAAAAACAACCAGAAAGTGGTCCGAGTTGATAATTTATGAATGGAGAGAGCGTTTTGTGGGGAAGCTCTCCTGCTTCCCCAGCAGCATAACCTCTGTCTTTCCTGGATTTTCTTTCCACCCGCGTTTCCTCAATTTGATGCTGGCTTCCTCAGCCAGACAGCAGCAGCCCGCTGATTACGAGTCGGGAATGACAGCGCGCATCTATCCTTGCCAGGAATTAAGTCCATAGAGTTTCAACATTTTTTTCCAACGAGCTGCATATAAATATTCAGCAGAACGTGCGAGGGAATAAAATCTGCAACGTTCCCCACCTGGTGGGTCTGGTGGCAAAGGTGGAGCTGAGCATCGCTGCTCTCCTGCCCGGTAATGAAAGGGTTTCCAGCCGCTCGCACTAACTCCCAGCCAGTACACAGTACTGTCCTCTCACAATTTACGTAATACATTTATATTCAGGTTGCATTCCTTCTCCAGAGCTGATAAGAAATAAATTTAGAAAATGTACATTATATACATCACAGGCTGGTCAGGATCGCTTGAAAGTACAAATACCTGGGCTAAGGCTTAAAGTCACTATAATCTATTAAACTTACTAACCTGTACAAACCTATCAAACCAAGAAATAAAAGTGCTGCAACCTACCAAAGAAACTCAGGTGCTCAAAACTAAGGGGTAACGCTGTGCGGATCCAGGGGGACGGTGCCCAGCTCTGGCAGCACCATCAGCATCACTGTTTGTCACAACAGGCTCTGCCGCTGCAGCTCGGTGCTCTTCCCAGGCTCTCGCCAGAGTAAATACCCGTAGTTACATGTGTTCAAACCTACACACTTGTCTCCGCTGTGCTGGAAAACTTCAACGCTAATTGCTTGTGATTTTCAGACTGCCTGGAAGTGCAAAGAGGTTTTCTTTAGCTTCACTAGTTCCCCTGAAATTGAGAAAATAATTGGAGTTTAAAGATAACGCTGCTTTCCTTTGCTCAAAAAAGTATCTACGTGCGAGAGGACGGCATCTGCTAATTCGGCAAAGCAAAGGGCCAGGGGGTCGGTCGCGGTGGGTGGCTGCAGAGCGGCACGGAGCCCCAGCACAAATACCCATGGCTGGGTGCGTGTGAGCACCCCAAAAGGCTTCCCCAGAACTAACTGATCATTTCAGCCTCATGTCTTACTGCCAAATATATTTTAGCATCTTTTCTCAGGTATACGTCTAACAAAAAACACTATCTACATGAAAAAATGCTGCTCCATCCCTTTGATGTGTTCCAGTCACCTCTCCTGCTGTAGTTTAATGCAATGAAGTATAGAACACATGCAACAAAAAAGGAATAAAAATAAAGCAGAGAAATGGTTTTTATGTAAAAGTAAAATTTGTATAAAAGTATGTTCACAAAATACATGCAGATACTATGTAGTCTTTGGTAAAAAAATACCACCCGATTTGTTACAAAGAGAATTTTAGTTCCAATACATCACCAAAGGGGACAGACCTTTGTTTAGGAAACTGAAGAAGTACAAATGCAAAGCAAATTAAAAAAAATCAATTACTTAAACCAAGGTTTCTCACTTTTTGATTTAAATCATGATTAAAAGCAGTTACTTGACTCACTGATTTAAATCAATCCACACCATCTCTCTCAGATGATCTCAAGCAGTTAAATAAGAAAAGAGAATATCATCAATAACCCATCTGTGTCACAGATGAGAAAGCATCCCCGTGGGACTGCCTTTCCCCATTTTTCATGTGGTGGTCCCTAGATTTTCGAGGAGTGGCACAAGCCCAGAGGAAACCACAAAAATGCAAAGAGTTTGTACCTGCAAGTCTGCTACAGGAAAAAGAAGTGGCGAGGGCTCGCATAGCCAAGATGCATAAGAGACTGTATATTTCCACCCCCTAAATAGAGTCTAAAGCATCCTTAAGTGGCACAGGGGTAAATTACGTGTTTCACAAAAATTTTTTTTTCTGCAGATGCTGCCACTGCTTTGGAAAAATTTTCATGTGAATAAGGAACAGGGCTGATGCTCCTGAGGACAGCAAAAACCAGCAGGTCAGAAATCCCCCATCAGACCCTCTCCCCCCCCAAATATGCTGCTCCATCAGCCACCATCCTCGGCCAAGCCGTGCAAACAGGGGCAGCACCCAGACCTCCCCAGCAGCACGCAGCGATGGAGAACAGGTTTCTTTAAGGAGACAATAAGCGGGAGCAGGGGAAAAAAAACTGCTTCAGAGAGAGAAGGAAGAGCAGAAAAGCCAAGCGAGGGCAGATGGGTGTGTGGGGCGAGCGCCGGGGCTCGGTGGGTGCCAGAGCCACCATCGCAGGGATGTTCGCCGTGTTTGGGCATATTCCCTTTAGGCTGCGGTTCCCAAGTTGTCTAATTGCCCTTGATGTATCTTTTCTCCCCCAGGAATGCCATCCAGACCTAGCAGCTCCAGATGTCTGAATATTATGCAGGAAGCCAGTAAAAAAATTCCTCCTATTTTTCCTGCTTGCAATTAGAAACATAGGAAGAACACATCGCTTAACAGGCAAGGAATCCGCCAAAGATTTCATATGCATTTATAGGCACTTAATGATTCTGAAATAGGTGATAAACACTGAATATCGTAAGCCTTTTCAACTACCCCTTGTTGCTACAAAAATCAGGCTTTGTGAAAAAGTAAAAATAAGGAAAAAAAGCAGGAGTTGAAATGGAGTTAAAGTTGGGACAAACTTGTGATTACAACTGCTTCCAAAGTAACCATCGAACTCAGGTGACAGAGCAGCTCTGCCACCTCCCCTCAAACAGCTGTTTCAAGTAGTTTCAACTTTTAAACCCAACTTTATTTTCAGAGTAGGTCCCTGCCTAGTTCCCGTGCCTTCCCTCCCCATTAATTTCTTTGCATGCTTGAGCAATCCTGCCCTAGCAGGAGGGACGGCTTAGGTAGCTTCAGGAGTCTTTTCCAGCATTAATTGTTATGATTTTAGAGCCCCACGGGGTGAAGACTTTGAAAAGGAGAATTTGTTCCAAAGGCTGGGAGGAAAATGAAAAAATGCAGCACCGCAGCCCGCGCGCAACACCTGCACAGAGACAGTGCTGGGAAACCCACACTCCGGGTCTCTGTGCCAGGAAAGAGAATTAAAGCGTTCCAGCTCACGGACTGAAGGTACGGCTCGCAAAAAGCACAAACCACGCATCCACATGCTGGAAGTTTACAAGTTGCAGAAGTTTGGGAGCAACTGAATAAATAACCCAAATCTCACAGGTGATCTAGGAAGAACCTGCTCTAGCTTGGTGTTTGCTATGAAAAAGAGCTTTATTTGGCCCAGCCCCGCTGCCCTGGGGTTATCAGTGCTGCAGCGCTTTCTGGGAGAATTCATTCATCTGTTTCAAACCAAAGAATGAGCTGAGATTTCTTTTCGATGCTCAAAAAAATCTGTAGCATTTTCATAAATAAGTAGCTGTCCCAGAGTTGATTTAGGGACAATCTTTTTAGGCTGTTTTTTGGTCTTATGACAGACACCAGAGGTGTATCACCCTGAAGTAGTGGGAAAACCTAGAACGAGACAGAGGCAGCTCCTCCTTTCCACCTTCGGGGTGTTCGGTACATCGCACCTCAACGGCCATCTGGAATCGGTGCACGTCTCTGAGCATCCCCCCGCCACAGCCACCGGCTCTCGGGTCACTTGGCCCTTTCCCTGTTGTATCTTGTCCCATCCTGGTCCATCAGCGAGCAGCGGCCAAGCCCCGCTGATCTGCTCTCCATCCCCAGCCGTGGGTGCACCCGTGCAGGTACCACCCACGCTCACGTGAGCATCCAGCACCCCAAATCTGCCCAGCCCTCAGTCCCCAAGAACCCCCACACCCCGGGAGCTGCGTGACCCTTGCGGACCACCGCTGCCGTGCTACACGGTGGGGGGGGGGTGGCCATCACCCTCCTCACTCCAGCTCACAGGCTGGTGATGTCGACCCCAAAGTGAATCCGACCTTCGTGCCAAATTACATCGGGTCTCTCCTTGTCACACACCTCTCCAAAATGCCGTTGGGGTAACCGGGAAGAAATTCTCCTTCTGACCTTGCCCTCGGCAGGGGTCCCAGCATCGCCCTGCCCAAGCACTGAGCTGCCTCCGCTACTGCAGACCACGTGCAAAAACCAAGGCAAGCAGGAACTGATGCTACAATTAATGCTTCAGCTGTCCCCACTATGGCTTTACTGATCTCTTTAGCAATCTTCCACAAGTATCCCAGCCCTGGGCAGCATTATGGGAAGCTGAGGCTCTCGGCAGCAGTCCCCTAACTGCAGCACAAAGGCCAGCACTACATTTTGCACGGAGTCTTTTCATCCTTTTTTTTTTTCCTAAACAAACATGTTGCTCAGGACCTAGATCGCCCAGAGCGTTACTGACTGTCCGTGTTTCCCTTGGCCATGTGCTGCAAGCAGGGCAGAAAGCACCTGGTGCCACCACCACTTAGGGAAAGGGTGCAGGAAACCTGACACGAGATCCTCACATCTTTTTCAAGCCTTCTCAAATGAAGGTTTAAAATAGCAGCAGTGACACGATGATTGTGCAGTTAGTGACCACAGCAGCTTAACTAGCTGTCTCAAATCAAGACCTGAGAAGCACGTGCATGAAGTCACTGTGCAAAAGGACATCTACATCAAGCAGCATTTGCAGGTGAGGGTCACAACCACCCCCTTATCCACGCGGTGACCCAGAACACCAGCTCTGCAAAGGATATTTAAAGACCCCTTTCAAATTCATTATTCTTAAGCAGAAATAAGCAGCAAACTTGCAAAATAAGTGTGTCCATTTGCCATTTTCACCATCTCTTCCACCGTGCTTCATCTGGCTCAGGTGTGTGCCGACTATATACCTGTTGGAGGACTAAGATCATTCCTGCTTCTCACTGCGATGAAGGAATTAAATACAAAATCTTCTGTAGGAAGCAATTGTGAAGTGTGGAAGTTTCTAGTCAGGCAAATAAATTGGATTTAAGTATATTACAGTCATAATCTTTTTCTGCCTCTCTCCAGACAGCCTTTGTACATGGAGAAATGAGAATGTATTCTCAGACAAATCTTGACCTGAGGGAGAAGGCTGCGGGAATCTGGATTTTCAATAACATAAGACAATAAAGCTCAGACTTCTAACCTGCCGCAATATGGTAAAAGTATAAAGAGCTTAGCAACTAATAAAAGAAAAGGGTCTTCCAACTCATATTTGAAGATCTAGACCCCCAAAAGGACACTTCATAAAGATCATAATGGGTTAGTCAGTATCTAACAGATACCATGTACCTTGTTGACCAATTGTCTGACAGTTGTCTTCTGCAGGCCTGGATATTAATAAGCCTTGTGTTGATTTCCTTGGGGTATTTTGTCTTCGTAATTGTACATCTACTTGTTGTGACACTGCAGCTTGCTATATATTTATTTAATGCGATTCCTATAGCAAAAAAATGTATGTATGCTATTGTTTTCCTTAGATGATATGCATACACTGCAAATTTCATCTCCCTCTAAGGTATAGTGAATCAAAGCTGCTACAGTGTAAGGGAGAGCACACGGTCTTGGGGCAAAGAGGAAATCCAGATGTGTTTTCCCCTTAGGTGTGAATATGTCTTACTCCTTGCATTACACAGGGAATATAAAGGGATTCAATTATCGCTGCATTTTTATTTCTAATAATAACAAAAACTTGTTCTAGAAGGTATTCCAGTTAAATAATATTTTGACAGATAATGCTAGTGTAAAGTAGCTGTCACTCACGCAGCAAGATCAAGGGGAAATAGATGCATAAGAAAGATCACAGAGTGGCTTATGTAGTGAAAATGAAGCCTGTTAAAAACTCCTCTCGCTAACAAAACAAAGACTGTCTGCGGCTTGATCCCGCTCTCACCATTTTCTGTACAGCTGCAGAATAAAACGCAAATATTTAGAGATTGCATGTTATATATAAATTGCAGTTTTCCATAGATACTCAAATACAGGCATATTTAAAAGTACCCTGTGCTTTCAGGGCTCCCTCAGTCATAGCAGACTCGGCCTAACCAGCCATGAAAACATCAAGACAGAGAGAGGGAGGGCAGTTTAAGTGTCTCTGCCAGTGCCAGAGAAGGGACAAGACCACGGGGGGCAAGCAGTCCCGGTCCCAGGGAACTGCATGACACCCCGGAGATGTCTTAGCATTCCTCCAGAGCAGGTTATCTTCAGCCAGAGACCTAAAAACATTGAGTTCCTAGGTAAAATTTCAGTTGGGGAGGAAAAACTTAACGCAGTAAGTCTCCAGAAGGAAGAAATGAAGCAAGGAAAGTACCTGATCCACCACCACCAGGTTCCTCCAGCACCTTCCCCACCACAAGGGATATGGGCAAAGGTACAGGTATTTGTAGTAGCAGGACAGCCCAGGGGATTAGCGGGCTTTACTATAGGGTGCTGTGCTGCAAGCTATGGGATAAGGCAAAGGAATAATCTAGCTGGATACTCCCAACAGTAACTGCTTCAGGACTGTACAAGAGTCTCAAGATAAATGGGGAATGCTTCTTTTAAATGGATTATTAATACACAGTGGTCTAAACCTCAAGTCATTGTCAGTGCTTGAGGTAGGTTCAATAAAACTGCATTTTTAACATAGCTGATATTAAGAAACTTTTTTTCCTTTAAGCTTTCAGTATTAGTGGCAGAAGCAGAGAAGGGAGAAGAATGTGCTGCCCCAGGAACCACAGCATCTACAGCACATGGCATTGGTCACCTGTGAGCCAGTTATTCATCTGTCTTTTTTTAAACCCTCATACAGATTTACAAGATAAGGCAAGTGTAACTGAAGTTAACAAGCATCTAATTTTATCCTTTGTTTTGCCTGGTAAACATTAACTTAAAGTCATAGCTGAGAGCTGCAGCTACACTTGGGAAGGAAATAGATTTTAATTTACTACAGAGTGTACTGTATTTTAGTAAATTTGCAGTGGCTTTATGAGACTGTCACTGGAAAGTTTGTTTTCATTCCCCCTCTTTACCTGAAGTTCGTTAAATAAATAAATTCCCATAAACACATTTCTCTGAACAAGCAATAAATGGGTTTTAGTCATGTCTACCCCAAACTCATTAAAATAGTCCAAAATCCATTTAGCAGTAACACTGCAGCCATCTTTGATGCATATGAAAGATCTCATGTACTCAGGATAACTTCAAAACAGAAGATAACAGCCACAGCGGCAACATTTACTAGAGAAATAAGGTACATATGCAAAGTACCCCTGAAGAATGTGTACAGTCACGGGACAGTCCAAGAGCAGCCACCACACCGTGGGAAGCAGGGCTGTGCACGCATGGGCTTTCGAGCAAAGCTGTGACAAAGCATGAGTTTTGATAGCACAAACACGCAGAATGTTGTTCATTCCCAACACAAGAATTTCACCCGCAGAGGCCAGGATGTGATGAAACCTCCTGTGATTGAGCTAGAGAGAATTTGGGGACAATGCTGAATCCTGATCACCTCAGAACTACCAGGAACTTTATGCAAAACATAACTGGGTGAATTCAGTGTGCCACAATACCCCGAGTACTCCAGGCTGAAGCACAGGCATAGACAAGCATGTGCCAATGCCCCAAAGAACACCGTATTTTAGGCAACATGTTTCAGCAAGAGCACTGGCTCCTGCATGCCGCTCATCATGTAGATCAATGAAACAAAGACAAGTTTGACGTGTATACTTTCAAGCTGATATTTAACCTCGATGACCCAAACCAGTATTTGTTGGCTCTCTGACCATAAGAAACCAGACCAAGATACCACGATGGAAAGCGACCAGTCTTACTTCCTTTTCCTTCTGTATTTAATCACTAAAAGGTACAGCTAGTAACCAAATGCAAAGATTTGCGGTCCAGCAGCTAATAACACCCGGGCACTTGCTAGAGGAGACAGAGTAAAACGGCCTAATGTGCTCTTGCCGTGTGGTAATTTTCCAGATAAATGGACAGTTGCTTCAGCAGTTCCACTGTTGAAGGTCAATGATCCATATAATACGGGCAATTACAGAAGTATTTCTGTTGCAGACTCTGTGACAAATTTTTAGTGCAAGACAACAGATAAACTGTAGCAAAGGTACCAAGATGAGGGTACTAGACTTGAAACCGTGCACCCCAACTCATTTGGTATTTCCTGGAGAAACCAACTCTCCCTCCCCTCGGCTCATCTGATCAAGTGTCCATGCCCATCGTACTGTCCCTATTTCCTCTTATTTTGACATTTTAGTCCTTTTTCAATACTGAGCCTAAATTACCAACTCATTGCTTTCACGTGGTCTGCTGTTTTCCTGCCTTCTAGTTCAAAGTTAAGCACTTGGCTATTTTATAAAGATTCTCTAGGGCTGAAAAGTAAAAAAATCAAATAAGGGAAAACTCCTCAGCAATTTGAAAACTTGGACTCCCAGTGGATACACAAACATAACCATTTCTAATTGCATTTCAAAGAAAAGACAGAAAGCATTCTCAGGGAGTATGTACTGCTGATACACTTACAAACACTACACACAGAGCTAGCTTAAATCCTGGCTTACATGCTAACAGTTTATTCATTGGAAAGAAGATTCTGAGCAATACATGGATTGAAATAAATAATTGTTTTGTGTAATGAAGTGTGCATGAGGAAATAACCACTTGTACCATGGCACAGATTGTTTTAGTGTTACTTGCATCCTCAAAAAGCGCAGACACTTGCTGCGCAGTATTACAACCTGCCACAAGAAATCAATACCAAAACCTCTGAAAATATTTAAGAACATGCCAGAGTCACTCCCCAGCAACACCAACATTTCCAGCTCTGAGCTTGTAAAAGCAAAGAGGTTCTTGCAGTTTCAGCACCTGCTTATAAAACGTCTACATGCAACAACAAAATGTAAAATATACAGGTGCCCTCAGCCATCCAAGTGCTGTAGAAGTTTAACGATAAACACATAAGACCCTGAAAGACTTTTGTGATTTCTGATGGGAATACATTAAACCTGTAGTAGTGCTTCCCTTGTGAATTGTACTTCTGTTTCAGTTTCAGTTTACTGCTGCTTTTACCCATCATGTAAGAGACAGACTGCCATTTCATTCCACCAAAATGAACAGGAAACATCAGTAAAGAGCAGCCTTAATGGTGGAGGAATTCACCAGGGACGGACTTTGGAGTTGTTCAAGAACCTATTTCAAAATTTAAGCAGATTTTGCTAAAAAGGAAAGAGAGAAGAAAGGCAGAGACTTGAAATGCTAGGATTTAACCTTCATGTAGGAAATGAAAAAATGCATTCAGTGCTACCTGAGGCAGGAGCCATCCCTCCCTTGCCCGCGAGCAGGAGCACAAGCCCCGTTTGCAGAAGCCAGGACATAGAGACAAGCACCATTGCTTATGCAAATAAGTGATTTTGTACGAGATTAATTAGTAGAGGGATGTTTTTGGATACCTTGCGAGGACAGTGGCTGGTTTATGAAATACGTGTCAATAATCCACAGCCACATAAGAGCTGGATGCATCAGAGCTCAGCAGATATTGCAGAATTAGCACCAACGCGCCTTTCTCGAGGAGATCAGCAGGGATGGGGACGGGACAGCCCAAGGGCTCAGCCCCTCCATCAGTCCTGCCCTCGGGTCCCTCCTGCCCACCAGCACCACATTTAAACGTGCGGGAAAGAGCTCCCTGTACTACAACACCCCCATTAAGAAATGAGTTAGAGATCTGCCTTCTGAGAAGTATCACTGTGTCAGGCTCCTGAGGCTTTTATGCAAAGTACAGTTAAACGTGTGATGTCTAATCCAGCAAAAAAAGGAAGCTGGTTATTTGGCAAGGCTGTCATTAGGAGAGTCTGTTTTGAATAGAATTAATGCCAATGTTTGTAACATTTAAAAAGAAAAAAATCAATGATCTATTGTTGCTTGCAGAGCAGCTTCCATGAGAAAGTCCCCGTGTTTGCTCCAAACTTTTCTGGAAGACACATCCCATCCGACAATATGGAAATGGATAAATATATTCCTTTTAACATGAGCTGAGGTTACCAATGGGAACTAAATACACTGCTTTTCCCTGTCCTGGGCAGCAGCTGATTTGACACAGTAATACTCCTGCTACGTACACAAACAAACTCCTTCCCTAAACCATCCCCCAACCCTGTTTTCCCTTGTAAAAATTATGTAATTGCATGTTATTTCAGAAAATTGCATAAAAGTTGACTCTATTATGATTAATTGTCCCCACGGCTTCTTGTAAAATTTTCAAAGTTCCAGCTGGTCACACAGGGTTTAGTTTACAAAAGTGTTGCACATTATTAGATTTTCTGATAAAGTGTGCTCTTTTGTGATTCAGAAAACCGCTTCTCCTCCAGACAACTGGCATCCTCTTTGTTATTCACCCCAGAGATACACCAGCCAAAATGGAGTGCACTCAGATGAAAAAAAAGGTATTCCCAATCAGACATGCAGATTAAGCATTACTTATGCAGTGTAAACAAAACATTACCAAAGTTTCAGCGCGAGCTCTCCCTGCGAAGCGTGCGGGCTGAAAGCGCGCACCGACACTTTGGTTGGGGTTTGCTGCCCTTGCCGTCAGCCAGAACGTGCCCGGTGCAATCCCAGGGAAGGTCCTGGCTCTGAATCCTGCTCCACTCGTTTTGTCACTCGGCGTATTTAACTTCTGATAAATGCCGATTGAGGAAGGCAGAACAGAGAGGATGCAACACTACCCACACCACTACCCTTCCGCTCTCCTCCGTATACCCCAACCTTCACACCAGCACCTTCCATCTCCCCTCCGGCACACCTCCACACAACCCAACACTGGGGAGGGCTGAGAAGAAACCTAGAGACACTCTCCAAGAAACCCCACAACCAGAGACCTTTTCTACCTGTGCCACATCATCGTAGCAGCATGGAAAAGCAAGCGTCACAGCAGCTAATACGGCAGCCAAGAGAAGAAGCAGTAGTGAGGAAAACCGGACCAACGGGACCACCGCAGGGCTGTGGCATCTCCGTTCTGCCAAATGTAAGGGCCAGACTGAAGAATGTCTTGAAATACAGGGTGCAAGTCAGAAGGAAACTTTACTGAGAACGACAAGAAAGCAAGCAAACACTTAAAAGTGTGTTTCAGGAACAGAAGCTGGTTCTTTTGGTCTAACAATATTGCCGTTCTTCTGATTTCTCCGTCACCACCATGTGTACATGTCCCTGAACACCAACCTGGGACACAAACAAAAATCCAAGCCCAGAAATGAAGCCGTAACACAAGTACTTAAAGTTTTCTGAAGTAATGACTGCACATGCGGGCAGGGCTGATCCAACTGACAGAGTCCTCACGTCAGAAATGCGCTGGGGAAGGTCCCACAGGAACCTCACGGTTCCTGTGAGGAAGATATCACGGTTAGAGGAATTCAGCAAGTTCAGGGGATTTTCTTCAGGATAAAGAGTATGACAAGCATGAACAATTTAGGGGAGAGTAATCCATGTGGGGCTAGCACCCTCAGAAACTTCCCAACTTATCCCTGCAAACACCTCAGGTCTCATATAAGTACTGGGATACTTATCGACAGCAACAGAAGAGTTTAGGATAAAAACTACATGTGAGCCACTGTTTCCATCTGCCAAGAGATCACTGTCAAGGGCACAAGGATTGGTGCTGGTGTCTAAACTTCATACTGGTCTAAGCTTTGTACTGGTGTCTAAACTTCCAGAACCACAGTTGTTCCTGGGGATGCTAATAAATAATCCAAGTCTCCTCATCTCCTGCTGCCCATTTTTGCCTCACTTTGTATTATGCAAAACAGAAAAATATTATCATCCTTATAAGCATCCTTCTTGAAAGGCATGCATTTCAAATATCATAAAGAAGTATTGTCATAATGAGGTTAATGACAATAGGGTTTCCAATATCAAAGAGCCAACATGCAGCTGCTTTATAGTATGGAGTGATATAGCACAGAGCTCCATAATGAGAGTAGAGAGTTTTTGGGTTACGCATTTTAATGAGTTTGTAATAAGCAAACTACTACGGAAGCGGTAATTTGCATTTCACAGCACTATTTAGATAGAATACTTTGTTAACACTCACTACATTGAAGCAGGAAAATTAGCCCAACTTCATAAGGATTTAGAGTCTGAACATGCACAGGCCATTGCGCAGAAGATTATATGCTTTTAGAGCTGAAAGAAAAGTATTCAGTAATACGCACAGGGAGAGAAAACCAAGGAGAAGAATGCAACGCCTGGGCCTTTCTTGACCTATAGAATAAGTAGAAATAACCGCTGTGTTTTGCATTACATATGCCTCATTTGATGCCTCAGTTTGCACCTTGCAGTAGTGAAGCACGCCAATGCTTCTGCTGAAGGAAGGATCTTCAATATTGAGCTCAAACTAATTCTGCAATAGCTGTGTATCAGCATGTGTAAAGGCTTGTTTTCTGCCCTAAACCTGGCAGCCACCACCAACGCTGCTCAGCTCTGCTGCCTCAGACACTCAACTCATTCCCCATCTCTTGCAGCATGAATCCAGCCTGGAAGTTAAAAAATGTCCGAGGTACATGGTGTGCATACAGCACCACGCACCCCGTGCTCCGTGGAGCACCGCATCGAGCTCATTACAGCTCATTCGATAAAGAGATGTACCTTAAGAACAATGCATTCATCTATTAATGTTCCTTATGGGAGACATAATCAGCTTCATTAGAAGTCATTATTATGGTAAAACCCTGGAAAAAACATCATGTACAAGGCGGCAGCATGATCAATTAAAAACCTAGAATATGTGACTAATATTGACAGATGTTTACAGGAATCGCCGTGGGAGGTCAGGCGCTCCAGCGGGGTGGCAGCTCCCCCGGACACAGCCCACCCCCACACCTGCAGCCTTCCCAGGGGCCGGCCAGACCCACCGCAGAGCCAGAAGTGGCAAGGAGGGCACTTGTGTGCCCCAGAAGCAAGCAACACAAAATACGGGTGCAACCACCAGACTACTCCAAGCCAGCAAACCAGTCCCCGTTCACCCCACCGCAGCAGGAGATGCTGCGCTGTGCCCCGGGGCAGCCCCCCCCTTGCACCCTTGCTCCCACCGCTCCGGTCCACACAGAGTTTTCACAGCAAACTGTGCAGAACGTATTGTCTGAAGCCAGAAAATGTTAACATTTTAAGAGGAAAGCTACTAAACATTCTGAACTGACAATCATTATTTTGTTGTGGGGGTTTGTTTTTCTTGCTTACCCGGAAAAGCTCCCATTGCTGACAGTGTTTTTCACTGTCCTACCAGCCCCAATTTCTTATGAAGGAGCACAAAATGGGAAGATTAGAGAGGATGCATCTTTCCCAGGTCACAAAACTTCTGCCAGTCAAGCAGAGGTAGCCAAGAGAGCAAGAACAGCAATGGGGAAAGCCCCCTCGTAAGGCCCCTGCATAGCCCCAGCACCAGGGCAGGGTACGGCTCCAGCTGAGGCCAACAGCCCCTTGCAGGATGCCTTTGGGTTGATGCCTTCACGATTTGGAGCAGTTTGCAGGCAATGCTCCATGTCAAACGCGAGGCCAGACTCTGGCGGCACAGTTGCCTTTCCTGAGGCTGAGCATCCTCGCCCATAAGGCCCAGGAAATTACAGCTTGTGCTTGGTGAGATGTTATTTTTAAGCCTTAACAAACAAGGGCTTGATCTTCTTAAACAGTTTGGATCCGCTCTGCCATACACATTCACAGCTCAACAGCTGACTCGGTTTTGGGTACGTATCTGGCACAGTAAAACAAGAGTTGGGCTCAGGCAGGAATTCAGACTGTGGTAGCTGCTAAAAGCTTTTTCCATTACATATATCAGTGTAAAAGTTGAGTTATTCAGCAGGACTAATACGTCAGTTGCTGTGAAGTCAATAGCATTGATTTCAGCGGGACCAGGGTTTCACTCAGTTGCAAACAGTTGTTCCAGTAAGAGCCGGGTAACTGGGAGCGCTCCAGGATTGCGGGAGCCAGCAGCTCCTGGGAAAGGCTTTCCCATGAGGAAACCAGTGGGACCAGGGAGAAGGTACTGACGTGTCGCTCAGTTTTAAGCATACTCTATCTTTGACAAGCTAGCATCTAGGAAAAAAGGCACAGGAGCCACAGACATCTCCTCAGTGCCCAGAAGTTTAACAAACACCTACAGCTGGAAGGGGCTATTAAAATGCATTCACTTGTAGCAGCTACTACTTGATAATTTATTATTTAAGCAGAAAGAAGGAAAGCAAAGTACACAGTAACACGTAGTCTTCCAAAGGAAGAGAGCAAAAGGGAAGCAGAGCCCCAATGAGCAGCTCCACAGCCAAGGGGCAGCTGCAGGATCAGACCCTCCCCTGCCGCTGCACTGAGACCCAGCTCCGCTTCCTACCTGCGAATCTTAATTTCGGCATAACGACCCTGCACCCACACCAACGCTCTCAAGTGCGCGCGGGTCCCGCTCAGCCCCGGGGCCGGCGGCTGCTGCTCCCACCCTGAGCTGCTCTCAGCCTCCTACTCAGCAGCCGCGGTGCAGCAGAAGGCTCCAGTTGTCATTAAGGCTTCACAGAGCCGTTAGCTACATGATCAAATAAAGAGATACGGTAATTTACAGCAGTAAGCTATAATCTCTTTTAAATAAAGAATTATTGCTTCCTCCTTCAGCAAGGACTTCAGTGCGCTGGGCTGGTTCTTCCTTGAAGCACTGCAATATCTCACTTGGGACTAAGCAAAAACATGTAAAAAGCAGAGGGTACGCTCAAGAAAATGCTCGAGGAGGGGACGGTGCACCTGGGCACGTGGTGCAGATGCTCACCACAGAGCGCGGTGCAGTTTCCTCTGCCTTAAAACTCTCTTTCTATAAATCACCTCACGGCCTGGTGGGATCTTTGCTCTTGCAAAACATCCACCGAGTGCAGCAAGCCCTAGTGCGGCTGCACCTGTAAAACAGCGCAGCAAAGGCTCTCCCTATCACTAAAAAATAGTAATAAAAGTCAGAAAACAGGGAACCCCAGCCACGGTACACATGGAGAAGCTCCTGAGGGCAAGCTGGGCACATAACCTTTACAGCTTTGTCTCCAACCTACTACATGCGGGTATTATCTGTCACTGCTGCACTTTGCACAGGGCCAGTCATGAGCGCGAGGCAGCCGTGCCCGGCAGATCTGAGGGAGCGCTCGCTAAGCCCACTGTCCCGACTAAAAATAGTCCGGGAGAACAACTGTTCCCTGCCCCGCCGGGGCGGGGGAGAGCCATGCGAGAGCAAGGCTTTTCTCCTGGTCAGCTAGAACAGTCGTGACGCTCCTGTGGGCACTGGACATCCAACATCCCGGCTGTACGGCGTTTGAAAAAGGACAGAAAGGAGGCAAACGCTTGCTGGGGCAACCCTTGGTGCCGGGAGCAAGCCCTGCCTGGCGCACACACAGGCTACGGCCCCTGTCCCCAGCAGCATTTCCAACCCCGGGGGCCAGTAGCTCAATTAAAGAGGTTTAAAACATTTCTCTGAAGAGTTTGAGAGGCCAGGCCCCACAAACCACCTTACAAAAAAATAACCAGTAGATGGCAGGCCTGCAAAGCCTGATAAGATCACGCAAGTTCATTTTACTTCAGTAAGAAGAGACAGAATGATATTTAAAGACAAATGTTTTTATACTTTAACTACCCTAACAGGATCTATTAGTACATCTGTAGAGATATTTTAAAGAGTTATGGCTACAGGATTACAATTAGTGCACCAAACAACCCAGATCAGGAAGATCCATCCAAGTCAAAGCTGTTTTTCCAAACCAAATAAAGTAGAGCATCTAATAAAG
Organism: Haliaeetus leucocephalus; assembly: GCF_000737465.1. Taxonomy (NCBI): domain Eukaryota; kingdom Metazoa; phylum Chordata; class Aves; order Accipitriformes; family Accipitridae; genus Haliaeetus; species Haliaeetus leucocephalus. The sequence continues at coordinate 1,757,585 of NW_010973266.1, forward strand.
TGCAGATAATTTCTCTACAGCAATATCCAGCTCATTTTAGGCATCAGCCAAGTCAATTTAGGACTATTGCCATTAACATGTTTGTTAGACAGCAAAGACATATCAGAGGCACAAGCATGTACCAGTGCCTGCTTCCAGCCCCCACAGAAAAGAAATATCCTATTCCTTCCTTTTATTATTATTTCCAAGACGATAAACCCTGCATCTTGCCCAAATCAGTCACACACCATCTTCACAGTTATGCACTGTGTAGTATGGATCCCACCATAATGCTCGCAATACAAAATACCATTTTTAAACATACTGGGAATTTTAAAATACCAGGTTACACGAGGAATAATCAGAGCTACTCACTCTTGGTGGAACAAACCCCGTGCTGAGCAGTGCCGGGCGATGTTCCTGTCTGTAAGGGAGCGGACAGCGAGGGACCTGTCCCACACCAGCAGTGGCCTGAGGACACATATGGACACTTGTCTCTAGGATTTCTCTTGAATATTCCAGGACATGACTTCCTTCCACAGGCAGCTTTGTTGAGCATGCTTTTACATTTGCCCAATTTTAAGAGCTTTATGGAAATCTTATTTTGAATTTAATGGCATTTATAATGCTACTTTCAAGTCAATACTGTTGATTTTTGTAGCAACTCATTTCATCTCAGTGTGGCGATTTATTTTACTTTACTATTGCTAACTTCTGGGTCAAAGCAAGTCCTTTCCTCTATTTCCCAGCACACCCAAAGGCTCTGCAGGAGGAGTTTGCTCATGAGAGCTTGGCCAGGGCTGGCGGTGGAGGCTGTGACACCAGTCGTGTCCCAGGCTGTTGTCAGTCGAAGTGGCTTGGGGTATCTGCACTCCTGAGCACTGCCAGAAAAAAACCATAACGGGTAGTTTGGTTTTCTTACAATGCCCAGAAAAGATATTTCTTGACTTTGGCCTCATCACCATGAAATTATAGCCCTAAGATTACATCCCTGAGGCATTCCAGCTGTAACGAGCAGATACCGATCTGCATTTGTGGACACAGACTAGAACAAAACCATTAAGAGCACTGTCATTAGATGGTCAGCTCCAAAGTGCTTGAGATGCTCTCCCCATAGCACAGCTCCAGGCATGAGCTCCTACAAACAAGCCTTGTTAAGAAACTTTTTTCTCCCCCTTTTTTGCACCGAAGAGGAAAAAAGCAGCAGCAGCCTGCTTTCTGATTTCCCTGCTCCACTTCCCTTTTTTGTGGGCATTAGTCCACGCTTAACCTCTGGATTTGGGCAACCTACGTTTCTGCAGCAGGTGAGAGCAGTGGCCCAGGAGGGTTTTCACCCCCCTCCTGCAGGACCCCATTCGGGAGGGCTGGCTGGGGACAGCGGGTCTGCTCCGCAGCACGGGCACCAGCCTGAAGCCACCACCCAAAAATCCTCACTTGGCTTTCTAGCAACCCCCTCCCAGCTTCATATCATCCTCAGAAGAGTAACTTAGAGAAAGTTACCTAAAACATGGTAGATTGTTGTACGCACATGGGCTATTTTCCTCAGAGTAGGCAACCTAAGCTTACACATGGTCTCGCTGTCCAGTGTTAATGCTGGACAAGATAATTCTCATGCTCCAATACTCGCTCTCAGGCACTCACATCAAGCTGTCCACCTCAACCACTGCAAGAACCTGCAGGTGCTCTGCATGGTGCACTGCCCGCCACTCCCAAAATGAGGGTCTCCCCCACCTCTGAGTACCCAAAGGTTCAGGCTGCCCCTTGTAAGGGAATGGCTGAGCTCCCAGCAGCTTCAGGGAGGGCATTTCACCACAAGGCTGGCACATTAAAGCCACCCTGCCAAATTACCACCCCCCCAAATAAATAAAAAAAAAAAAATCAGAGTCTCTGCACACTTGCAGTATGCCAAAGCTTAGAGATTATCATGCTTTTAAAGTATCCGAGGTTGATGCTCCAATGCTTTCTCAGTTTACTTACCACGAGGAATGCAACAGACCCCCATTCATCCCACCAGGACAGGGCCATCACACACACAGCAGCCGCTCTACCTGCACGTGTCCTCTTGTGCACTAAGGGGGGAACTACCACCAGGAACAGCCCTTAACTGGAGCACTCCCAAAGGGCCCCAGGGAGGCAGCAGCCACCAAATAAATCCTTGCTGGGATTATCGCACCCACCTGAGCAAACCCTTCTCTTCCTGATGAAGGGATCAGCAGCACCTGGCACAGCATGTGCAGCCCCAGCTGCCTCTGCCTGGCCTCACCAGGCAGCAAAGGAAACCAAACCCCGATTATTTCCTACCTGATCTACCCCTCCGCACCCTTCCCATGCACGACGCTTCAATGCAGTGCTCAGCGCCGTGGCTGGGCAGCTGCTCCAGGACCGGCCACGCACCACGGGAGTTCACCAAATCTACAGACCAAAACCTCGTCCGGTGATAAAGGAGGAATTACTTGCCCAGCTGGCTTCTAAAAATCCCAAATAAAGGACTGTTCTGCATACAAAAAACACCCACAATGCACTGCCGGGGTGCCCCTGGTGCTGCTGGAAATGCGCTGGTCCCCATGCAGGTGCTGGTGCAGGCGATCCGCAGGCACGCAGCGGTGGCATCGTGCCTGGGGCTCGTGGTGCACACGCGGCCAAGCCTGCACAGCTCCTTCAAAACACACCCAGCACACCACGCTCACCCACCGTTACAGATTCCATCCGGGAAATCCCAGAGAGAAATATGGAAGTGCAATTCTGGATGGAACCGCCAGAGCCACCACGTCGTGTTGCCCACAATCCCAGGCAACCACATAATTGACGTCTCATTTAAAAAATTCATAGAATCATAGAATCGTTTAGGTTGGAAAAGACCTTAAGATCATCGAGTCCAACCGTCAACCCAACACCACCATGCCCACTAAACCGTGTCTTGAAGTGCCACGTCTACGCATTTTTTGAACACTTCCAGGGATGGTGACTCCACCACTTCCCTGGGCAGCCTGTTCCAATGCCTGACAACCCTTTTGTAAAGAAATTTTTCCTAATATCCAATCTAAACCTCCCCGGGCGCAACTTGAGGCCATTTCCTCTCGTCCTATCACTTGTTACTTGGGAGAAGAGACCGACCCCCACCTCACCACAACCTCCTTTCAGGTAGTTGTGGAGAGCGATAAGGTCTCCCCTCAGCTTCTTCTTCTCCAGGCTAAACAACCCCAGTTCCCTCAGCCACCTCTCCTAAGACTTGTGCTCCAGACCCTTCACCAGCTTCGTTGCCCTTCTCTGGACATGCTCCAGCACCTCAAGGTCTTGAGCACTTCCCAGGACATCTCTGCAATGTGCTGCTGAGGACCACGGACCCATCCCCATGCCCTCTATGGCAAACTCCAGCCGGGTGGGAAAGGGGTGACCCGAGCTCTGCGTTTTGCTGTGGGTGTTAGAGGCTGAGCAGAGCCCCAGCATCGCAGCCCCCCCCGGGTTGGGGACGTGCTCAGCGAAGTCCGGCTGGGCTGATGGCTCCTGGGACGGGGGACACGGGAGGTCAGGGCTCCTGGGTCCCAGCTTTGTGCTCGGGGTGCTGAAGGGGCGCACGCGGAGTCATCTTAAGCTAATAAATGTTACCAGTTAGCACAAGGTCTAGGGCCTGACGGTGAAGATTTGGCCCATTTGTATAGAAAATAAGGAGGAAACTGCAGTGGTAGGAGTAATTAATCACTGGAAAAAGCTTACCGAGAGTTGCGCATTCTCTATTCCCCACTTTTTTTTAAAAATCAATATTATGTGTTGTGTCCATATTCAAAGAGGACTTCAGTGAAGCCCTGTGGGCTGTTTTATTCCAGGGATCAGGTCTGGTGGGCTCAACGATTCATAGAGGATCGCTGAAGCAGTCACGAGGCCTCTGGAAATCGCAGCTCCCAGGATTTAAGCATTAAAAGGAAGTGTGCTGTTATGTGTAACAAGTGATTATATGGCACTTAAACAGGAAATCAGATGCTTCTTATACTGCAGTATGTTAGGAAAAGAAACACGGTAATGGGCGAGGTGAGAGGTGGTTAATACTATAATGTTTCCCTGTACGCTACTGGTGGAACCATTCTGGAATATTGCATACAATTCGTAGCATATACATACACGAAAATGTCTCTGAAATATATAACGCTTGCTGAAATGTTGCATGAGGGAGTAAAAGATCACTGTCTGCTACTGTCTGAAAGATGATAAATACCAAGCAAGAAGGCGGCTTTTTTCAGATGATCAAACTTGACATAATTGTGAGTAGCGGGATTAGCACGAGATTCAGTACTTTACTCAGATTTACAGACGCCGCAACCATCTGATTACAAGAGCCTCTCAGCTTTCAACTGAAATAAATATATAATTACTAGGACTTCCTGAATATTTAGGTTAGTTTGAAGATACAAGCTTTAAAGGAGAAATGCCACAGGACAGATAAAGAACATCTTGCAAGTCATATTTTTGTCCCTTCCTTTTGAGTACCTGAGCTTGCCAAAGAAAGTTTTAAGATGCTAAAAAACCCCCAATTAACCTGAGAAACGTGTGCTGCGGAGCCCTGTCTCAGGGGAAGCCGTGGAAGCCCCATTGCCTGGATCACCCGAGCCTGGGCCGGACAAACCACTGGGCTTCGGTCTGCCGAGGCAACCTGGCACTGGCAAAGGCTCTCAAAGCCATAAAATAAGATTATTTTTCCCCTCCCGTTTCTATTACTCTTTTGCTAATTTGAATTTATCAAGCTAAATAAAACCAAACCCCGCCACAGAGCCGCACGTGAGCTGTCGGTACCTTTCTGGGGAAGGGATGCTGATGCCGGCGCTGCTGCTGCCCCATCCCTGCGCTGGACCCCCCCGGAGTGGTTGGGGGTGAGCTGGGGCGCCCGGAGCAGCGGGGACCCAGGCTGGGAGAGAAATACAGGGTCTGCTCTCAAAAGCTATGTTTAATTGAAGCAGTGTGAGGACAGTTGTAAAACCTGACAGGTTTACATCCACATTATAAAGACAGAACAGAAGAGTTCGTCATCCACTCTAATCAATTTTTCCCTTTTTTGTGCATTAAGAGTTCTAGATAAATTGCATGGCGGTGTTTTAAATTGCTGAACAGCTTCAGGTGAACTTTACAGGTGTCAGCTGGCATCTATAAACTGTCCAAGAGCCCTATAAAAGACCGTGAAACAAGAGCAAAATTAGGAGATAAATCTATCACTTAAAAAAAAGAAGCTAGTGAAGCATATTTTCAGTGTTACTTTTTAACAGAGCGCTGGTACGGAGAATCGCAGGTAGCAAAGAGCTTCTGACGCTGCTAATATTCAAGGTGCACTAGCAAATTCATTTCATTATCCCCCAAATCCTTGCTTTCTCAGGTCTGTTATGTCGTGATGGCCAGCTTCAGTTCTGTGCTGATATACTAGAACACGGCACAAGGGGTTATTTTCAAAAACATGTATCTTATTTCATGCCTAAGTTTCACAGCTATTACACCAAAATAAAAGCAATAAATCATAAATAAACGCTTACCTGTATCTTCTATAATTTGTTAGTAAAAGAGCAGTTAAATGTTTGTGCCTTATAAAAATGGAGCATCTGATTGTGAAGTAAATTCAATCGGCAAAACACAACTTTTGCTTGCTAGTAATGCAACAGAGGCAAGCAGATTGTGGATATAATTCCACCCAAAACAAAGCAGACAAATAAAACCACACTGAAATCTATTATTTAGTGGGTTCAAAACGTATCTAGGCAGGTCTATGAGGTGTTGACACCTGGGACCAGTCATTTTACCTTAAAAGAAACAAAGGCCTGCATCATTTTTTACCTCGTTTCCTGCTTTATTTGCTACTTGTGTTCAGCCAAAGTTCATTTTTCATAAAGCTGCTCAAACGGGAGTACCAGCCATTTCCATAATTTATGCTATAAAAAGACATAACAATAAATAGCCTTTCGAACAGTAAGATACACCTGGGTGCGCTCTCTGCTTTGGGCTTGCGGCTGCAAAACGGGGTCCCTGATCCGCCGTGGATTTGAACCTCGCGCGTCCTTCTAGCAGGGGAAGCGACGAGGTGTCGAAGCCTCAGGACGTCCGAGCCCCGACAAGCCCCGTCACTGGGAATGCGGGGGGGAATAGGAACAGAATAGGAGCGAGGGGAACAAACGGGTTTTTTTGCCAGTCCCATCATTTCTAAATTAGCTTTTGGTGGGCACAGGTAGCGTATAAACTCGCTAGCTCAGAGGTCCCAAAAGCCTTCTCCAGTTTCCCTTCTCGTACCGAGACATCACGAACCACCACTGGCCGCAAGACGGCATCTTCTATACACGATTGCTCAGAAATATTGGCAATATTTTTGCCTCGTAACTTCTCCTTCACGTACTTCACGTACACCTCAGAACGTGAGCTGAGTTACTCAACTAAAATACAGGTTTGGAAAAACCTGGTTTATATTTATTATTCGCGTCCTTTGCTAGGACGAGAACACAGTAAGTGCACATAATCGAAGCAGATAACTCCAACTTACTCCCCCTGCGAGTGTATTGCCATGCACATACATCTTGATTAGATCGTTTTCCTTTTAAAAAGGAAGCATTTTTGTATCGTGGTGTCTAAGAGAATTTCCAGCAGAGTCTGCTGGTGGAGTTCTCTGCAAGCGATATTTAAATTCCATGTTCTCCTTGCTGTTGTTTATTTTCTTATAAATGCTCACGTTTTCCTCCCTCATTCCACCTGTCTCCAGCAGCAGGTCGCAACACTTTTGCACTAGCGAAGAGGCCTGGAGGCAAACATTCCCTGTCGCTGCTCTTTTTTGTTTGAATTCCTCTTACGGAGGGAGAAGCAGCTGCATGTTCTGCACGCCTGACAGGCCTCTCTGGCTGTTGGTGAAGTTGCTGTGATTTTGGTTGGCGTGGTCCCCGGTGAGTGCTGCTGCCACATTTTCGCTTGAACCGGTGGCCACGCGATAGGTGACCTCCCACCCCACGACCCCGCTTCCAGGAGGTCTCCGAGCTGGGGGATTCGAGGCGGTGCATGAAGACGGTTGCTTGAGGAAGGGGCCACCGCTTCAGTCAACGTCCTCTTACATCCCTGACACTTCCCACTAAAGTATTTAACCTCCAGCACTAGAGGAGATGACATTACTTTTTTTATGGTTTGGAGAGTACGACCTTTTCTATCACCGTACTTTACTTACTTCGCTTTCTGCATGAAAAAAATAACCGGGAGAGGTTTCAGCACATAAGGAAAATGATTTTGTGATTACTAAAACCAGAGAGTCTTTAGACAAGGTTGTTAAAAATAACTGATGAGCTGGAAGTAATCCCCCTGTAAAGGAATGGCTTCACTAATGCACTGGGTCTTGTATAAAGGGCTGTTGGGTCGCATCCGAAACGCATTTTCATAAAGTCATTCAAAGGTGCGCCTTGCATTTGCATCCTTACGCTGGTGGCATATTGAGTCCTTGCAGGGAGGAAAAGTGGAGCGGGGCTTACTCTGAGGTGTAGGTACACACGGATCAGGACCACGCACTTGCGATCGTAGTTGCTTCGCTGGAAGCCCTATTGCTGACGTAGCGCGGGGGAACTTGGGTGCCCGAGTTCAGTCTCCCACGTACAAGACTGCTTTAGTGAGCTGCAAGTGTTTAATAGTGTATTTTATACGTGTTGAGACACGGTTGCAGCGTGTCCACTTGAAAAAGAGCTGCAAATGTGCGCTGCCGTGAGGAATACCCTGATTTGGGAGCAGACAAGATGCCCCAGGCTGATGGAAGAGTGAAACTGCAAAGGTAACATGCTTATACCATGGGGAAACGTCACCGCTCACTTCTGTAGCATCCCCGCAGAGCTGGAGTCGGGAGTTTCACTGCCTCAGCGCTGAAAGGAGCCATTCGAACACACTGAAGGCTGGAGGTAAGATTAAAGAAGGAGGAATGAAAACTGCTGATAGAGAGTGTGGTGCACTAAAAAAGTGAGCTAAGAATAAAGCGATAAGGAGCACCAAGATGTTGTCACAGTTCTACTCTAATAACTTAAGTAGCTGCCGTTAGACAGCAGTCCCAGAGCACCGTAATTTAATCTGGGAGTGAAAGATGCCAAGAATACATACGGTGTCAAAATAAAAGGGACCACGGTGAGCCTGCGAGCAGCCCTCTGACTCTGGTGGGGCTGCATCACATCCAGGTGGTCCAAAGCATTTAGAAAGAACATGATTTCAGCGTTTTAAATACCTGACGCTCTTCAGCCACCTACTAGTTTGTATGCATGCTGTTGATTTAAAAGGCTGGAGCATAATCAAGCATTCTTCTCTAAAGAGCGCAATGAGCACGTGAAAAATATATGATCTTTTTAAATTTTAAAAAGCAGATTGGTGATGCTCCCCGCAACAGAAGGAGAGTGGCACAATTAATTTTCAAGCCTTATGCACCACACAGCTCTTCTGTGGGCCGTAACAAAAGGCGGTGCTTGGTGCGGGGGTTTGAAGGTGAAGATTTGAGGGAGAGCACGACGCCAGCCCGGCATCGCCTGCGAGGGCAGACCGCCTGCCTTGGGAACGGCGTGGGGCTGTCGAGGAATCTGCTTTATAAATATTTTGTGAACACCTATCTATCTTAATAAGACTAGCTCAGCCTCCATGCGAAAAGTAGTTACTGTGTAATGAAAGCAAATTCACGGCTATTTTTCAACAGACTGTTTCTTGGTTTGGGGCGAGGTGTTGGGTTGGGCAGAATCAGCGGGGCTCAGGCCTGGAACGACCAGCTCTCCCTGTGTCTCTGCCTCCTGATTTCATCCACGCTGACTTCACAAAGCCCACAGAGGCCCTTTTCTTCTTTCCGGTCAGGAACACTTGCTAAAATTTGTGCGTTTTTCACATTTTTCCAGATGTATAAACTTCCCTTGAAGGAACCCCCAGAATTTTACCAACCCATGCAATGCGTATGTTGTAAAACAACGGACGTTCAGATCCTCCGGTTTCCCCCAGTGGACTTCCTAAGGCCACCGTCAGTGATTCCTGCTGGGTCACCAGACCCCAGGTCCACCCTCCAAGCCCCAGGCCAGGCATGAAAAACCTTCCACGAAACGCTAAGCCGAAGCACCTCCACCTGTAGTGGTGCCGCATCGGGACACCGGCGAGCGGGACCAGAGTTGTCTTGTCTTGGTGAGGTCTAAACCCGACTTTAAATACCTCTGGCACATCTGGACAGCCTTTTCCCAAGCATTTACACCGGTGTAAGCAGCAGCCAAGCTTGTCTGTGGGCGAACGCAGCAGAAACAGCCCCGTGAGGTCCCCCTGCCCGGGACAAGCGGAAAGCTCTGCGACGGACCCCGGTGCGAAGGGTAGCGTTGGCCATGGCCAGCATCCCCTCGCCCACCTCAGGCACAGGTCTGGTGTCCTCCAAACCAACGCAGATGGGCTCCTGCCCAGCCGCCGGCAGCCCCTCTCCTCTCCCGGCTGCTAAAAGCGACCACTCTGTACGAATTAAAACCAAACCAGAAAGCGGCTGCTGTCAGAACAAACCTAAAGGTGGATGTTACTTGAATTTATAAGCAAGGTCAACACTGGTGGGCTTATTTTTTTATAAATGTAGCTCCGTTCCTAAACCGTGGCTTCACTTCACTGCAGGAATCTGCCTGACCTGGAAACCGCTACTTTTTTTTCTAAACCCCTTCACATCTCGTAACTGTGCATCACTTACAAAGGTGCCGGATCACTAGAAAGTACCCACCGTAGCGGCCAGCGTGCTAAATATCACGGCTGCTATCCCCTCCTCAAAGATGAACCAATACTGCAAGAGTTCCTCCACTAAACTAGGAGAGGGAGGGGAAGAGCAGAAATAAACAAAATAAAATTTCTGCTAGCCAGTAGCATTCTTTGCACGCCGTGTTGCCAGTACAGCCACAGGCAGCTCAAAATCACGGATGAGCGTAGCCGAGAAGTTCTTGAAGCCCAGTACCTGCCAGCATCGCGCCCAATAAGACAAAGGGGCGCGAGTTGTAAGCATCAGCTCGAGCTGGGGTGGGTAGATGAAAACAGTTAAACACTTTGAAAAGATGTCACCAGCGTCTCTCCAGCAATTTCGCTCCTGCGTGTGACCGAAAAGTTAGGAGCGGTAAGTTCCCACGCCGAACACCCCCGGAGCCTGCAGCCCCGCAGGACAAAACTGTTGCCTTTCCGAAGGGTTTTACCTCTGAGAATCGACCGCCCTTTCGCCCCCCGACTTTCCGGGTGACCGCTCCG
>NW_010973266.1:1767791-1768126 GCF_000737465.1 Haliaeetus leucocephalus
CCCCGCGCCTCCCGCCCGCCTCCCGCCCGCGCAACGCGGGGGGGGCGCTTGCGCACTGCTGCGCTCCGCGCACCGCCGTGCCCCACAGAGCCTCGGCGAGGCTGCGGTGGGTAAGTAGTGTATTAAAGCGCGCAAGAGCACACGCACACTCCTCCGCCGTTCCCCTCCTCAATAAACGCTGCCCTCCGCCCGGGTTGGGGCTTTCCCCAGGAAAACCTCTCCCCGGCTTTAATTAGTCCGCGAAAGGTAAGCGCCCGCGTAAGCGGGTCCCGCTCCTGCGGGGTCCGCTGGCTGCGCGCCTCTGCGCGGTGGGGGGGGGGAGGCGGCAGGGAGCA
>NW_010973266.1:1769223-1770065 GCF_000737465.1 Haliaeetus leucocephalus
CCGTTTGTCTTTGCAATGTAAATTTCAGCGGGACAAATTGCTTATTAATAGTCTAGAAGAGAAGAGGGTTTCTTTCTTTCTTCTTTTCTTGAGCTGTTTTTATTTCTGCATGGCCCCCAGCTACGCTCTGGGCAGCCTCACCGCCCAGCGGTTTCCTCCTCATTTCAATATCCTAAAGAAAATGCAAATCGCCACGCTGCGGCCTTTTTAAAAAGTTAAATTAGCAACAGCTCTAAGTGACTCCATTAGCATGGAAAACATACAAACGTTTAATGTGGGAATAGCCCGGCTTTCCGAGCGCTGCTCGCCCCGCTGCTGCCAACGGAGGAAGGTTGCGGCTCGACCGGGAGCCGCAGCTCGGGGGCTCCCCCGGCCAAGCGCCCCGGGGCTCTCGCCGGGGCCGGGAGGCTGCTCCGCCGCCGCTCCGCGCACCGCCGACCCGCTCCCGGGGCTTGAATTATTTAAAAGACCCTCGTGGCTCGCAGCGGCAAAGGCTCCGGGGCGAGGGGACGGGGACCTTCCCGCCGAGGAGAGCCGCGATGCCCGGTACCCGGTGCCCGGTGCCCGGTACCGGCGCGGCGCCGGGGCTTTGCCCGCCGTCTATCGCGACGGGACGGGGAGACGGGGATGCCGGGGCCGGGCCGGGGCCCGCACCGCTGGCCGCCTCGGGGAGAAAAGTACTCGTTAAAGCGGAAAGTTTTGCTCCGCCGGTGCGGCGGCGGCGGCGGCGAGGAGCTCGCCGTTCCGCGGGGCTCCCGCCGGTTCTCCCCGGCCGGGCCGGCGCCCGTTTCGTGCAGTCCTCGCCCCCCCCCCCACCCCCGGGGCGGGGGGGGCCGGGCGGG
>NW_010973266.1:1770075-1770583 GCF_000737465.1 Haliaeetus leucocephalus
GGGACGGTGTGTCGGGGTAGGATGCTAGCGGAGCCCTTCAGGGCAGAGCGTCGGGGAGAGGCAGCCTCGGCCACGAAAGGGTTAAGGTTTATATTATTCAGTAGAGGTCTTGTTAGGATGTAATCTGCATTTTCTAACTACTGCGTAATAAAAAGTGAGAAGTTTTGAGACACCTTTCTTGATTATACCTTTGGCGATACTTTAGGTTTTACATTTAATTTGCATTTTGTTCTTAGTGAATATTGAAGTCTTGAGTGGAGGATTGAATTTTATTAGGACATCTGGACTGACAATATCAAATCAGACACCAACGTCCCAAAGCATGCTAAAATTTCAGAGTTAATTAGAACGAAGTGTGTTTAATTAAAGCCAATTATAATATCTGAAATTATCTGATCGATCCTTGTTTGTTCAGTTGGAGTCAGTTTATATTGTTCTCGCCGCACGACAGGACCTGTCCGGCCGCCAGCTCCCCGCGGCCCCGGCTGCGCGCCCGCGCCCGTCCCGC
>NW_010973266.1:1771839-1772184 GCF_000737465.1 Haliaeetus leucocephalus
GCGTTAATTACACCCACCCCCCCTCCGCCGCGCCTCCCCCCGTGAACGGCCGCCCTGAATTAGCCGCCGGCCCCCGGCCCCCGCCCCGGCAGCGGAGCCGCGGTACCTGGGCACCCCGAGGCTCCTCTGAAAATACCCGAAAATACACATTTCTCACTGCTCTGCGGCGCAGGAAGCAAGAGTTAGCGGAGATTTGTTTCGGTTAAACCGGGCATAAATTACACCTCCCGTAAGCGAGCGCGTTAGCAATGAAGGTGCCTTCAAACAATAAAATTGAAATATGCACCTTGGCGAGCTTGCGCGGGGCCCGGCCGAGCCCCCCCAAAGGCAGCGGGGAGCTGCCGG
>NW_010973266.1:1773016-1774310 GCF_000737465.1 Haliaeetus leucocephalus
AAAAAAAGATAAAGTTGGTGAATGATAAAGACCGTATTTTCCACGCTTTGGGTGCAGGACCAGATGATCTAGAAAATGAGCTGAAATAGATTCAGCCTCAGAGCCTGTTGTGAAGAGCAGCTGATTCCCCCATTTCTGGCCAGATGGCTTCTGAACACAGATTTGCATTCATTTTCGCTTAATATCGTCCAAAATAGTGGGGCAGCTGCATTTGTTGTCAAAAAGGTTTAAAACTCCCTTTCTTTCTGGGGCAGGATCGTTACCTTATGTGATGGGCTTATGGAACTTTTTTTTTTTCCCCTCCTTAGTCAACAGTATCAGATTTAAAAGGATTTGTTTTAAAACCTTCTAATTTGGTAATCAGATTTAAATCGCCTTGGCGCGTGTAATCTGAATTAAAGATACTGTAAATGATTTTAAGCATTACGCTTTCGTTAGCAGGGGGAAGAACCAACTTCGGCATTGTTCTCTGCATTTTAGGAAATACGTGACAATTATAGCGTTGTTGGGCATTTTTACCTTCTTTTTAGGAGGGCGGATTTTGCGGGCTGGGGGGACCGGCAGCCCCCAGCCCCCGGCGCCCGCCCGAGGTCCCTAAATGTGTCCGTGGCACCAAATGCCATCTCCACCCCGAGCACCGCATTGTTTGGGAACTTTGGTTCGCTCTTCCCTCCGCGATAAAAGTGTTTGGTTTTGTAATCTGCTCTACTGTACCTCAAAAGCTCCGGGCTGATTATGAATACAGGAATTTTCTTTTAATTTCTCATGAATAGTTTCCATACACTTTGATTTAAGGTTATTAACATTCTATAGACAGTGGCATCTTTAATATGTGGCGATCGCTTCTAAAGACTAATCTCATTACCCTCAAATAGTCATAAAATATGATTTTATTATACTTACGTATTTAATTAGACGGCCAGCAATGTAATGGATTTTGAGATCGGGTAGAGCAACAGCTTTGATAATTCACTTATCTTTGGCAATAGTCATTAACCCCCAACACCAGCAAAATAGATTGCTTTCTAACACATCTTTTTTTTTTTTTTCTCCTCACCCCTTGGAGAAAGGATCGGGGGGTCTCCTGATAACACAAATCGGACTTCGATTTTCACCGATTAATTAAAATATTAGCGCGCGGACCTCGGCAATCACCCCCCCCCTCCAAAAAAAAAAAAAAAAAAAAAATAAGGAAGTCCTAACCCACACTGGGCGGAAAAAGCTCATCCCTCCAGGCGGATATAGATATATATGGACAAGGCGGACGTATAGCCGTGGAGATATATATATATAT
>NW_010973266.1:1774588-1775630 GCF_000737465.1 Haliaeetus leucocephalus
GCGAGTGCCTAAACCCCACGCTCCATATATGGCCGCGACCCCGCCCACCGCCTACGTCATCAGTGACGACACCTCTCCCGCGGTGGCGGGGGCCCGGCTCCCGGGGAAGGGCGCGCTCCTCGGGGAGGGAGGGCCGGGCTCTGCGCGCCTCCGTCCATTCCGTGAGACGCCACGGGCCCGCGCCCCGTTCTCCCGTGTGCCCGGGAACACCTCCGCGGTAATCAGTATTTTTTTTTTTTTCCCCTTGTTTTTTTTTTTTTTTTTTTTTTTTTTTTTTCCTTCTCCCCCCTCCGTTTATTTGTCTTTTGGAGCAGGAGAGCCTTGCCAGAAAGTGGTCGATTCAGCAGTGTCCTGAAGCTTTTTTTTTTTTTCCGAGGCGGTTTTACTAGGATGACACCACGTTGAGCGCGTCTGCAAACAACAACAAAAATATTTATTCTTTTACCCCCCCTCCCCAAAAAAACAACAAAAAAAAAGCAACCTCGCAGTGTCGCCGGCTGCAGTTACACTTTTTCTTTCTTTTTTTTTTTTCCTTTTTTTTTTTTTTTTTTTAACACCCAAACTGGAACGCCATCCAACTCGCTGCACAGAAGTACTCAGTAAATTGTTTATGTCGTGCCAATACAGGACAGATTGAAGAAGGAAGCAAGACTTGAACTGGGCTTTTCTCCTACTGATCACAGGGAGTAAAGTCATCTCTTATATTCCAGTCGCCAAGGAGAGAGAGAGAGAGAGAGAGAGAAAATCAAGCAACAACCAACCCACCCCGTATCTGACATTTCCCTCAATTTTAACCCCTTTTGGTTAGGAGCTGGTTTTGCCCAAATTTGTTTTAATGTTTGGGATTCAGGAAAATATACCAAGAGGTGGGACGACCATGAAAGAAGAACCGCTGGGCAGTGGGATGAATCCCGTCCGCTCATGGATGCATACTGCTGGGGTAGTGGATGCTAACACGGCCGCCCAAAGGTACGTCTGCCAAATCCTCTCCCGGCGGTTTTCTCCTCCTGTATTTCTCATCCCGGCCGTAAATCCCCCCCCC
>NW_010973266.1:1776870-1779114 GCF_000737465.1 Haliaeetus leucocephalus
TGTCAGCCCCGGCGCCCAAACCCCCCCCGGCACCGGGGCCGGCAGCGAGCCTGCCCGGGGGGGCTCTGGGGCACGGCCCCCAAGCGCCGGGTTCGGGAGTGGACGAGAACCCTGCCATTAGGTGATTTCTGGCCTTTTTTTTTTTTTAAATTTTATTTTTAAGCCTGGCGCGAGTGCCGATCCCTGTCCGTTGCAGTTAATTGCCTGACCTCATGCTTTCATTATGTAATTTGGGTGGTTCGCTATTGAAATCCTGATAGGAATTTGTCTCTGCTTTCCCTCCCCAGGAGTTAGGACAGAGCAGGACCTGTATGTTCGTCTAATAGACTCCATGACCAAACAGGTGAGAAAGTTTACGCTTTTTCTTAACACGCAAGTTACCAAGTTTGTATTTTGCCCTTGCTCGGGGGCGGGGGGGTGGGGTGGAATATTAAACCGGTAGACCGCACCTACTTTTCATTTACCTGAGCGGGTGACTCGGATACCTATTACCGGAGGATCTTTTTAAAAGGGAAAAAGGTGTGTTGTTGCTGGTCGAGGAAGCGTTGGCATCACTACATAGCGTGTGTGGCATTAAGTACAACGTCATGTGAGCAGATGTTTGATATAATTAATTTAGCGAGGGAGAGAGGAGAGGGAAAAACCCATCAAGTTGCCCAGATTTATTTTTAAATGCAGTTTTCCCCCATCGTAACTTTTCTTGGCGATATTTTTCCTCGGTGAGGAAAGGGCAACCCTCTTCCTAGGCACTCCGAAACTGGCCGGGATTAGTCCTTTTCTTTTATAATGCGATGATCTAGTAACGCGAGACGTTTATTTGGATTTAAAAGTTAAATGTGCTGAGGTGAAAAGTCATCTTGTTCTCCTCTAGTCCATAGTCACCTCTCAGCCCCCCATCTCCATAATTCAAACTCCATGCTCCAGGGGTCACCCAAACCCGTCCATTTCCCTGAGATCAGCTTCTGTTTCTTCCTCAAACCTCTGTCATACCTTGTAAATAACATAATTACAAGCAGTTCCTTATTAAATTATTTAACCTGTCTTGGTCAACTTTTCCGATGATAACTACGTGTTATCAGCATTGCACCACAGCAATTAAAGACAGAAAGCTCCATACTAGCTTTGGATTTAATCAACTTTTTTTTTTTTTTTTCCGGAGAGACCTTTCACGATTTATTTTTTCTTTTTTTTTTTTTTTTTTTTTTTTTTCCGGGGGAGGGGGCGGGGGTGGTGGGGAGAAAGGTGAGAATGGAGAATAATTCCCAGTGTTCTGGAAATCAGATACCAGAGATGGAAATTAAAACCATTCCACCGATCTGCCGGGTTTTAACACCCCGGGCGTGCTTTACGCCTCCCGGCCGAGGCAAGCCTGCCCGCGTATAGTATTTTTGTTAACTTTGCAAATCCCCGAGCGAGGAACCGGAGAGACTTTCCTCCGCGGGAGCGGAGCGCGGTCGTGCCCGCCGCCTGCGCGGCCGCGCAGGCGGCGGGAACGACCGCGTTCCCCTCCCGCTCCGCTCCCATCCCCGCTAGAAGGAAACTTTCTACTTCTTTTCCCTAAAAATCGCGGCTGGGATCTCAGTGCCTCCAGGAGTAAAATACCGTGATTTCCTCCCGCAGAAAAGCAGAGCTGACAGGCGAAGGGCAATTCCTCTGACAAAGACGAAGGCGTTGTAACCCTTCAATAATTATCTCAATGGGTTACAGAGGAGCCCTTTTAAACTCTGGAGCCCTCTCGAGTTGACAATGTGGGTTTATTTCCTTTGTATAGAGCAGCTAAATGTTTTCGGAAATCGCTGTAGTAGGCTAATTAAGAGGCTTACATAGGCAGCTATAAGTTTCGTTACCGATGAATAAAGGAGCAAAGAGGATACCTTTTAAGTACACTTTTATTGTTCATTTGGGCTCCGTACCTTTGCAGCAGAAAGAGTGCTGAAAATAAAGGCTTTTAATCTCCCCTCACTGACGGGAGAGAAAAAAAAAATAGCCCAGTAACTGATCAAAGAGTCAATGGCGCTGAACCGACAGTTTATGGATTTCTGTTTGTGCTACAAAATAAAAAATAAATCACTTATAAATACGTGGTTCCATCAGAGGAAAAGTAACAATCACCAGAAGTTATATGGCACGCTGCAACAACAAACATTTCGGCAGCCACAGACTGCTTGTTATGTCTGCGCTGTCATATATTACCCCCTCTCTTTGCAAAACAATACCTGGCGGTGGGGCCGCCGCTACGGCGGG
>NW_010973266.1:1779207-1780197 GCF_000737465.1 Haliaeetus leucocephalus
GGCAGGGGGGGCAGGCAGGGGGCAGGCAGGCTGCTCCGGTCCCGTCGGTCCCCCAGCCCGGTGGGCGCCGGGAGCGGAGGGGCGATGCGCACCTCTCTGCTCCGCACCATCTGTTAGAGCCCATGCTCAAAACCCACTCAGCCGTGCGCCCAGCCACGCTGCCTTTTTTACCGGAGAAAAATCATTGTGAGCAGTTTCAAAATAAACACCAGATTGCCCATTAGCACTTTCTTCCCAAATATCATCCAGTAATAACCATATTGCTGTGCGCGCTCCTGGGATTCCTCAGGGCGTTCAGGCACTTCTGGGTTGATCAGAAAATGCTCCTGGAACTACTCCGGGAGCCACCGGGACCCGCTCGGCGGCCGCTGCCGGGGGGGGGACGGGGGCACGGCGCGGTGTGGCCGGCGGGGACGGAGCCCTGCCCCCCCCCGTCTCCCTCCCCACCCCCGGCCGCCGGCCTCGCCGCTCGTCCCGGCCTTGCGGGGCAGGGAAGGGGGGACACGGGACCCCGACCGTACCGAAGGCGATGGGAGCCCGCATCCCGGCTGGCGCTCAAGCGATACGATAATATTCTTGCTTTTTTGGGGGAGGGGACGGGACGGGACGCGGGTACCAGAAGGACCCCGACCCGAAGCTGCGGAGGGCTGCGGGAGCGGAGCAGCGCCGGGAAGAAGCTGCGGCCCCCGGCCGGGCCGCCCGCAGGCTCCGAGCCGGGGGGAGCCGCTCCCGGCCGGGCTGCCGGGGGTCCGGCCCCGCAGAGCCGCTCGCCTTTGCTGAGGTTACGACGATAATGTTTCTTTTGGTGCCGCTAGTTAATCCAAACCCCAAGGGGTGTATAAAGCACAGCTCTAATGCTTCTAATTGGAATAACATGTTACCGCAGAATTGTTTTTATATATTAATTTTTTTTTTCTTCCCTCCCCTCTCGCAGCGCTTCTAAAAATGTAAATCGGGGGGGGGGGAACCAACAAAACAAACCCAACACGC
>NW_010973266.1:1782707-1790207 GCF_000737465.1 Haliaeetus leucocephalus
CGATGTTCATACGACACCGGTTTTGTGAAGAAGAGGGTTAGTCTGGTTTGAAGAAGGCTTGGATTTCAGTGGCTTGCAGTACAAAGTTATCTTTTGATCATGAACTTTGCTGTCCAGTGACTGAAAAATTAAACCTGGAAAACTCCCTGAGTTAAGCCTAAAGAAATATGCACCACCAGTGGAGAGCAATGCTAATGTTTAACTAGCTGAAATAGCTGTTTGCTTAGTGGAGAATGTGAGGTATCTGACAGAAGGGACATCTCTCTTATTAGTAATCAAATAGGGCTGACCAGTTGTTGCCATCACTCTGGGATTGTGTCAGGCAATTGAGAACAAGTTCACCACTTTATAGAACTCGAAGTACAAAAAATCAATATAATTATATTTGTCTTTAGTGTTTTAGCTATGGAAATCATATAGCGCTGGATTGTTGCCTTGCGAGCTGAATTTATTTCTGCTTTATTGGCTAAAAAATATTTGGAAGTGGAGGAATCTTGGCGGCGTAGTGAATGCAAGACAGCGCGTTACAGTTTTTATTATTGGATTATGAGCATGTTCATTGTTCAGAGTTTTCAAGATGTGTGTGACTTTTGCAGATGTAAATGGTGAATTGCATTAAAGTGTGACTACACCAGAACGCGATGAAAATTAACCGGGAATGAAAATTAGAATAATATTTTGCTATTATGTGCTCGGTCAGACTTTAATTTAGAGCTATGGTCAGAGCGATCATTTCGTGCCTATTGAACGTACAGTGAAAAGTGCACAAGTAGTTTATGTTTATAGTCCGTACGCACAATGAAACGCAGCACACATAACATTTTTCAGTGATTAGGGATTATAATGATATATACATAATAATGTCCTGGAATCACTGTGAGAGAATTTATATCGGTCCTGCGAAGGGTGGTGGTCCTGGCAAAACTGAAACAAGCTGTACAACATCAGTGCTTTTCTACCTTCCCCAAACTGTCGGGAGTATGTTATAATTTGATATTCCAGAAGCATGAGAAGATATAAAAAAATCAGAAAACATTTGGTTAATGGGTTTATCATGTTTATTTGAATAAGGAAGATTGAAACTCCATTTATGCCTAGCATAAATGCTTTAGAGATCTTAATTATTGATGAAAAATCTGCTGTGCTTCTAAATTTAAAGATATGACAATTTTATAGGAATTTTAATCACCTTCTACATTAGGAATTTGCAAGTTTTTTTTTTTTATGAGGGTGGCATGTATTTTAGCCTTCTGAAGAGAGTTGTCACTTATCATGTCAAAATGCTGGGAGAATTTGGTTGCGTACTGCATACGGCTCAGCAAGGAGGCCGGTACGACACTCTTCCTCGCAAGATGTGTTTTTGAAAAACTGTCGAATGCAATGTTTGCTGCGAGCAAATTGCAGCACATGTAGGAGGAAAGCACGGACGTGAAAGAGCTCGGTAAGAGCAATAGTGCCCTGAAACAACTGACGTGTACTTTAAATCGCCGATATTTATGCTTGCTCGACCCGTGTCTTAATAGTTTGTTACCTGCATTTGTTGTCGGTGTTGAATTTTGGGGCTGTGTTTCCTCTTGAGCATCACAGAACAACATTTCCCCATCAAATTTGTGGGTCAATTTACAGTTTCCCATAAGAAGTGTTACCGCTTGGTTAGTTGGCTTAAAAAAAGAATTATATACAATATGCTTCACTAGATCCTTTTGTCCTTTGGATACATTTAGCAGCTTTTGACCAGATAAGGCATATTTGTCCTCAGGATACGAACCAATAATTCAATCCTGAATTGAGATCTATGGCCACCCATTTGTTCCAGCCCACACTAGGAGTCTCTGTGATAGTCTGAATTGTTTATCGCACTAGGGAAAAAAAAAAAAAAAAAAAAAAAAAAAAAAAAAAAAAAACCCCCTTATGCACCTCAGGAATAATAATTCGTTAGCAATTAAGGTGTTTTAAATAGACTTATGTAATTATACATTTGAATCCTGCAGTGGGCTTTAAATGTAAAAACAAAACCAGAGGCCTTGGAAGCAGTTTTCTGTGTCGCATGCCTCTGTGACCTTTTAATTCACTGAGAATTTTTATTTACGTCGACTCGATGTTTCTCACGAAGCATGGCTGAGTGTATACACTTTTATTACTGTATACATTTAAGTATCTTCTGGCATATCGGGGCTATTCATACAGCACAGTAACTCACGTATTAAAGAACAAACCCACCATAAATTGCAGCGCAGTCAGTAAAAAGATGCCACAGAAAAAGTGTCCCTGGGAAATTAGATTGACCCAAAGAAAAGCAAATAAAAGAAAGGAAAAGGCCCATATTTTCTTTGCGGTGTTGCTGAAAAGGATGGGAGTATCATTTTCATAGTGGAATAATGTTTTCTGGGAAAACACAAAAGCAGATGTTCCTCATTAGGAACACCCATTGTCTACATATCACAACTATGAACAGATAAATCTCTCCTATTTCACCCATACATTCCAAGGGCTGTAAATGATTACAGGATGCCGCTGTAACTGCTAAACCAAAACCACACTCTGTGCTAAAATAATTCCTCGGTGCCACCACCATCTATCTCATCAGAAGGTATGGAAATTCCGGCCGAGACCCATCCTCTCGACTTTTCCTCTCCTTGCCGGGCTCGAGCGTACCCGAAGGCCGGGTGTCCAACTGTTGAGGACTGGCCGGAGCGCTGCGGGCCGGCCGGGGCGGTGGGCTCGCCTCCCCACCGAAGGACGGCGCGGCAGCCCGCCGGCGGAGCGGTGGCAGGGCTGGATGCGCTTGCGGAGCATCGCCGCTCGCGTGCTCTGCAGCGCGTTTCCAGATGGTACCATCACAGTCCTACTGCTAGTTGGCATCTCCGTGGGTAGTAAATACCCCCCTCCCCAATAAATCTGGCATTATTCTATAGAGTTTAGGAGACTTATCATTCCAAGTGTGTCCTACTTTCCTGTATGGAAGCCAGACATCTGTTTATCCCATTTCTTTCATACGGAGTTTGGAATAGCTTTAGTTTGGGGGAATAAAAAGTTTTGTCATATTTAACAGCTGTTACAAAATTTCAATCCCGTAGGCTCTTAAAATACTTTTCGACTGACCTCAGATTTTGTAGATAATTGACATTGCTGGTAGCCACCCCCCTTAACCTTTCCCTGGCTGTAATTTCAGATTATTTTCCCTAAACGAGTTGACTGTTCGCGCTAGGGTTGGGTTTGGTTTTTTTGGTTGGTTTTTTTTTGTTGTTTTTTTTTTTTTTACGCCGGCTTGCCGGTGCAGCGCTTTCATTCCTTCCTACTCCAAGTTTACACCTTCGGCGGGGCTGCGGCGCGGCGGCTGGAGGGCGATGGGGTTTTTTTTCGTCAGCAGCGTTTCCTTTCACTTCCCGTCACAAAGGTGAGAGCCGCTGACCTTTGCTGGCAGTCCCGGCCGCTGAATTATTCATGTGATTGACTTTTTGTCAGTGCACACAGTTGTGCTCTGGGACATTTTATTCATTTACCTCATTTAAAGCGCCTTTCTGCACCTGTTCAAGTATTAATATCATGTAATTTGGGCCTAATGCCGATTTTGCTGAACACTCATTATATTTTTTATTAGCTATATTTCCAAACGATTATGTATGATTATTACCAAGCCTTACAAACAGCAATGGGTTATTCCCTAGACCTTTACATCTTCTTGTCAGGTTGTTTTCAGAAGCAAGGAGGATAAACATTTGACCAGTCCCAATGTTTTTATTCCTACTCCATATCCAACCAGAGAACTTAAAGCTTTTTCCCTTATGGCTTTGCGAAAGCATGATTAAATCCAACTCTGCAGAAGCTGTACAAATGCCAGCATTTATAAGGTCAACGCTTTTGTTAAAAATGCTATGTAAATGAGGATCTGCAAAAAGGGACATTAAATAAAATTAAATTCATTGTCTTCTTTAATGTCATTTACATTTTGGCTAAGCCCTGGCCTGTCAAGGAGGATTTTTTAAATAATTTTAATTACACATCATTTAGGGATCCAAGGTTTTCTATTCAGTAGCATTTGGATAACCTGCAAAATGGTGACTGTTTATTAACTTCTTAAATGACAACTTGTCATTTCATCTGCATAATGCAATGAAAACAGACCACTTTGGTGTCATTTTTTTAAATTCTAATTTTTCCTTTAAGATCTGCACCCAACTACTAGAAGAATAGACCTTAAAATAGCTCAGCTGCTCTTTTGCTTTCATTGTCCTATTGGTGCTACCAAGTTCAGAGTATATTAAAAAATTACGACTTTCCTGGGTAACCAGTTCTTGAAAAAATTTCTAGCATCAGAAACCGGACATTGATTTTTTTTTTTTTTTTTTTTCCTTAAGAATGTGGTATATTGTAGATTAATGGGTATAGCTGCAAGGGATACGTTTGCAGACAGGGGCGGTCAGATTGGCGTTTGAAGCGCACAGGTAGGAACACCTATTAAAAAGCAAACCGCCAGTGCCAGGGCCGGGGAAGGAGAGGACGCAGCGCAGAGTGCACGTTGGTTTCTCAAACACACACGCGCGCAGGAAAGAAAATGGCAAATCAAAGTAATCCCTGTAATTCAGCAACACTGAGATCACTGATGCCCCAGAAACAGGACTTTGTATGTGCTTCCTTCTCGCTTTTTCTTTCTTTTCCTCGGGTCATCTAAGTCACGGCGTTTACATCGTTCCCTCTTAATCCCTACTCTTAATCGGTGCACAACCCGCAGCTAATGAAATTGTGGCAATACCTGGGTTGCTAGCGGAGCAATGTGCTCACGTACGGCTTCAAGACCATTGTTCTCAAGTAAATCCCAAATGTGCTCGATGAGACTCCTGCAGCACTTTTTTCCCTGTATAATACTTGATTATTTGTCTGAAGCCCAAAGCATTGCACGGCTATGGTAGGAGGGAATAATAAAATCGCGTGCTTTTGTGAGAAAGGAAAAGAGGGGGAAGGGATTTAAGCAAAGCTGTCAAAAACTATACTACAGGAGGTACCCTGATACAAACCATCCCGGGCTTCTGTTGCAGCCTTATCAGGTGAAAAGCAAAGATACTGCCAGAGCCTGTAATTTTGTTAGGATGCCTTTGATGAATTGGATTAGCTTATGGAAAAATCTTTCAAACTCAGAGTTCTGGTACGCGAGCTTCCAGGAAGTAAATAATTACTCTCAGACAGCAGATAATTAAAAAAAAAAGAAAAACAAACCCCAAACCAACCAACCTGTGAAACCGAGTGGTAGAAATGGGTTTAGTAAGGCTCCCTTTCTAACGCACAGATATTTCTTTGGGGGGGCCGGGGGTAGGAGCAGCCCTGGCGCAGCAGTGTTGGGTTACTCGCAGGGCCGGGGGAATGCTTTGCCGGGCTGGAGGAGGTGGAAATTCCAGGCTGGGAGGATGGAAATTGTCACCGGGGATGCCAGGGGGTGATTGACACGCGGGGCGAGGGGAAGGGGACGCGGGAGCTCAACCTGCGCTTGGCAGCCCCGCCGCGGCTCGCGCTCCAGGAAAATGAAACCCATTCACTCAGGTCAAGCTGCCAGCGGACAAGCTCCTCTTGTTTGTTTATCTTAACAGCAAATCTCGCAAAAATGTTTGTGGTCGAAACTGTATATAATACGACGTTATACTGGCATTATTAATACCCTATTAAAATAAAGATGTAACTGCGCTTTCGAAAAAAATCTGAAGCTGGGGAATTTTACAGGCTGAGGGGTACTCTGGATTTTACGAGATTCAGTGATTTGACTTTTCTGTTAACTGTTTTGGTTCGTTAACATTTTAAGCCGAAGAAAACTCGCTGGTTGCTTGGTGTATCAGGTCAGTTAAACAGAATATGGCTGGCTCAGTTCTAGGTCTTATTTTGTTATTGAACAAACTCTCCTTATTTCTCAAAGGTGGAAAAAATCCAGAGTGTAAATAGCATTTGTTAGGTAGAAAGGGAAGGTATTTGTTCTGCAGGGTTTGGAGATTCTGGTATGTCAAGGCTGGAGGCAAATTAAAAAAAAAAAAGAAGAAAAAAAAAAGGAAAAAAAATATCTGTGATACTTCAACAAAAGTTTCACAGCCAGAAAATTATACAGAGCCCATCATCGCATGGCGGCGGTGCCAGAAGTGCAGGGAGTAAACTGCAGCATCTGAACGCAGCGGTAAGGATAGTGTTGTGTTTTCCCAATAATTCACTAGGAAATGAGTTTAACATGTGTGGAAAGGAAGGGGCTTACATTTGTGTTGTTGTAAGACATGTAGCATAGGCCCAGCTAGCGGAAGGAGTCGGCTCCAGCTTGTCTCTCGTGAAAGACGAAACACGGTTACACATCTGGTGAGAAAGAGCAGTTCATTTGCCCAGACAGCTCGCTCCGCGCTGCCGCTGAAAGGAGCTATTTTGACAGAAACAAAGCCATGGGGGCTGGGGCAAGCGATTAGCGGGATTCTGCTCACTAAAAACTCCTTGGCCTTAATGATAAAGAAATAGTAGGAAAGGAAATAAAGAAACCTGGCCTAATCCTCCAGCAGTGTTTAAGGAGGCTTTTAGAAAGTAGGAATACAAACAAGGACTTCCACGTAAAACTCCCACTGCACGTTGTAAAAGTTTCTAAAAAAAATAATTAAAGAATATCGGAACAAAAATTAACCCCAAAGCTGGAGGAGTTATTAAAAAGCAAAGGTCCAGCCTCACTTTTGGGATAAATTCATTTTACCATGACACGTGCACTAGGAGAAGTTAATTTGACAGTATGTAAGAATGTGGTGCTCTCATTTAAAAGGTGAATTCGCTACTGAAAATCTTAAACAAACGCTTGGTTTGCTTCCCGGACCTGTGGCTGCGCAGAACATTCAGTTTAGTTATAAAGCAAACAACAAGACCTATCAAAAACCCCAATCTAAAAAAAAAAAAAAGAAAATCACAATCCTCTAGTTTGAGTGAGGTTATTAATGCACAAAGGATAGATGCGAGTGCCCTTTCTTTTGAATAACAACCAATAAAATTGCATTGGTCTTGGTATTGTGTGGATTGTCAGGAATGCTCTTTACCAATCCAAATTTGATTAGGATTTCCTCTTTATGTTTGCGCAGTTCTTCTGCGGTTCACGAGATGCTGGTGGGCAGCGAGCTTCCTTCAGCTAATCCAAACAGGGTTATTAAGCTATATAGGTATCTGTCGTGGGTAACTGAAAAGCGAACTTAAGACGGGCTCTGTCCCGTTGGAAACAAGTAGTTGCTGAGAGTAGCCGAAGGAATAAAGAGAAGTGGGGAGTGATTTCGTAGCTCTCACCCAGCCCCCCGCTATTTCCTAGGGCGGGTAATGGCTGGACGTTTGATGGTCACTGGGCTTCGTATGGGTGAGGGAGAGTCAGTGGTAGGAAAACGCACCGACAAAACTTTGTTTCTTTCCACTGGAGATTGACTTTAGACCTGGGAAGATGTTCTGACTTGGGTATTGCCTGATCTCTGTGAAAAAAGCCATAAATAATTCTAGAGATATTTTTTTTCC
>NW_010973266.1:1795207-1804400 GCF_000737465.1 Haliaeetus leucocephalus
GGATAGAAATGCAGACTTTAATGTGTTCGAGCATGTCATTAAGATTTCTTAAATGAAACTGCAGTTGCTGCAGTAACTACAGTAGAAGCAGCGGAGCTCCGTGGAGATTTCGGTCTGCTGTGCTTTGGCTGCTTGGGTGTGAACGCGTCTTGGAGCAGCAGCTCCGAGGTGGTTTATGTGACAGTAAGTGACAATCTGAAATGTGCGTGATGTCATTCTTTATGCATAAGAGTCATATTTACTTATGGAAATTCAGCTTACAAGGCCAGATTTCTATGACAGACAGAAAAATGAATGCAATTGTGAAGACAGTAGTCTTTCTACTGTTCTTATTCATTTTTTAAAGCTGAGGATGCAGAAACATGGCCATGTAAACAACTGTGCTTGACCAGAGCCCAGAAAGAGTTAAGGTATTGGAGACATCATACATTTAATCATCTTTCTATCTCATTACCTGCTATTTTGCTTTTGTGTATGCAAGTTTTGTGCTGTCCGGGAAGTGAGCTAAGCGTGACTTGCACCATTCCTGCCTGTGGAGGTCTACGGGATGATTCAGACAGCTGTGCTCACGCGGGTTTCCCTGCTGTCCTTCCTATGTAGATCAGCTCCCTGGCATGCTGAACCATGGTGGAAAGTAAAATTAATTACCCCACGTACTGTCTTTGGACTACTAGAGAGCCTCTTGTAGCTTTTCCAACATGATACCTTTACATGATCTAGGGGCAGCCCGTGGCTCCTGTGCCACTGCGAAATTTCATGTTCTCCTCCATCACTTCTAAGTATTCATTACAGAATTGTGGAATCATAGAATGGGTTGGGCTGGAAAGGACCTTTAAAGGTCATCTTGTCCAACCCCCCCCGCAATGAGCAGGGACATCTTCAGTTAGATCAGGTTGCTCAGAGCCCCGTCCAACCTGACCTTGAATGTTTCCAGGGATGGGGCATCTACCACCTCTCTGGGCAACCTGTGCCAGTGTTTCACCACCCTCAGCGTGAAAAAATTCCTCCTTATATCTTGTCTGAATCTACCCTCTTTAGTTTAAAACCATTACCCCTTGTCCTATCGCTACAGGCCCTGTTAAAAAGTCCGTCCTCTACTTCATTGGGTTGAAGTGTCCACAACTGGCTCTCCTGGAAGGGGAGAGAGTTTTGGTCGCTGTAGTGGCCAGCTCACCTTTCCCGTACCATGTGCTGGGCTCATCAGGCATGGCTGGGCATACGGGCAGGTCTTCAGCCCGGTGGGATGTAAAGAATTTCCTGGGAGAAGGAGCTGTGGGCGTGGGAGGAGACCCCGGGGCGGGCGCAGTGCTGGGGGCAGCTCTGGGCAGGGCGGCAGGCGGTGCTGGGGGGGTCTGTCCCCGAAAGCTGGCCAGGTTGACTGTCCCCAACCAATGAGGAAGACGGGCTTGTGGACACCCACGGTGTGGGCTCCTACACGCACGTGTGCACGATCAGTCCTGCGTCTGGTTATCACGTGCACCTTCACAAACGGACCGCTAGCCGAGTAATAGCACAATCTTATTTTACATCAACGTAACTCTCAGAGGCATCGCTTGGTGTCTCCTCTGGTGGTGGTTGCTGAATAGCTTGGGCCGTGGTCAAGCTAGCTTGGGCCGTGGCTGAAAGCCTGCTCTGAGAGCAGCTGTGCACTTAGGAAGGTATGGGGAGGCCACCAGAAGACCCCAAAAGACCTACGTGTCCCACCAGCCCTCCCCTCGCCCTCCTGTGCCACCGAGCTGCCGGTCGCCTGCCGGCCCCTCGGGAGATGCACGTCCTGGCGGCGAACGTTGGATTTCCTCCACGGCAAACAGCCCGCGTAGCCCCAACGTGCTTCGCAGCGGCTCTAATGAAGGAGTGCGAGTCTAGCCTTGCTGCGGCTCTCCGTACTGGATTAGGCCCAAAGTCAGTAAAACTAAAATTACAAACATAAAATAACTACTTACTGGCACAGCATGCATGTTTTCACACATTCCCTCCTATTCCGTGAGCTTTTCTGAAGACAGTAATGTAACAGAATATGCTTGAGCATATGGTAGAATTAACAATTGATCCGGCTTGTGAAGGTAATATAAAATTTTATTTTGTGTGCTAGCATGTCTATGTGGGTCATTCAATGTATGCGTGTTTATTGAAACAAAGTGCAGCCGTTTGGTTTTTTTTTCAATATAATTTACACTAAGTAATATTTATGCCCAGTTAGTGTTCAAATACCCCTGTTTATGTATCATTTAAACTTCAGAATAATTTTGACTTATGAAATGGGAAACGGTGATCTCCTTCTTGTTGTCTTTCTGCCACAGCTCTTTGCATGTTGAGCCATGACGCGCCTTTGGTCCAGCCTTGCGTTATTCATTGCATTTTTCTGTGATTTCAGGAGAGGTTCTAGTCAGCAAAAATAACTCTACTTTAATTTGCCCTGTTGTGATGAACTAGCCTACTGATTACCTATGATTCCTGCAGTATAATTTTCAGATTACTTGGCCCTCCTGGGTTCTGATTGTGGAAAGATGCTTCTGTTTTGGCATGACATTATTTGAGCTTCCAAATAATCACAGCCTTAATTAACTGCAGGTATAAATTCTATGTGTTGTATACCTGCGTATTCCTCCAGTTGACAGCATGATGTACACAAATATGTAGATAACCCAGTTCATATTGAAGAGAGGCAACACAGGCGAAACAGTAATAGATGAATAAATGTAACAGCAAGCCATGGTGTCTGTTAATTGCTGCAGTAATAGCAGCCTTGGAGAAGCACTGCTTTTTAGTAAGGGGCTGAAACTTTTTTCCTAGCAGAAACTATCACTTCCAGAACAAAATGGTTTTGGGAAAAAAAAACAAAACCTGGAATAAATTCTACCAGCAAGTAGTTAGCAAAGTAGATGTGTTTGTCCAAAATAAAAGTGCTATTTAATAAATAAAAAGCAGCTGGACTGACATTTGCTGCATAACAGCAAGCAGTGTCACTTTTAACTTATGTTAAATACTCTAGCAGAGTTTTTCCTGGCTTCATGTATTTCTACTGGCTGGGTAAGAAAGGTTTTAATCCTAACCAGTGTATTTTAATCACTTTTGCCATTCAACTTCTTTCAGATTAAAAACTACCACATTTAAAAATAATACGCTGGATTGATTTAAATATAATTGTTGTAGACCTTAAAGAAATACACAAGTTGGCAACTACTCCACTAGTCCTTTGTTGTTTCAGAGTTTAGCAGTTAAGAACAACACAAATACATTTTGTTTGTAGTGGGTCACAGGTTCAAAGAGACTTTGAGAAAATAGACTGGGGATAATTGGGTTATCAGATGCAGACACTGCAGGGAATTGAGCATTATCTCTCCTTAGTGTTGGGACTACTGGGTCACTTCCTTAACTCCCCAGCTCCTGCTCTGTCAGCCTGACAGAAGCCAGATGACTGAAACGGGCTTTTAGTGGTTACCACCCCAAAGTTCTCCCTTTCTCCATCCTTCAACAGGTTGATTTTATGAGCCATGGCCATACTAAATAACATCTCGCCTTGCTTTCTCCCCCATTGATTCAACAGTCTTTAATTGCTTGGAACACAAGCCAGATCCTTGGATACAAGTGAGTCTTCCCTCGCCTTCAACTGCTGTTACTCATTTCTATTAGACAACATCTAACTAAGATATTGACTTGCACTTTGACATTGGCACTGCTACTGTGTTTGATTGCACTGTCAATCCAAAAAAATCTTTCAAACTAGAAGTAAAACATGTAATTGTTTAACTTCATTCTGCATAAGCTTTTCTGTCCAACGCTTGCTGTCATTGTGTAGCTGTGAGAGGATACTTTACACTATATAGAGGCAGGGGAGAGTGTACTAATTCATTGTTCACAATATTAATTCTCTATTTTTGAATATTTTAAGGGTGTTTAGCATAAGCAGATAAGATATACCTATCTACAAGTATTCTCAATTAATGATGGAAGGACATTATATTGTTTTACACAATAAGTTGGACATATTTTTAAGATGGTCATTTACTTTCTACTACATGGCTGCATGACTTGAGTTCTTTGGTGACCTGTGAGAGCATTCACTGTTTGCGTCTTTTGAAGAAAAGAGCTCAAACATTAGCATGCCTATTTAATATTTAATATTTAATATATGATCAATACCCTGCCTATGTGGGCAGGTGTTGCTCCTTGAGCAGTAGTTCAAGTAGTGCTGTACAACTAACATCAAGTGGGACGCAGGGTTCCCATCTCCCAACAGCTTGGTTCCTTTTGTTTCAGACGTCCCACAGAAAGAGACTGGAAGTCTCGTGAAATTGTGCCAGTCTTTGTGTGGCGACGGGTATTAAGGATTAAAATTAGATGGCCAACATTTTGTCCTTTAGTCAGCACTGTTAAGGTTTGAATTCAGAAATTAAGAGATAAAAATGCACCAATGTACTGAATTTATCTGTCCTTGCCTTGAAGTGCATTCCAAGTATAGCCAGGTAGATGCTTATGACTGAAAAACCCATGTTTCAGAGAAGTTTTACTTTTTAAATTAAAACATGGGGAAAACCTGGAGTTTGAATCTTACTGTTTCTTTGGTGCAAAACTTTGAAAACTTCCTTCATTTTGACAATTAGAGTTGTTTTTAAACAGATGAAAATAGCACTTCAAATCAATTAATCTGAAGTATTTCAGCTTAATACTGAGAATTTATTGTCATCTGCTTACTTCCTCTCCATACTGAATGTTTAATACAACCTTGCTTGCTTATGCCTACTCCGTAAATTAGCATTATCCACCCTATATCTGCTTGTTTCTGAAGAATTATTATACAAAGCCTCATTTTAAGGAGGTCAGACCCCTGCATGATGATTTGTTGTTCATGAATCTACTTTGTGCCAATTTGTGTGTGCATGTGCAATCAGAAGTGACTTGGAGTGAGTGAGATAATAATCATCTGCTGCTGATATGAAGACTTCCTCTATTCGACTACCATGAATCAGGCTGATTCCAAGTGAATGAGATTTTAATCACCTGTCACTGCCGCCAGCACTTTCTCTATATTTATGATAATTTTTTTTGTCTTTTTATTGAAATCAGTGTTGACTGAATCAAGTAATCCTGATTAGCAATCTCACTGTATCCAGTCAAGAGTGAAATGCATCAGAGCATTATTGGTACACTGAACATACTGAAATTGAAAAAATAAAAAGACTAGGCTAAGTGTGTTAGGGTGTTGCCTTGGCTATAGGTGAGAGCTGGAATGTGTGAGCTCTTTTTAATTGCTCCCCAAACTTGAAGGGTTGTTCATTATAGGTGGCTACCGCGGAGCTGTGACTGTGGGCAGTGCCTGGCTTGTAGCTTTGTAACTTATACTGTGGGTCCCTTCTGCTTTGAGTTACACCTATTGAATCTCAATTGGAGGGAGGGAGCGAAGTCATCAGGGTGGCGTGCATGGAAATTAGGGCAATGTAGGGCAGCTTTCCTAGAAGGAGGGATTTTCTTTACCTAAGTTTTGTAAAAAAAAAAAATTTTAAACAGGGGACCAATATAACATTCAAAACCTGTCATTTGGACTACTGTTTTGCTGAGTGAGGCACAATTATTTATTTGTATATGAGTTCATTTTTTTTTTTTTTTATTTACAGTGCTTTTGTTACCAAGTCTTGTAGAAAATTTCAGATCTTTAATGCTATGGAAGTAAACCCTGAATGTGACAAATAAGTACCTTGAAAGCCTTTTTTATTTTTAAAAAGAGTTAGAACAACCAGTCATTAAGTGGCATTGTCAGATCTGCAGCAGCTTCTGTGACAGCCCGTGCTTCTGTGTCCCCCTTCCCAGCAGGATGAGCAGGAGGTGACCCTGGTGGTGTTCAGTAGAGAAGACAACAGGGTGGAAGTCGAGAAAAGGGCTGTGAAACTCTTGTGTAGTGTTTTCTGAAGCAAGTGATGGAAGCATGGAAATATTCCGATTACTGTTATTCTAAGCCTAAGTATACTGCAATTAGAAATCTCAATCTTCAGTCCAGTCCTCAAATCATATTTTGCTACATTACATAGTTCTATGTAGCATAAGAAATTACGTTGTAATAGTACAATAACTGCAGTAGTGCTGGAGGGAAAAAAAAGTGATCTTACTAATGTCTGCCCAGGCCTGTTCCTCTTAGTCCTGGAGCCAAGGGTTATCTCTATTTATTTATTCCTTACATTCGTTTTCTTGTGCTTCTTACTGTTTCTTCCATTCATTTTGTTCAACTGTATTCCCTCTTTTGTTCCCCTCCTTTCTTAAAATTTTTAATGCACTTTTAAAAAAAGCTGTTATAAAGAGCTGCCAACTCCCTCTCCTGCTCCCCATATGGCCCTGTCTGACCTTGTCTTCGTCCGTACTCCCTCATTCTCCATTTCTTTTTTTGCCCAGCATACCTGTGCTTCAGTATTTTCCCATCCGTTCTCTTCCTTCACTCTTGATTCTGTTGTCTTTGTTCCACTCCTAACATTTTAGCAGTCTTTTGACTTTACTACCATGGTTATCCGACTTCATTTCAGTTCTGTGCTGGTCAGTCACAGGCTTCTTTTAGCGATCTTTCCCTTCCTTAGTCTTTGGCATTTTGTCTTCTGTGCTGTGCTGACTCTTCTCCTTTGCCTTCCTTCCTGTTCATAAAGCTTCGTTTGGGCTTGGTCCTGTTTCCTCCTTTTTGTATGTGGTCTCCTTCACCCAAAGAGCTACAACCATCGGCTTGTGAGGTGATTTACAGGTCTATCACTCATCTTCTGACTTCTTTTTCTCTGTAGACCTATACCTCAATCTCTCCATTGAATCTCTCTTTCAGAAGGTTTGCACTAGACTTGAACTAAATGTGAGCAAAAGCTAACATCAGCTTCAAAAGTTTCAGACAATGTTGCTGATGCTGTAACAGGTCTCTGTCACTCGTGTCACAGTGGCAGAGCTGTCTTTGAATACATCACTTTCAAGCCACAGACAAAGTCTTCTCCCATAATACCATCTTTATATTTTTTTTCTTTCATTAAAGGAAAGAATTCTTATCCTGGGACTCAGGCTTTTGGCAATGTCCCCTCTTTATCCTTCTCATCATTTTCCTCTTCTGCCTCAAAAGGCAGTGGGAACCTTCACTCCCCTCCTGTTCTGACCATAGGAGCCATCACAGGCTCTGCCTTACCCCTTGCGTTAAATACAAATGGCTTGCCTTGCATTCACGGCCTTTGCAATTTACTCATCGTATTTATTCTTACAAAGTGTTTGCCTTACCTTTCTCTTTGGCATGTCAGCTGTACCAGTGATGCCAATGGGCATCATCAGCTAGTGTACATTTTAAGGGCAGACTCTTGAGTTCTTCTTCATGTACAAGACATGAAAACCCCTTGTCCTGGATGTAAACTCTAAAAACATTAATTTGTTCTCTTTCAGTTGTCTCTCCTTGTTCATATCACTATGTTTATAGCAAGATGCAGATCAATGCCAAAAGGAGAATCAGCCAGGAAAGAATACTGGCTTCCTCATTATTCCTATGGTGTGCAAAAATATAATTTGATCTGGAAGCAGTGATTGTGGATACATATCCTAGAGCACATGTTTCTGCCTCTGGCATCCGGAAAAATAGAAAACGGGAGGAGTGTTGCTGCATGGACCCACAGGAAGGGGAGGTCTTGCTTTGGAAAGGGAGGGGAAGAACTGGAGTTCTGCTGCGCTTTCTGCTGGCTCTCTCCTGTCTGTCCCACTCCTTCTCCTCTTCCACCTCCATGAACTGCTTGTGTTGCTCACTGACTCTCCATCTTAATTATATTTTTGGACATTTTATGTCAGGGTCTGTCTTCATTGGGGGATTTTTTAGAACTCAAACTGTGAAACCCTTATCCTTACTGAGCCTTCTGGTTTTATGATAAATACCTTGCTGCTGATGAACAAAGGTGTCATCCCGTAGTCCTGCAAATGGATCCCAGCGTCTCCATCGACCTCATCCCTTTTCCTTCCTCCACGGTCACCCCTGGAACGCACCAGCCCCGCTGCCCCTCACGCAGCCGCAGCCCCATGCCCACAGTCTGGCCCCTGGAAGCGGCGTGGAAATGTGCTCTGCTGTGGAAGGGGGAGATGGAAGAGCCGGCAGCTGCTCCGGTGAGAGCGGACGGGTGCTGGCACCCGCTGCCCTTGCCGCAGGGTCCCTTCTGAGCAGCTCCTGCCTGCACATTTTTCTGGGGGTTTGTGCAGTTCAATTTTAGGCGTCTTAAGCGGCGCATCTCCCTTCTGCGACTGCTTCACCGCCCAGACAGCTCACTGTCCAAGTATGGTCCTGCATCTCTCTCCACTTTTTTTCCTTTCTTCTTTTCTCCTTTCGTCCTTCTGTTGTAACACCTACTTTCCTCACTGTGTAGCCACTGCTTCCTTATTTTCTTTTAGATATTTATTACAGACACCTTCTCGTTTGTCACCAAGCCAAGTAAACACCTGTTTAGCTGTTTTAATCCTTCATCAAGAATCAACTTCTTCACCTTCTGCTAATTTCCTACCATCGCCATGCTTCTTTCTTGCTTCCAAAATAGCTACTGGCTGCCCATTCAGTTTACTAAATAATGCATATGGCATGCATATCCATACTAGCCACTCTGTATACATTACCTTTTAATAGCTGCTTATACATATCTTTTTTACTATCTGTACAATTTTTCTCCTGCAAAAAGTAGAACTTCCTCATTTTTAAGGGTGCATTTGACCTTCTCAGTGAGAATTTCAGGCGTTAATGAGCACTGATACAGCCTACCTCCCACCCAAAATACAAGTTTTGGCAGACAAAACATAAAATAGAAATTAAAAAATAAATTGCTTGTTGCACCGCAGACTACAGTTGCAGCAGAGTTCCTTATTTGCTTTTTGGATTTGTGCTGGTGGTGGTGTGCTGGTGACTGGCCACTGAAGGCTGTAACTGGGGCAGATCCCCAGTGTAGAATCAGTTCTAGTTATTTCTGAATTGTCATTAATCTTTTCCTTTTCCTCATTTACTAATGGGCCTAGTTTCTCTCTTGTCTTTTTCTTTTTAGCATATAAACAATTACACTAAAAGAACTTTATTAAGGTTGCAAAGCCAAGCATTCAAAAGTAAAGTAAACAAACAAAAATATAATAAAAGTAACCCCTGCAAGCTTTCGTTAGACTCCCACATATGTATTAGGATATTGGGTTTAGTTCCATAATCAGAAACAGGATTCCCCCCCCC
>NW_010973266.1:1804410-1811910 GCF_000737465.1 Haliaeetus leucocephalus
TTTGGTTGTTTTCAACAAAAAAAAAAGTACCCCCCCCCCCCCCCCCCATGATCCCTACCTCGTTCAGTACTATTCAGTATTTTTTTCTGTCATTGTTCAGTGTGTGGTCCTCTTATGCCTTAGTTATTGAATGCTATTCAAGTCTCGCCTCAAAAATACGCCATCAAAATTTCTCCCTGAGCCATCTCACAGAGCTCATCACTGTTGTGTAGGGCTGCAATAGAAATTTACTTCTACAATGTCCTTGTCACATGAAGTATTCCTGCTTTCGAAATGGGAAATTGAAGCACAGAGAAATTAAGAATTAAGTAGCTAAATGTATCTGTAAGTGCTGCGCAGGAGAAGTCTAAGATCCAATTTTTCATAGCCTGTGTAGCATGTATGTACATTTAGGTACATGTACATGTGTTCTGTACGATGCACATACACATAAATGTGCATTCTGTATCTCCAAAACACACTGCTATCATTGACTTCAGTTGTAGCAATATGCACAAATTCTAGTCTGGGGTTGCGAGTCAGGCACCGAAAAATGAGTCATGCAGAATTAATCACCACCTATAAAAATTGTGGTGTAAGTAGACCTGGCTAGAATTATCAGCTGAGGGAGGGTTAAGGTGGCATACCGAGGATAGCTAATTACCATAGCCATCTTTCTTTCAACCTCCTGACTTACCCTTTTCACAATTTTTAACATTATCAACAAGGTTTGAGAGGGAGTGATTAAAAAAACCCCTTTAATTAATCATTCATTCATTTCAAATATATGAAGAATGGTCTTGTAAAGAAAGTCATTTTAGCTACATAATCACAAAATATCTAACAGTGGATGGTAAGGGTGTAAAATAAGGTCCTTCATGCAACTTTCCACATTCTTAAGAAAAACCTAGATATGATTTTCCTATGCCCATGGGACATCCGTGGCTTTGAAACATTCAAATCAACTGCAGAGACCTTATCAAACTTAGCTGTGGACTGCAACTAAAGAAAAGGATCCCTAGAATTTACCAGGTATTTATTTGTTCACAGCAGAGAAGTGATAAGGCTGGGGAACCTTGCATCCTATCTAAAATGCAGAGTGGGAGAGCCTAGTGGGAACACATTCCTCTGCTCTTACTCCCAGAGAAACTCTCTCAGCTAATTAATTAGTTTCTCCCTAGTCGAGGGCCTGTTGAAGAAAAACTGCTCTGACACCTTGTTGTTTAGTCTGAGTATTCAGGAAGAATAGGAAAGACTACACAACAGGTAGGCATCCTTTAAGGAAGGATCAACATTGGAAAATAGTTGTTTTCACAAAGTTGGAAAGGAAGATGGAGAGAAATTGAGCCTGGGCTTGGGATAATGGGCAAAGAGTAGCAGAAGGAAGGGAGCTGAGAAGAAGCAAAGGGGAGAGGCAGCAAAGTTATACTGAGTCAGAGGATCAACCACTGCGTGCAGATACAAATGGAAGGGGAAGAAGAAATGATGAATAGGACTGGTTCCCATCAAAAAGGTCCTGGGCTATCTGGTCTCCCATTCTGCTAAGTACCCTATTCCAAATAGAAGGTGACACCAATGTCACACATTGCCAGCAGTCAGATAGGAAAATCAAAAAAGAGCTACAGAGGGTCTCAAATACTGGGAGGTAACCAGGAAACCATGAATTCTAAAAAAGACAGGGAAAAAATAAATGCAAGGAAGTTGCTGAAGTTATTAAAAGATAAGATTTATAGGCAAGTTCATTTCAGTTGGTTGGCTATCCAATCAACTACTGCTGCTAATTGGATTAGTTGCCAAAATAAGCTAAGAATAGAACCTTCTCTTTTCTTATTGTTAATGCTTTCCAGGGAAAAAGTCCTTGAGGACAAAAATTAAATCTTTATTTCTAGCAACATAAAATTATCCTCTATAAAAATGAAGAACCTTAACACTTAGTTGTACCTCTTCTGCTGCAGATCTTACAGTGGTTAAAAGTCTTCTGCAATTACAGTGTGCTGTGAGATGGAACATTCTTGTTCTTCTCCAAATCAAGCGGTTTGTGGCAGATGCCTACTATTGTTCCTCTTTATTTTGTCATTCTTTCTTGTCCTTTCTCGAAGAATTTCATTGCTACATTTTCCACAGCTGACATACAGCTTTCTGGCAACATAAATACTTCTGACATATTGGAACAACCCTAGAGAAAGCCTTAGGTAATTTCAGAGTGTCCCTTAATATGGAGAACCCTGAGCATCCCCCTATCAAGTTTTTTTTCCTAAAGCCAGCACAACTGTTTCCAAAACAACTCTCTGAGAAGGAAATCAGTTCCTCTTTCATTGCTGCACAAAAGTGCGCCTAAATAATAACCTGCAAATAAGTTACGTGTATAACACAGGTTCTGTGTTGTATTCTTCTGCCCTGTAAAAACAACGGGTCCACTGAAATTATCAATATCGTGATTTCTGTTTTTGGGTTTTTTTTTACTTTGTAGTATTATTTTATTCTTTGTATTAATACATCATCTCAAACCATAGTGGGTATGTAGCCTACTCTTTCTTGTAGCCTGTGTGATACGAACTTTTATGTAAGATACCCAGCGCAGCCCTCAGTTTCCGGCTTAAGCAGGTTGTTTCTTGGGAAGATCTGTTCTTCAGCTATTATTAACTCACATGTCTAAAGGCATGACTAATTAATCTAGGCTTTATCTTTAGGTTTTAGCTTTAGATATTTATTTTAGCAAAGAAAAAACCCTGTAACTTAGAAGTGGAGATGTTCTGAAGTCCTTTCTAAAACTTCATCACAGGTGAAGGACAGAGGATGGGACTAAAGCATTGGATGAAGTTGTAGGGGATGCTCCTCAAAGGACAGAAAACATTGTCTTTGGCTAACACTCTTGAGAAGGAATGCACAGAGTGATATGGGCTTAATTTCAGAGAGGGAAGTCTTGCATCCAGCTTGGGCACTTGGCTGCTCGCGCCCAACTGCCAAATAACTGAGTTTGCTGCAAACGTGGCCTGAGCTGCCTTCCTCCTGCCGCAGGAAGGGATGGCGTGCCCAGACAGGGTCCTTGCTCATGAGCCATCACCCCTGCTCCGTGCGGTGGGTGGTGTGTTCACCAGAGAAGCTAAATTTGCTGCAGCTTGAATTAAAGAAAGCCTTTCAGCAAATTATTTCAAATGAGCTGAAGTTGATTCTCTCTTTTTTACTCTCCGTACTTTAATTAAACTCCCTGGATAGGTTCTTACTCCTGAAAGCGAGGCACACACTGAGGTATTGCACAAAACAACAGCCTGTTACTATCTGTGGAGATGATGGCTTGAAAACTGCGGTAGTTTGTAGTAATGTGAAATATACTCACTTCACAGTCTTGCATAAAGGACAAAATTGGCCTATTTGTCGTGGTGTAAAACCCTCTTCCATTAACAATGATTTCTGCTTTTGTTAGTGAATGGTGGTAATGCTGAGCTCTATGCAAAAAGAAAAGTGCATACAGTTGATACATACATTTCATACATTTTCCATCTGTTTATGTTAAAGGAAAACACATTTTCTAGACACAGAGTGGGGAACCTACTTCAAAGGGTAAACAAGTTAGAACAAAGCATCTTTCCAAAGAAGCCTCCTTTAAAATTAGGTCAAGGCTTAATTCTAGTTAATAAAGAAATCATACCTGAAGGATTAGTTTGGACCTCTTTTTAAGTCTAGTGTGAAAAAACCCCATCAAAATGCTATCTATGCAGAAAGGAGCGCAGCGATGCCTGCCTGAGTGTGCAGCCGTCCTGAATCAGTAGCGCTGAGAAGCAGCAACTATCCCATCCATCTCAATGGAAAGAGAGCTTTGGAAAGCTAAAGTTGCAAATTACATCTCATGCCTGTCATCAAACTATTATCAGCTTCTTCACTGCTGAGTCGTACAGATATCCAGAGACATTTATCTGTCCCAGAAATCCTGGCTCAGATTAGGTGCCAATGTTTCCACCTGTTACTTACTCATCTGTTGAACTTACTCATCTGTTAAACTGGGTCTTATGAATACATCTGAGTATTTTTAATTTTAAATTCTCATCATTGCAGAACGTGAACATTTATGGACAATGTAAAATTTCATATCAAACTAATCAAGACGGAAAAATACCATAAAGATAATTTATTTACTTTTATTCATTTGAATAAAAGTATTTGAATTCCTTTAACATACTTGAAGTTGTCCCAGAATCTCAGAGGCATTACAGTTATCCCAGAGAGCGCGGAGACCTTACTGTAAAATACTGAGAGTCTCGACTGTACCTAATAGACAAAGATTGCTCTTCAGGCCGAACCCAAAATGTCAAAGAGGAAAGGCAGTTGATTGTTTGCAGGTGCAGACTGAATTAGTTATCCAACATGGATCTCATCAGATAAAATATCCAGCTAGCCATTTGATATACGTCTGGATATTAAACAGTTGCCTAGTGTGGGGAGCAGCCATCAAATATTTGTCCAGTTGTATCTACCATTGGGCTGGGACGTGTGGGTACTCACCGGTGTTTTTTGATAAAGGAGACCACTCTGCAAATGCTTACAGATGACCCAAATGACTACGAAATCCAGCTGAGACACATTTGCAGCTAAATATGATCCAGCTGTGTGGAACAGTGCTTATTATCAGAAAAGTTTGGGGAGATACCCAGAATGTCATGCAGTTCTACTAATATTAGCTTTAGCAACTCACAATTATAATGACTAATTGGAGCCATCACTCATTGCTATTGAGTTCCCAGGTGAAAACTATGGACCAGAACCTCCATTAGCATAAATTAGCATTGGAAAGTCAATTAAGTTACACTGATTTTACACAAGTTTTACTGTCTTGCGTAAAGCTGAGAGAAAAAAGACCCATTTCTGACTTCAATTATCCATATTTTTTTCCCCTCCAAAGCAAAATTTTGTTGCATTTCATAACAGGTCTCCATAAACGTACACATCTTTAACCAGAATATAGCGCTGTTATTTTGCTAAGCAGAGCAGGCTTGCTTATCTATTTTCTTGAACACAGCCTGTGCCTTCTAAGGCGATTTCGGTCAGCTGGATTGTTGCTGCTTTCCTCAGAATAGGACTCAGTGTGGATAAAAGTGTTTTCTGTGAAACATCTCTGCTGGAGAACTTGCTCCCGTTCCCATCACGTGAGTGGAGAAGCTTTTTTTTCTCTCCTCTGTGTGTGTATGCAATGGGGAGAAAAGGGGAGATACAAAAGAAAAGGGTAAAAATACACAAGGTAAATAGTTGCACTGATGTAAGGAAAAAAGAACATGATCATTTGCATTATATTTACAAATTAGTGTGTGAGTACCTAAATATATGGTTTTAAAGCAACAATATTTTTCAGTAACATAAATCTTAATGGAAACCTGGCAGAAAGGTACAGAAAAACATCTGCAGGTTGACAGTATAAACTTAAGCAGATGACTCTAAATGTTTTACCCTAACTTGAAGTTATCAGAAACATTCAAGAGAGTGTTCCTGGAAAGAGGCATGTGCAAAACACCAGTAGTTTATCAGCCCTCTCATTCAACAGAACTATATAACTGAATAAGGTCTGATGAACTATATGACAGTAAAAACAAAAATTAATGGAAGCCTAACAAATTCAATAGCTTTGAGAATTTTTGAACCATACAGTGTGTAGGTACTGGTTTGTGTTTTCTTTTTAAAATTATTAAAAAAAAAAAATCGCAGTGGTAAAGTACTCAGGGTTTGGGTTTTTTTGTAAAAGATTACCTTCCATCTGCAGAGATAGGTCAGTGTCAGGCTGGCCCCGAGCCTCTTTAGGGACTGAACACGAGAAGAAGCCCGAGGTCTGCTGAACAGAGTGCAGGTGTGTCTGACGTAATGAGAAATTCCCCATAGCGTCATTTTTCATTTACAGTGGCACCAGCATATCTGCCCTGGTCCACCAGGAAACGCTCATGCCAATTTTCAGGCGGAAGACAAGACCTGAATTTTTGTTTCACATCAGAAACATGTTTTTATAGTTCAGGTATTCCCACACATATTTCAGCTGTAACGAAGGGGTTTCAGACAAGGGCGCGACAGGTTTCCATCGCCCTAGGACCAGGGCTGCCGTTTGGTCGCACTCTTTATTCTTCGCGGCGTTCCCACGGGAGGTCCTGCCCTGGGATCCCACCCGCGGCCGTCTTCGGAGGGAATCCTCCCGCACGGCCCTGGGTAGCTGCTCTGGGCCTGAGACGCGTCCTCAGAACCAAATTCCTTTCCTGTATCTTCACCCACACCTTCACGCCTTCCTATTTGCCACCGGTGCCTCTAACCACGGCATCTGCCCTGAGCCGGATCTTTCTTGCTTTTGTCACCCATCTTCTGCATCCCAGCAGCTTGTCTGCTGCCCTGTGCCCGAAACAAGCGGTCCTGGAACCGGCTCTCCCTCCACACCTCGCTCCTTCCGACCCACGTGTTACTGTCCCCGTCCCTTGGATTACAGCAATCCGGGACCAAACGCGACCACCGCGATGCGGCCATCCGCGGTCACGCACACAGATTAGGGGCCACGTTATTCTGTTCAGTAATTCTAGCCACTCTCCTACTTCACTTAAGCATCCCGCAAAACCGCCTTTGCTTGCAGTAGGAAATTTTTTTGGACAGATTTCGTACTTCCACCAATGTGAACTAGGTAACAGATGACTGCAGTAAAATATTCTGGATTAAAATATTTTTGTAGGCCTGACCTCTCTCGACTGTCGTCTCTGTGTCGTTGTCCCTTCAGGTAACGCTCCTCCTTCCATGGAGCACCCATGTCCTCTGGGTATCTGCACTCAACAGACAGGGCTGATAGCGAGTACCACGTGGGGAGAAATCTTTCTAATCAGATCTTCATACTTGTTCCCTCTTGTTTTATTTCAACTTAGATACTATTTTAATTATTGCTACTAAGAGTTTTGGAGGTGCAGTGTGTATGAGAGGGAGCCTGTAAATACAGTGGCATCGCGTAGCTCCTCATAACCATGGAATTGGCATATATTGTCCTGTTGAAAACAGCATCCCGAACTGCAGCCCGCAGTAAGATAGATGTCTTTGCTAAGACAAATTTTCCAATACGCTTCAGCCAGGATTATTTTATGATGGAAGAAGACTTCCGTGGGTAAAGCCGTCAAGAACAGACTCATCACTTGTTCTTCTCCCAGCTGCGAGAGGACGAACGGAGACCTGTTAACTGGCTTTGGCATGCAAAACCTTCTGGACAAAGAGTTACAGGAAATCTGAGGACAGCCCTGGCACCGCTTGGCAGCTACGATAAGTAATTTATCAAGCGGTTATTTGATAATGTCCGTTGGCGTACCAGGCGAGCGGAGCGGGTCTCGCCAGGCAGAGAGAAGGTTCCGGCAACGAGGACCGCGCAGCCCCTCTGTGCCGCTGCCCACCCGCCCACCCGCCTCCATTTTGGAGCCAGAGACCTGGCAGGGTGTCGGGCAGCGCCCCCGGGAGCGGAGGGGACCTCCACCTGCCCGCCGGGCAGCCCCGCACCTCCCGGGGGGTGAGGGCAGGACATCG
>NW_010973266.1:1819410-1826910 GCF_000737465.1 Haliaeetus leucocephalus
ATCAGTAAAATCTCCTGGCTCGATAAAGCTCAGCAGGACTGCCATCTCCCCTTTCTGAAGACTGTCCCAAGCCCTCCTCCAGGGATTCTTCTTCCAGCATCACCAGGACAAACGCACAGTTCTGGCTCTCTAATTTCAGATTGATTTGTGTCACGGATTAGCATTCATTCTGCAATAAGATAAGGAACAACCGATTCAAAAAATACAGAGGAAATGAAATAGCGTGGTGGTTTGGTGTGGACAGCACCTTGGTAATCCAACTTCAGTGAAAGAGTTTGCACAGCGGTCAGTGTCTTTAGAGGCCAAGGTTCGTGTTAATGCTGGGTGTGTAAAACAATGTATTTTTCAAGGCGTTTCAATATATACAAATAAAGTGCCAATGTCAAAGTGATAGTAAGCGACTCCTCTTGAAGTAGAGCTTCCCTTTGCACTCCCTATGGAGATCTGCTTTAAGGCAGCGGGTACACTCTAGTTTTGTGTAATGGCTCTCAGTGACAGTGTGAGCAACGCATACAGCAATAGTTGTAATTATTTTCTCTTTTAGTTATTTTCCCTACTGTACTGCATGTGGTCAGGATATAAGGACCTGTAGAGACAAAAAGCTCTGAGTAGCCCTGTGGATGGACGGATTAACATTTACATCTTTCACTTGCAGAAAGCAGGCTTCTCCTAAACAGTTCTCACAAGGTAGTGTCACAAATACCACTGATTGTCTAAAAATTAAAAAAAAAAACAACAAACCAAAACCCAAACTGCAGTAAAGGTGCCATATCTGATGGCAAATGATAACTGTTCATTAGTTCCCAGTATCTCCTTTTATTAAAGATTATGAGTCAGCAAAGTCAGTACTTGTATTTTGAAGTCCTTCATTTAAATTTCTCAACTTTTTATTTAACATCAAAAAGACTCTGTTCTTAAAGAGGATAGGGATAGTCAAAGGTGGAGAGGACTAAATAAGTCAGGCTAAATATCCTCTGAAACTGTAGCTCCACTGATAGGATTAGCATCAAATAACAAAACTAGATGTTTTATACTCTGGATAATTCATAGGAGGAGAAAAGCCAATAATGAATTTAAATGCTAGAACGTGACTTTTTCCTTGCGATTGTTCCTAACTCACAGGTACTGGGCTGTAG
Organism: Haliaeetus leucocephalus; assembly: GCF_000737465.1. NCBI lineage: Eukaryota > Metazoa > Chordata > Aves > Accipitriformes > Accipitridae > Haliaeetus > Haliaeetus leucocephalus. The sequence goes on from NW_010973266.1 coordinate 1,820,547, forward strand.
GGCTTGAGGGCAAGGGACTGCCTTCTCTTCAGAGCTTCCCTGCTGACAGCCAGGCAATGTACCTCCTCCCCTGCTTTCCCACCACCAGCAGTGCGGAGCACAGGATCATGGTGCAAGGAGTCAGAGGCAATAAGAGGAAGAAATACAATAGGCTGTGCAAGAAGAAAAGTGTTTTTCTAACTCTGAGCTCACATGTTATGGACGTATTATGCTGCTTCCTGGAACTGAAATCCGAATTTCTTGAGACTTAAATTTCTTTTGCTTTTAGCAGATAGTTGTGGAAACCACTGATGCTGCTAGTCTCGTATGGCTAAATTATGTGTTCAGAGTTAGCCAGAGTATAGATTTAGTCTTGCTGCTGTTGCACAGAGTCCATTGTAAGATAATTTGTCCCACTCAATTAGACTAAGTTGTCATGTGAGAAGTGCTGAGCTACCACAGCCCGGCGGCTGGCGGCACCAAAGTTAGCTTGCTCAGAGTGAGCACCCAGGCAAGCACACAACCCAACAGCGGGCTAAGAGTCCAATAACGTTAATTTACCAGCTGGGGTAGGGGGCTTTTGAAGCTCTGTTTCTTTTGATGTTTCATAGAGAAGGCTGGATGGTTCCGGGTAACAACATTTCTACCTTCCAATTTTAAGAGTAGGAAATTACGCAGAGAATTATGTTAAAGAACACTGAGGCGGAAAGTCAAACGCTGACCCTTTCATTTTTGGCAGCATTAAAGTTGTCTATTGTAACCTGAATTTCATCCCCCTTATGAACACAAGATCTGATACGGTCTTGAACTGCATGATGACTTCTCGCGTTCGTGACCCTTTCTATGGTTGGTGCCTATTTTTCAAGGTGTGAATCAGGACTGTGTAGTGAAGGAGACCTCCCTGTACCTGCTTCTGTTCATTTGTCACTGAAGTTAGGTGATATTTAGTGTCTGAGGCAGAGGAAGGAAGGTATTGGTCCTCCAGCTGGGTCCTGCTGACCCAATGAATTTCGTCTCAAATACGGTTTCTATGTCTACTTCTGTCACATATTTTCTGTGTCATCTTGGTTGAGTCATGACCAGTTTTTCAGCATTGCGGCATGCTTCTCTGTCTAGTTCAGTGTTTAACAGCCACTTGGAGTTTTAATTGTAGGCGTGCTGAGCGCTCACCCTGCGTCTGCTATCGGCAGGACCTGGCGTGTGGACTATGCTACGAAAAACACTTTTGATTGTGCAGGCTAACTGGGAGGCGGGACGGAGGAAAACCTTGGGAAATACAAAGTATAACCTAAATTAAGACTTTAAGGATATTCAGGTGGAGCGTAGCAGATCACGCACTGGTAAGCCAAGCTGTTGATGGCAGAGCGCAGACCTCCTGCAGCTGGTGCTGGTCCAGCCAGAGCCAGCCCGGGGGTCTCCACGCCGGGGTGGTGGTCAGTGGGCTCCCCAGTTAAATCCCACCTGGGGTGTCACAACGGCACCCAGCCCAGCAGAGCCGGTTTCCATCTCTTTGTACTTCACCCCGACTGAAAACCAGTCATACAGCGGTAATTTCGCCTCCTAGAAGGGCAGCGGTGTTAATTTTGAAATGCTTAAATGTGGTGGGGAAAATGTCTATAAGAAGGTTGATAAGACATTGACTTAATAAATTACAAGGTTAGGAAGATGTGCCCTGTGGAAGTCATGGTGCTACATATTTTTCAGGGAATATAAAAAAACGTGTGAGGTAATGTTAATCATCGTTCTCCATCCTGTACACCGAGTAGGACAGCTATTCTACATATGAGAAAGTGATAAAATATAATCATATAATTTCATACTTATAAATCAATATTATGTGAAGATTGTGCAAGCGTTTGTTAACTTGTGGGTAGTTGACAGTGAGCAGCTCTTTAATGTAAAGGCTTTAATTTGCAGATATACGTTACTGAAAGCAGTAATGAAAAACTTGTATTTATTTTGGGACATTTACAAATTGATGTGCTGTTCCATTTTGAATGAGACTACAAATCAATGATTTTATCCTCTAACCACTATAATCATAATTTGCCAGTTGTTTAGTTGGAAGGAGTTTTTAAATTAAGAAAAAAGATCATAATCATTATACCAACAAGAAGACTGATTAATTAATTAGTCCTCACTGAGATATTTAGATGTACCAACTTTCAAAGTGTCCAGTATGAAGCTAAATTACTTCGCTGTTGTTCTGGCTTGGCATTTATGGTAATTTGTCAAGCCTATATGCAGTAATGGATTGACTCATATAACGAAGGCTATAATTGCAGCTGTTAGGTAGGCCTTCTTTATCTCAGCCTGTCTCAGTCCCCATTCCTGCATGATTTCTTGCTGTGCCGAAGCCATGTGTGTCTTGTTTTGTTTTAATACATTACTGACCCAGGGTCTCAGGTTACTGGGGTTCCTGTCATACATTTAGTTCCACTCTCATAAAGCATTGCACAAAAAATGCTGGAACAAGGTAACAATCATTGCTCAATATACTAAGTATAAATGTCAGAGTGTAAAACTTGACTGCAGGAGAACAGTGTAGGGGGAGATAATAATTGAAAATAGGACACTCTGAGCTATAACAGTGAGCCTGTGGGTTATAAGGGCTCCTGCGGCATCATGCAATATGTCTGCTATGTCTTGTTTATCATTAAAAGCTTGATATCAACCATCTCTTTACTACATATATTATGCTGTATCGGCAGGTTTTGTTCTGGTGGCTAAAAATGCCCTTGCAGACCTTACCGGGTCATGTTCTCTGTCGTAATGGCAACTCCTACAGGAGCCGCAGCATCCTCAGCAGTGTGGTACAGGAGGCCGTGTTGAGCAGAAAATTTAGTAGAACAAAGCATTTGTTTAGTTGTTTAGTACTTTTAAACTGTCTTCTTCTTCTTCTTCTTCTGTGATCCTATCTTTGCCCTGACACACCACTGACTTACTTTTCAAAGTGTCTAAGGGTGACAACAGATGTTTCGTAAACTTATCTTTTAGTCTTTGATAACTTACATAATTGAAGAAGTTAACAGGTTGTTCGCTTAATAGGGATCATTTATACAAGATTTTTTTAATAACTTGCTGGAAGGGGGAAAAAACCACTGTTGGCTAATATGAAGCATATTTTGCATTTATTATGGGAAAAAAATTTTCAGGTAGGAGGTGAGGAGACAATTTGGGAATTTTCGTTAGCTGAAAAACTGCATATTAAACATGAATTGTGATTTTCCATCTGGCCCTACTGGTTAGGAAGCTGCAGTTGGGCATGATCTTCACTGTCAATCAACAGTCCCCAACTGCGAGATGCAAACCTCATGACGAAGCCCACCCCAACTCATTAAACCAAAGCAAACTGTATGAAGTGCGCTGCTGTGTGATTTTAATATTTGGTGCATGTGACAGGATCATTTTAGTGATTTGCAGGATTTATCTCCTCTTAAAAGTACTGCCTAAGGCTACTCTAATTGGTAGGAAAGCAAATTCCCCCTTCTCCTCCTGTCACTCTTTGTTTTATTTACTGAGAACTGCCGAAACCTATTTACACAATAATGAGGATAAATCACCGTGATGCTTTCAACACAAAGAGAAATGTTGCGTGAGTTGAAAGCTGTACAATTAAAACTAAATTCAAAATATTTCTGAAGTAGTGTCTACAGTTAGTGATAGTGAAATAAAATTAAGACAAATGATATGAGTGTACACTGCAACTCGTGCAGATAGACAGCTAAAATCAAAATTCTTGAGGCATCTTTTACGACGGACAATTTCATTCAAGATTGCAATTAAGTAAATGTATGTAAGTTGCTGACAATAGCCCAGATGTTCCCCCTAGATACATACGGTATGCAGCTCTTTCGTTTTTCTCATGGACGTGGAGCTCAGCTACTTCCACCACAGTTGTCTTCTCCGCAAGGCACCCACCAGCAACATCTCCACCTGCGGGTCAGGGTGGAGATACCAGAGGTGGGGAGGATGCTCCTCTCTGCGGGTGTGAGGTTGCGCCTCATTCGCTCTTGTGTCCTGGAGAAGTTTCTGGAAAAGGAGATGGCAGCTTCAAGCTGAGAACAGGCCAGGCCAAGCATCAAGGTGAAGGCTGAGAACGCAACATCTGAAGCCGGTGGCCATCGTGCTCCTGCGGATCTCAGCGGGTCTATGGCCCTGTGCTGACTAAGAGTTTCCAGACAAAGATTTCCCTTGGCTGGCTTTCATGGGGGAGAACAAACTGCCGGGGTTGTTGCAATGGAGTCAATTATGGGCTCTCCTTCCTGGGGCCTGATTCTGTGCTTCTTGCTTGAAGACTGCCACTGAAACAACCTGGTCTATTAACACTGTCTCAAAATGGGCTGCTCACCACCTGGTACATTTTATAAAGAAACAGGACAATCCTGAAGTGCTTACTTACAAACTTTGTGTATCGCTATCATGAGACATTTTATATGTGTTTCGATAAATAGTAATTAAAAATCGAATTAAGATATGCACCGTTGAGAGATCTTTGCTCTTACCTAATTTTTAGTCCATACTGTAACAACCAGAGAGCAGAACAAAACCAACCCATGTTGATCAGGACAAGTGACACCGACGAAAACCCCTTTTACAGAGTACACTCGGTCTGCTATTTAATTTGCCCTGGCACAAGCCCCCGGGCCTCAGATTAGACTATACTGTTGCAACCAAGAAAACACCATATGCACCATGAAGAGAAAAGCACATCATTTGAGAACAGCTTTTCTTTTTTTGGTAGGGCACACAGGCAGGTTACCGAAGCTCAGTGGTAATGGCAGAGGTGGCAAAGCAACAGGACGATGCCGAATGGTGCTGCCAAAATGGCACCTTGCGCCAGCGGCGCCGAGAAATTGCTGGTGTTCAGCACCGCTCTGCTTGTACGCACAGCTATTGCTGAGACTCCAGCAGAGAACAGATATCTTCTTTGCCGTTAAGTGCAATGTAAGATATCAATAAGTGTAATAATGAATAATTAAAGATGCACCTCTTATTAGAACACAGGTTTCACGTTATCTGTAAGTGGACCTTCGTTTTCACCGAAACGAATGGGAAATAAATCCTTTTCAGAGAAGCTTCGCAAGGTATTTTTCACAGATGTTGCAATAAAATACTTTAATAACCCTACAAAATTACAACATCAAAGTAAAAACTTATAAAATATTAAGGTCTAAAATGACCTTTTGCAAAAGCACGTGCAAATCCATCGGTACCAGTGGAGTTATTTTTATTTATGTTGTCAGGTGTTCATTACATCTACGTAAAATTTGAATAATTGGCTCTTTGGTTTAGATTCCACAATAAGTGATAGCAGAGATGAAAATCCTATTGATATTAACGGTGGCGGACCAGTCCTCATTGCAGCTCTGTGCACGGAGCTTGGCCAATCTATGTTGGGAGTGGAGAAACGCAGGGTTGGGATGTAAGCTGCGGTCAGAGTCGCGCTGATCCATCAGCCCCATGGGCAACCACCAGCCCCATGGGCAACCACCAGCCCTGGGAGCTGCTGCCACGGGGAGCTGGATGGCCGAATCCGTGTCCACATGCATATCTGGACCGCTTCCCAGCAGATCCCAAAAAGCCTCCGCAAACCGGCCTCCATGGGGTGATGGAGGGGGTCGCAGCACGCTCACCACTGGGCAAACTGTTACTGGGGGGTCCCTGTGAGGTTGTACTGGTTGTTCCTGCAGAGCAATTTCCCTGCTGGTCAGTTTGGCCCTGCCTGTCTCAACTCCTGGCCAAGGTCGATGACTCATTTTTAAATCATATTTTTACTCTCTTCTTCCCTCCTCCCCCCAAATTGCGGCCAGGGTTTTGTACACTTATTTCTTTGTGTCCTGCTGCAGCTGGTGCATTTGCTTCCAGACATCACTATTAAAATTTAGTTTTCTGGTTACTTAATTGGGAAGTGGCAATCCATTCATTTCCATTTGTTGTCTTATTTCCACACATGTCATTTATTTGCAAAAAAGTGAAGTAAGTGCAGGGCAAAATGGTAGAGCTCAAGTTTAATTTTTAAATGGTTCTCTTGAAATAATATTTTTACTGTAGATTTCTTTCAATGTAAGTATTCTAGAACTGATCCTAAATTAATAGTCCGAATGCCTAACACTTATACATGCTTTTTAAAAGAATTTTGCCTGCAGAGTACTTACAGTACTAGCCCCTAAATTTCTGAAAATATGCTTAAAAAGCACAGCACTTTTCTATATAGAGTGCATCTTGACAGTTTAGGTGATGACTGCTCAGTTATACTGAAAAAAAATCAGATAAGCAGATTTTAGCACATTTACCATGTCTTTTAACTTCATCTGACACTGTTTGGATGGAGGATGAGAGAAGTATATTTTTATATCCCATGGGAGTTACTTTATGATGACTC
>NW_010973266.1:1848155-1855655 GCF_000737465.1 Haliaeetus leucocephalus
CTGAGCTCCGATCCAGCTCCTCGCCTCTTGCTATGTCACAGAGATCTTGTCTCGGGAGTGCAGGGCTCACAGAGAAGGCATCTGGCCCTGTTCTCTCTGCAGTAAGGATGGGTTCGTAGCGCCCACGGTCCTTGTCGGTCAGCTGAGAGGAATGATCAAGTCAGTCACCTTCTCCTGGCAAGGTTTGAGGAACGCCCTGCCTAGGAACATGGTTTTTAACTTACGTTGCCTTCCTCTGAAAGTCCTGTCCTGATGCCACCTGTGCTCCATGAACTCTCTGAAAACATAGATTACAAAATAAAATATCTCGGTCTGAAGGAATGTAGCAGAGCTGAAATACGAGTGCCGCCTGTGTTCACCCCAGCCTTGTGGCTTCAATATTTATGCCAGTGTTCAGGGTCATCCTAGTAAACTTGAAGATGTCTAATTCCACCAAGAGTGGGTCCTTTTCACCAAATAACTGAACAAATACCAGTTCCAGTTGACGTTTAGTGAAAGGGTTCTTAATGGCCCTTTTTTTTTGATGGGATGGGAGCTCTCTATATAGAAACAATTCATCATGAATGCTTCACGTTAGAAACAATCCACGAGGAGCAATACTTAGCATTCCTAGTGCACAATTCATTGGAGAATTTCCGAGCAATTTACAAACATTAGCTCAATAAGCCTCACAACACCCATCTGAGATCAGAAAAAAAATAGGTAAGACACTCCTGTTCAGCCTGGCTGTGGCACTAAGGAGCCGTAAAGCTGGAGGCTTGCCCCAGCTGCTGGCTCCCCAGCGCCTGGTGGTCCCGTACTGACATGGGCATCAGCTGGTCCTTGCACATCATCGCAGTCCGTGAGGTGGAAGATGTGCGAAAAGAATAGAGGTGCGACAGAAATGCCATTACGTTTAGCCTAAACTCAGTTGATCTGGAGATCGTAAGCATCTTAAAAAAAAAACCAACAAAAACCAAGGCAGATAAAATTAGGGTGAGGGCATGGCTTACAAAGACGCAGTTTCATGGAGTCGCTGGTGGTGTCCCTACAACAGTGTCCAGAATACCTGAGTTCAAGTGAGCATCCGAGCTAGGAGATCACGTTAACCACCGTGGAAATCCAGCTCTCTTTCAGCTAAAACCCCCTTACAGATTTTGGGATAGGACGTTTTAAAGAAATGTGCATTCAGCTGAACTGACAGCATGGATTTATTTATGCACAATTTCAGTAAACGTAGTTGTTTCCCTACTTGCCTCTCTGATATGAGAGATTGCTCCTTCAGCATTAGAGTCCTGTATTAATATTAGGGTCCGGCTCAAGGTTTAACTGAAAAGGAAGAGCTGTGATTAAAAGCAGCAGTTTATGATGTAGGAATACTCCCATAATGCTCCTCTCCGATCCTCGAAGCTCCGCAGGAGGGAGCGTGATGCGGTGCAGCCACGGTCGTACTTTCTGTTGGCCGCAGTTGGGACATGTTGGGTGCTGAAGAAGGGGAGAGGCACCTGGCTTGTCTCCTGTGCCTCAGGAATGCTGAGGCACATGGAAACTTCTGTGAGGTGTATACAGCGAGAATAGTCACGGTCACTTAGAAAGATTGACATGAATAAGTAATAGTTGTTCATATTCTAAATGTAAAAACCCAGCCTCGCTGTTCACCCTGTATGGAGTTGGGCAGCACAAGCTGCGGGACTGGAGCATGTGAGAAACTCTGGGTGAAAAGAAAGTCCTGAGCCTTGCTTGTCATTACCTGTCAGTCACTAGCTGAAAACCTGACTTGTAGAACGTTTTTTAAATTATGAAACACAAAAACATAGCTACCTAAAGAAAAGAGGCGGCGTTAGGCTGTGAACGTCCTCCTGTGCGAAGGCAGGACGGTGAGGGTCTCCTCATCTTGTATAACCTGCAAGGTGGAGACATCCCATATCCGCACCTTGCTCCAGTACAGGAGGGTGGCATAAGGGAGTTTGCATCTTTCCAAGCTTTTCCCCCTTCTGTAAGTGCTTGCTGTGTTCCCAGGAGGCAGCGTTGCTACAAAAACGGTTTATGGGGAGGTGCCTGGATGATAAGGGTTAGTCCTAAATAATTGCTGGTTGCCGCTCAGCAAAAATAAGCTGGATTTCCATCCCCTGGTAGAGTGACTCCTCACAGTTAAAGGCTGGCAGAGGTTGAAGAGGTCATAAGACAGGGCCTAATTTGCCATGTTCCTTTCCTTTCAAAAACAATGAGGGAACCGGGGCCTTGCCGGTGGGCAGATCCCGCCTGGATCTCCCTAGAGTCAGCAGGAGTTGGATCGAGTCCCTTTGAATAGCGAGAGTTTCCAAACCGGAGGCAAAGCCAAGTGTTTTTCAGAAGATTGATCATTCATTACCTTGGAATTTTTCGACATAGAGGTCATTACTGCTAATATAAGTTGTGAAAAAATAAAATGTATTAAAAAAATAGAGACAAATTCTCATCTGGTGTAAGTCATTGCCTTTGAAGTCAATGAGTCATTGAAATCAACTTTCCCACACCGAGCTAAGGATATGGCCTGGAGTCAATACATTTGTAGTTGTTGAAAAATTAAAAATATAAATTTGCCTTTCCCTGGCAATAATGTTCTGTTTATGACAGAGATCTTATGCTTTAAAATAAGTTCATTAACTAATAGGAAAGTAATATTTCACTACCAGTATTCTTTTGGGTATAACTATTTATGATTAAATTTTATTAAACTTTTTAAAAATTGGATTTACATTTTGATGAATCTAATAGATTTCAATTTTGTATTTTTATAGATTCTTTCTAAAGTTTTTCCTCAAGTGCAATCAGAACTGTTTGAAGAATGCAGGCAACCCGCGAGACATGCGAAGATTCCAGGTACAGATCCCTCTTGAAGAATAAACAATATATAAATGACTTACATCTTCATCTGGAACTTTTTAAAATGAAAAAACAGTATCAGTGCTTCTACTTAGTGTAGTTCTAATGCTGCGTGCCTTAGAAAGAAATGCTGATTGTATTTCACATTTCCGCCACTAACTTAAATGCTGGTTCTTGGGACTCGCCGAGTTCTGCAGTGGACTGGAATGGATCAATGCTGCAGCCAGTGGATCTCTCCTCAGAAAGTATTTCCCTAGTTCCCCTTCGTACTAACACCTTGCGTTGTAGTGTGGTGTGTGCTCAGACCTGCAGAGGTTTTACAAATGTAGACTGAGTAGCGTAATCTTACTAACAGACATGGCCACGAAGTGCAGTGAAGTTTGGATCTCATGCAGGGGTTTTTCACATTCACAACTGGTAAATCCAACAGTGGTGGTCCAACCCACATACTTTTATTCCAATTGTGTTAGAAAATGTTTAATACTCCACTTTCTCCTTACAGCTTTTGAAATATCCTGTGGTGAATCATAACACTACAGAGAGACAGCTGACGTGATGGACAAATTATTTCCTCTGTATCTGGGGTCATTTGAAATGCTTGTTAGGAAATACATGCTTATGATTTCAAAATATTTCACAATGATTCATGTTTGAGACTAATAATAAAGTAGGATTGAGATGTTAAAAACTTTCTTATTTTTGAGAAGAATAACTTGTGGTTAAACTTGATAGCAAAACATGTGACATCTGTTTTCATGCACAGCCAACCAACCGGTGAAGCCAGCACCCTTGAGCCAGCCAACAGAAAAGATCTGTAGCTGGAAAAAATATTTCTTCAAAACAATTGAGCCAAGCTTCCATTTTTCATGCATCTCAGCTTCACGTGGCATTGGTGATATTGATCCATCTGAACAGAACAGAAGGTCAAACCTGGAATGAGTGGAAATGTCCTCTTTGTCTCACCGATGACTAAATGAAGCATCAGTCATGAGTGATCTTGTGGTCGACAATGGAGCCAGTAGGCACTAGAAAGACTTTCCTGGGTCTCTTTAGCTAATCTCCCTGCCTCTCAGAAGGTTTAACTGGACTTAACAGTATGTCAGATCTTGAACAATATTTTTAACTGGTTTCACTGTCTCAGCACCTTTCTTTAGGTGCACTGCAGGAATAAGCCGATATAACAAAGCATAGCATGTCTACTTTCTTTTGCTGAACTACAGTATTTTCCCTTGGTGACTGACCTATATATACATGACAGAACAAAAATAGTTGTCATTTTTATATACACCTTTCTCTGTCTTTTCAATAGACCGTGTTCTAGGAACCAAATCCAGAAACCTTTGCTGAAAATCACACTTGTATGTTTTGCAATAATTCTTGAAGTCTGCGAATCTCATTAAAAGTGAGAGCAGGTAGCCCAGTAGCCCGGCAGCAGCTCTGCGGCCGAGGTGAGTGTGCAACCTCAGCACTCTCCAAAGTGGATGTTGACAAGAGTGAAAGTGTCCACTTCTGGGAGGACAAAGATAGGGAAGCAGAGCAGCCTGGCAGAGAACTGCCCTCGGGCTGTTCTAAAGGGTACCGCAGATGGCTGTCTCAAAGGAGGCAGGATACGCAGGAAAGGTGCTGTGATAGCTGAAAGCTAATTATGGGTTGTGAATAAGAAACAGGATCAGAGGTGATCCAAAACATAGAAGCAGACAAGAATTTTCTTCTGATGCCTCGGACCAGCTCTGTGCAAAAGGAGGCTAGTTTTTCCCCTTCCGTTTTTGGTCATTAAGTGTTTGGGTATAGGAGCGGCGTGAGAGCCCTGGCAATCATTTTTGTTATATCCAAAAGTAAAATAAACGGAAGGCAAAAGCTACAATTTGTACTAGCTTTCGCTGCCATCACCAGTAGGGTTGATAAGGCCTGACTTAGCCGTTGACTTTAAGGACTCTACTAACGTTAAACCCCAAAGGAAATGCTGGAGCGATTACTTCGCTTAGAAAATCTGGAACCCACACAACAGGGCTCATGCTGGAGTATTTAAATAAGATGTAATTGTCTATCTGGGATAATAGCGATCGACCTACGAAGCCGTGTTCCACACAAACCCAGGCGCATCTCACGGTTTCCTCTTTGGCTTGTGTTCATGCGATATCGTTTCCGGAAGGAGTTTCACAACTCCATTGTGTAGGTGTTTTTATCGTGAAGGTTGTGCGTTTTGCATATGTTCCTTTTCCATTTTCTACTGAGAAGCAGCTGGAAGCCAAAGAAGGCCCTATCCATCATCTCTTCTATGGCCGGACTCTGAACCTGGACACAAGAATAGGAGCCTTTCACTCAAAAATAAAGGAGGAAATTCCGTTGACATACCAGGGTCAATCACCATCCAAATGAACTTGAGAAGGGATACTTTTCATGGATTGAAAACACTTTCACTATTCATATTCAACTCGGTCTTTTCAGATGCAAAAAAGTTCATTATCAGACATTAAATGTAATTGTAAAACTGACCTGGAGATCATTTACTGAAGAAAAAATGGGGAGTTACGATGGTTCCTGATTTATTAAGCTTTTTTTATTTGGAATCCTCACAACCCTTCATTTGAAGACAGTCTCAAGTGAACAAATTTTAATTAGATAAACTATCTAATCAATATATCAACAGATCAATCAAAACAGCAGCTTTTAAAATGAGTGGCTAGAGGGGTGTTTCTGAAACTAATGGCTAGAAGAATATTTCCCTGAATTGAATTCATTTGTTAGCATAATAGGAGATTAAACTCTAATTAGTGTAGCAGGTTCTGAAGAGAAACAATTGTGAGTTAAAAATCACCAGCGTTAGCCACATAAACAAAGATGTATTCATAGTTGTCATTCACTTTGTTTAAAGCAAAAAGTAACAGGCTGCGATGTTGTTTTGTCTTAAAAGAAGATCTGATTCTGCATCTATGTTTGTGAAAATATGCAGGTTTTTTTAAATTCTGGTTTTTGTTTTCTTTTTCAGGTTGTTGTATCAACAACAGTCAATGTGGATGGCCACGTGCTGGCTGTCTCAGACAACATGTTTGTACACAACAATTCCAAACACGGGAGGCGGGCTCGCCGCCTTGACCCCTCAGAAGGTACGGCCCCTTCTTATCTGGAAAATGGTAGGCACACATTTACATGTCTTTTTTTATTTGGAATTCTTTTTTTTTTTTTTTTTTTTTTTTTTGCACCATACTTTATGTTGATACACTACTACATTTACTTTTACATAATTTCTTCTGTCATCCATCAAACCACCCATTAAAAAAGTCCATTAGTATTTCTCAGCCCCTGTCAACCAGAATACAGGCGCTTCTGAATTTGCTTCTGACTTCTTTCTTTATTTAATACTTACAGTTTTGCAGTCACAACCAATTTTTCATCTTTTTCTATTTATTTTTTTTTTTCAGTCTTGTTTTGCTTGCAGCTTTTTCTTGCTATTTAATTTGACTTGATTTTATTTTGGCTTGTCATATTCCTTGATCCAGAGGTACAGTCTCAGGTTATGTATGCAAGTTTAAGTGGATGGTAAAAACATGACCGAATCTGTAAAGAATTTACTGTGAGGTCAATTTCCTGTGGCTGGGCCTTACTGCAGATTACGGCAGGAGGGGGTTTGTATGAGAAAAACAGCATAAAATGTTTTTCTTCAGACTGACTCAATGTGATTGACTTCTTGCCTGAACTGCTAAAAGAAGATAGTCTGAGATGAAGAGGAGAATGGAAAGTGTCTCTGAAAATCCAGAATTGTGAAATACTATCTTTCTGGAGCCCATCAGCCTCCGAATCACTGGCACACAATTGCAGCTGCGCTCGTACACGTGCACACATGTATTTATTCTCCCACAAAGCCCCAAATAATCATTTAGATTTAAATATCACTTTGTTCGCACTGTAAAATACACCAGCTTAAATATACAAACTGTCTCTCAGGTAACCTGTTTTTTAATAAAATTAGAATAGAATAGAATAGAATAGAACAGAACAGAGTAGAGTAGAGTAGAACAGAACATTTTCAGTTGGAAGGGACATACTATGATCATCTAGTCCAACTGCCTGCTCACTTCAGGGCTGACCAAAAATTAAATGCATAGGGGTCAAATACATCTCCAGTTCTTCAAGAGTTAGAATTCTCAAACCCACTGTGATTTGACGTATGGCTGCGTGGCCAGGCCACGCATATCAGTTTCCATGGGACTCCTCTTGCAAGTTGTTGCTAACATATTGACAGGATCATGGCTTTTTACACTAATAAAATTAATTAAAGTAACAACAGAATACTAAGCTGCTAATACAATCATTGTCATTTTACATTTCAAATAGTATTTACCAATGGGCACACAGAGAAATGAATGAGGCAAGCAACAATTATCAGAAGGAAATACGATCTAGACATCAAAAAATGGAAAATGATTTACAAATCTGCTGCAGTCCACACACACAAAACTAATTTGTTTTTCTGCATTAATAACTAAGGTATAAGAGAACAAAAATATAATAATTAAAGGTCGCCCTGAGCACCAGAGTCATTATGGTCTATGACGTATTGTTTATCTCTTTCATATGCACTGAAAGTAGGTGTGTGTTTTGCCTAGCAACCGTCACTAATGAGGTTCACAATTAAGAAGGCTGAATCCTCTCCCC
>NW_010973266.1:1860655-1863155 GCF_000737465.1 Haliaeetus leucocephalus
CCAAGGATCATTTACAGAGCTTTTTCTTAAAAAAACCTGTAGGACCCATATCTTCGAACGTGACAGCAAGGAGGGAGAATTTTGAGACGACGAGTACGATTGAAAGTCATTTTTGTAATTATGTAAACTGGCTGACATCAGTCTTATCAGTGCCATCTTGATTTAAGGTATGTTTTCTGTACGATTTTTATAGCTGATAACACCCCATGCCATCAGAGTTCAAACACCACCACGGCACATTCCAGGAGTTGTTGAAGTAACTCTCTCCTACAAATCCAAACAGTTCTGCAAAGGTGCTCCCGGCCGATTCGTCTACACTGGTAAGTGTACGGTTTCCTTACTCCTTTCAGGATAACACCTCCCGTCAATTAATGATACACAGGCAGTGCAAAGCGCGAGTGTTACGATGCTGTTAAAAAATAGGACGTGTCTTGCAGGAAGTGTAACTGGTGGTAGCTGGGCCTCAAAATACCTGTTCCTCTGGGCACCCAGGAGCCCTGGTACCTATCCAAGCCTCTTGGGTCTTAAAAATGTCTCGAAGTCTCATGGGATCAAGCTCTCTCACAAGATGCCTGTTACTTCCTGTTTTCATTTTGGCCAGAAATAGATTAACAGCGGTATTTCCTACTCTGCTCCAGCCAGAAAAGGGAGTTAAGAAGTATTCAGTGATGAAAAATATTTTTCAGACTATCTATCCAAACTTCTTGAACTTCCCTAAAGGTTGAGTTGAAGTTTTAGGCACCGGTTCAAGTAGCTGGTGTTGGATCCAAAGAACTTTATCCAACCTTATTCACAATCTGGCTCTAAAAATTCTTTCAGACCTGAAACTTGGGATACAAACTCACAAGCCTGGGAATGATTTATTTGTGACAATTCTTTTAAATACATTTGATTTTAATTTACAAGAGCACAAGAAAAAGTCGGAACTTTGTGGTTTCCAGTGGTTTTAATATGAAAATTCTTACTTCGGGATGAAGTATTGCTGGCTTTTTATCTAAAATGTGTATTACAGTTTTTCTGGCATTTAACAATGAATTTAACTGAGGTGCTGGGAGGGAAAAGGGAGAAACAGCAATTTAATTTACCATACTTTTGGATGAGGATTCTAGGTAATAAATTGGATCTGATGAATCAATCTCTCTTTTGAAAACAAAGAGCCTTTAACTGTTTACTCGACAGACTGCAGGGATTCGGGGAGAGTTCTTGCTGCTTATTGGATAGATAATGCAGATTGCAGATGATGTGCAGATGATGTGCATTTTGATGAATATTTTCCCGCTAGACTGCAACTGTTTCTATCTATTAATTTAGATCTAATGGGAAAAGTGTGTTCCTGGGTAGTTTTAAGCTAGGACTTTTTAAACAGTTAACGCATCGAGGATATGTTTTTGTGTCTGCTTGAGATCTATTGCTGAAATGAACTTTTAAGTGATGGTAGCACCCGAGATTCCTATCTTCCATCTATCCCCAAAGAAATCACAACCTGAGCAAAACCAACGCTTGCATTCACACCTGGGTGCCTCACGTCCGGCTGACAAAGGAGAGAATATTTACATTTCCTTGATCTTTCTGATTGGGTTTTTACTGGAGTTACCAAACGGGGTGGTGGTGACAGTGGTGCTAACAACACAGCTCGAAAGCCAACGTTGTTTCATAGTCTGCTGCAAAGGTGGTAACCGCAGGTGGGGCTGCCTCCAGTCACGGTTACTGCGAACATGGCCCGTGCAAAGCTACAGCAGAGTATCCTGACAAGTATGACTAGCTAAGATAAGTGTTCAGCAAAATAAAAAATGAATGAATTAAAAGCCTTAGACTAAGTTCCAGATATTTTAGCAGTTGCGAGCTGGTGCAGTTCCATTGCACCCAGGGAAGCGCTGCAGATTTGAACCAGATGACGGTCTGGCTCTCAGTGCACAGGCCTGGAATTTTGAATTGCTCTACAGTAACGTCTTCAACTCATTGCTTAGGTGCGGATTTTGCAAATTTGGCAAATTTTGCTGTTTTGAACTTCTTTCTAATGTGTGAATGCAAATATGTATGAAACTGTAAGGAAAAGCCATTCGTTTCTTCTTTCCTGGGGTTGTCTTTTGTCTTTATCGCTAAGTAAAGATGTTCAAAAGAATCGTGAGAATGTCAGGAGCTTCTCTCTCTGGAACTAAATTGTAATAAAGCTACATTGCTAACAACACTTTAATGGGAATATATATTTAAAACACCTTTTGAGGGAAACAAAACCCTATATCGCAGCAATAAGAAAATAAAAAGATAAAGGCAGCGTCTGCCTGACCGAGAAACTTCCTGAAGTGATAGGGTGACTGAGATACAGTCTTTGGAAATTACAGCTGCCATTGCGAGGGAAGCCAAGCCTCACTGTATTTCAGAAAATGAAAATGATGTAGCCCTAGAGGAGGGAGGGGCCGAATCCCCAGGGCATCTGTTTCCCATCAGTGTCCCACCATGCTTGCAGTCTGGCTTGGCACTCTAACATTTAACCTTCCCA
>NW_010973266.1:1868155-1869906 GCF_000737465.1 Haliaeetus leucocephalus
TTTTGTTTAAAATTATATGACAGAGGAATATTGTTGTAAAAGCTATGTTAGATGATATTAAGGATCTGATTATAAATCTTATTTGTCTAAATATTACACGAAAATATTACAGTATTATATTCTTATGCTGGGTGATCGCTACCAAATATAACCAGAGAGAAGTTGTGCAGAATACCAGCTCTTACAGATGTTTGCCGAAGCATCACAGATTTCATATGGTTCTGAGATGGATAAATACCTTTGAGGAGCTAAGCCAGTGAAGACAGGCAAATGATCAGATTTTCCATTTGCTGTGATCAAGCATCATTTTCAGCAGAGTACCTGAAATTCTTGTATTTCAGAAGAATTGTAGCACTTGGTTGTGCACTCTCCTGTATAAAGAGCACAGATAGCTCCTCCAGCTCCTCCAGGTTTCTATGGCAGCTGCTGCACATCAGCTCCATCAGCTATTTGGGAAGGGTGTGGATGCAGCAGCTTGTAATCCAGCGAGGTGGCACAGGGCTGGTACTTTCAGCCAGCGTGTGGGGGGGGAGCAAGAGGCAGGAGATGGATCTGTACAGACCCACCTGCGAGAAGGAGGTATTTATTCAGCTATGAGACCTAGCAGAGGAATAAACTCCCCAATAATACCACAAATATAAAAACAGATGCAAGCCCAGTTTATTTCAGTAAAATGTATCCTAATTAGTAAAGTACCTTGGAGTATTAAATACTCAAAATGTAATGTTTTGCTGCTTTGATGTAGTACCACAGTAGTGAAACACTTTACCAAATCAGCAATATGCCTTTTTTTTTGAGTGGAATATTTTGTCATGTTAGTCATATCATGTTGTTTTCATAAAATGCCATGTTTTATTATAGTTACATATGTATTAGACTGTGGTACTTCCTTGGCATGATTGGAGCAGTTACGATTTGATATCATACAGGTTTCCTTCCCCTTTCACTCTCTGCTGAAATACTGCCAAGTCCCTCCTTTGCAATGTTCCACGCTAATGGCTGATAAGATGTGGCTTCTTACTGGTGGAATCCTTAATTTCTCATGATGTGCTCCCTCTGTGTGTTTAAATCGTGCTAAATTTGCAGATATTTTACATGGCAAACTGTTCTCAGATTGCAATGTATGATGTGGTCTGTTACGGCAACTCAGTTAAAGAATACACCAAGCATACTGGGGGTGGGTTTGCTTTAAGTGGTTTCCATTCACTACTTCGTACTTCACCTTTTAAATAAGTTTTTTTTAATCCAGTGTCACTGACTCCGAATACCTGTAAGAGCAGCAGAGTGATGTCTGTACAATACAGTAGGTTGGGTTGATGTCTTAAGACGTCCGTGTCCCAGGTGAGGCTCGCTCCTCCCCATAAATCCAGCCATCGTGTTGCTCGCTGGGGCCAGACGCATGGTCCATCTATCCAGGTCCCCAGCCGGTGGCCTTGGGGGGATGCTACAGGGGACCATATACAAGCAGAGGGTGTACGACGTCCTGTCCCTTCTGTAACGCCTGCTCTGCTGCGTTCTTCACTCATTTTTAGTGGCATGGAGCTGGGGAGATGGCAAGCACCGGGCAGGGAGGGCAAAGGTGTGGAGCTTGCACCAGAGCCGGGCGCTTCTCACTCAACTGTGCCAAAGCTCACGTTGAAATTTTTGGCACCTCTCTGAGATGGGTTGCTTGGTACGTAAGGGTCATGGCACCCAAACCGCGGCTCCTTCTAACCTCCCCCCCCCCCCCCCCCCCCCCCACCCCCCCCAGG
>NW_010973266.1:1869916-1874916 GCF_000737465.1 Haliaeetus leucocephalus
CCCCCCCCCCCTCAACCCCCCCCCCCCCCCCCCCCCTGCACAGCCTCCTCAGGGCTGCTTCCTACAGGTGCCTTGTGGAGAGGACTCCTGAGCACGCAGAGTCCTCGGGCTTTGGAGGGTCATGTCAGACCGAGCCCTGCGGTGGAGGTGGAGGCCGTGGGCAGTGCGGGCGTCCCTGTTCTGCCTTCGTTTTGATGCGCAGAACTTGAAGTCTGCTGTCTACAGGGCTCACCCTGCCCCAGAGGAGAGCTCTCGGGAGGTCGGCACGGATGCCCATCCTCCTTCGCCTTCGTGGCGTGATGCACAGGCGCAGCGTGCGCCCGACTTTGCTCAAACACAGCCAACGCGCTGCCTTCTTAGTGGGGCTGCCGTCTTGCTTCACAGAAACTTCTTTTTATCTTTGTTTTTTAATTCCTTTTCTCCCTTGCTTTCTCCCTCTCCCTCTCTTCATTCATTCATTCATTTAAAGTAAATCTGTAGCTATTACGGTGGTAATGACTTTTTGGGCAAACACGAGAGCCTGGAACACAATGTTTGTCAGGAAAAGTGGAAATGCAGGTGTCCTTGCAGAATCCAGGGTCACGAAGATACTAGTGCTTTACTTGTGACTGAGTGCCACCTACCAAAAGGTGTCCCAAAGAGCCGGCGTCCTGCGGTGGGACAGCCTGGAGAGGCCAGGTGTCCCTGAGCACCGGCTGGGGCTGGTGGGTGGAAGGGCAGGGGGTGGTGGAGGGGCTGGGGCTCCACACCAGGGGCTCCCCATCAGGGGCTCCCCATCAGGAGCTTCTTGGCAGCGTCCCGGCAGCCCTCCTGCAGCGAGGGGGCACCAGCCCTGCTGAGCCTCCACACCCGCAAGGGTGTTGGAATTGGGCTCTTGAAGATTAGGGGACAGATTATTAGGCATGTAGCGTATCTAAACCTTAATTTACTACCCATTTGTGGAAGACACACGTTCTTTGTTTCTTAATTATCTGGCCCCGCATCCTTGCTTTCTTCCTTCCTCCTCTCATTCCTCTGTTCCTGCCTTCCTTCCTGGAGGAAGAAGGCAGCGGTTGGTTTGGTAGGTGACTGGAACTGGCCAGGAAGCGTTTTCCCTTATTTCTTCTCCCAGTCCACTTTTTAGTACAAAATCTGTTCCGCCGGAGATGTTCTGACCTACTCTGCAAAAGACTTTGAAAGGGACAGACTATTCTTGAGCTGAGTAAATTGACATTTGTCTTCAAAGATTTAAAAGCTACAAATGAGCGTTCCTGTTCCACTGACGTTCAATATGCTCTTTTAATATTCCTTTGCTAACTTCTGGGTGGGTTTACGTTCCCCGCAGGAGCTCGCCCTCCCTGCGGCCGGGGCAGGCGCTGCGCCGTGGCACGTAGCGTTCCTCGGTTGAGGGCTGGATGCGAGGCCTCCAGTTTCCTCAAGACTATAAAAGCCATAATCAAACGCATTCTTTGGGATATGTAAACAGAAGTGTTTGAACATAATCCAGTTGTTGTCAGCACGGGTATTCTTTCACGACAAGGCGACGAGGCTGGGCCCCTCTCTGTGGGCAGCGCCGCATCCCAGTGCCGTTATTCCCTGCCAGGTTCTCCTGAATGGGAGGACAATCCCTCCATCTGCGCCTGCAAACAACATCATCGCAGGTCAACGCCTGGGGTGGGCTCTGCTTTCCAATGAGGGAAAAAAAAAAAAAAAAGAAAAAAAAAGATGCAGTTTTCCCAATGTTAATATGAGTATTTTAAGGAAAATTCTATACCGTTATCTGATTGAGCGTAATTATTAGCTGACCTGTGAATTTTAGGCCTGTAATTGAAACAAGTGAGTGAGTGCCATTGTTTCCCTTTCTGCTATCTGAAGGAAAGCTGGGCGATTATGAGAAACTGGGGAGATAAAGACAAAGGTGTCGTTTTGGTTTTTTAATGAAAAAATCTATTTTTAGTTTCTTTGTGGAGTGAAGAGAACTAAATGCCTTTTAATTTTTTTTTTTTTTTACAGTAAATAGGTTGTCCTTAGTAAGTCCAGGGATATTAGTCCTGCTTCAACAAGCAAGAGTGCCTTCTGATGAATGATGTGTTCAACCCCTCCATGCCTTTGTATTTCCTATGCATTCCACAATGCTTGGCTCACCCTGCCGAGTTCTGTGATTGAAATTCATTGCCAAATTTATTGAGAAATTAATGAGAAAAGCTGCAAAGTATTGACTTTGAGAGGAAAACACAACTCATCTTGAATGAGGAGGAAAATGCAGCAATAATTTAGCCACTATTGATTTTGCCCTGTCCATGTATTGATCTTCATTTTACAATATTAATTTGCACCTGCAATCGGCTGCAAAGGGAACCGATTTCATTTCTTTGCAGTGTTAATGTGCAAAGCATTAGGTGCTCTTAAGAAGTGGTGGTATTACAAGTCACATCGGAAAGGCTGATTTTTTTTATTTGTGCTTGTTACCGAAATAGACTAAAAATTAATTTTTTGTCTGACAAAATATTAAAGTGAAAACCCATCTCAAATGTATACCTCCTCTCAGCCCCGTAGGCTGCTTTTCATCTGGGTGAGGAACAATCAGCAACCTGAAATTCCAACCACTTCTCATCATCATGCCCATATCAGTTCAAAGTTCATGAAATTTCTATGAGCATTGATCTTTACCCATTGATTTTTTTTGCAGCAGATCTTTGAAATTTTAATTTCCCGAGCATCTGAATTTCTTATAGATGAAATGCACTTGGTAGAGACAGTTGATGATAAAGTGGTGAACTTAGCATCATTTTAAAGCCTAAAAAAGGAGAAAAAACAGGCATTTGCAGACTTTGTATAATGTTTTGAGGTGAAATGATAAAGGTGCTCTGATAGGGGTGAAGTATTCAGCGGGGAGTTAAATATCAATTTTGTCTTCAGTGGCCACACATTTTTAATGCAACTTTTTATACAGTCATTTTTGAAAGAAAAGCTATCTGGAGAAACAGCAGGACTAAGAGACATTCTTCACTGCACAATCATTTGCTCACAGCAGTCTTTATCACCTGGTCAAGTTCACCTAGTTACTTATCAGTAGGACATTTAATAACCTCAAGGTGATATAATTGCTATTGGCATTTTTCCCCCTTGGATTCAGCTGGTTAATGTGTAAACTACTTGTCAGCAAATAGCACTTTGTCACTGAAATCACTAACACCCTCTAGAGGAATGTCTCTGTATTGAGCAATTTAATTTTACTTTATTTAATTTTTACACATTACAACCTGTGTTCATTCAGGCACGTTGAAGGCTTGCAGTCTGCTAAAGCAGGGTGCGGGTGTCCCTGTTAGTAAAATATACTATATCTTATTTAACAATCCCCATGGCTTAATTGAAGCTCTCTCTTGTCCCTCAGAAAAGGAACTGCAGATGTTCTTATTATGTAGTTATGCTGCTAATGTGAAAAACTGCCTCATTACGAGGATCTGTTTGTAGCTAGAAAATTACTGCATTATGACAAATGCATGATTGGGAAGTTACAGGAAGATGATCATTATTGAAATGAAACTGGAACTCATTTAATAGCTGGAACCAGCAGCTGGAATGAAGCAAATGAATGTCTTCCTGTTTTTATTATTGCAGGCAGGTTTTTCAGTCAGAAAGAAAATTTGTGCCAAATCGGAGGGCCGCGGATCTATCTCCCCTCGCTGCGCACTCGCCAAAAGGGAGTGGGTTGTTAGTGCTAAAAAACGCTCTCTCCCTGCGTTTGTGCCTTCTCTTTACATGTTTAATGACGCTGGCTTTAAAACAGGGCTGCAGATTTAAACACAATTACTTTGAAAGTACATAAGCGTCTATTGGACTGCTAGACCGGCTCACCTGTCCTACAGGTCTCAGTTGCCTTGCACCAGTGCAGATGTTGCTGTCGTGACTGAGCGGGGTGGGAGCAGAGCGGTGGTGGCCTGTCCTCTCCTGTCCTCTCCTGTCCTCTCCCAGCCCCTGTCCATGCCTGGCTTTTCGGGATGGTCTTTGGGGCAGAGCTTGAAGGGTTGGGTGGGTACAAGGAGCGTGGTGAAATGGAAAGCTGAGAGTTGGGGTTGTTCAGCCTGGAGAAGAGAAGGCTCTGAGGAGACCTTAGAGCAGCCTGCCAGTACCTAACAGAGGCCTACAAGAAAGCCGGAGAGGGACTTTTTGCAAGAGCATGTAGTGATAGAACAAGGGTTAATGGCTTTAAACTGAAAGAGGGTAGAGGTAGATCAGAGGTAAGGAAGAAGTTCTTCACTGTGAGGGTGCTGAGGCACTGGGACAGGTTGCCCAGAGAGGTTGTGGATTGTTCAAGGCCAGGTTGGATGGGGCTTGGAGCAACCTGGTCTAGTGGAAGGGGTCCCTGCCCATGGTAGGGGGGCTGGAACTAGATGACCTTTAAAGGTCCCTTCCAACCCAACCCATTCTGTGATTCTATTCTATGATTTATAGCTATTAAAGACAGCGGCCAACCACACCACTCGCTTCTCTCCGGTTTGACCGCGTTTGGCCAGAGGAAGGTGGGTGCTGAAGTGGAGGCACCCGCTGGACTCCAGCCGCCGTGCCCAGCTCCCGCGGGACGGCACAGCAGCGGGATGGTTTGCAAGTCTCCCACGTCCTTTCGGTGGGGTTGGCTCCTGAGAAACCCTCTGCCCAAAAGTCTCCCGAACGCCTGATGAACAATTGGAAGAGATCTTGGTGTTCTTCTAATGCCTTTAATGAATCAGTGGCTTAATTTAATTAGGTATCCTCCTTAATGGATGTGGTATTCACGTCTAATAAAATACACATTTTTGGATATTAGATATTAATACAGACCTTGAGGCAGGAAGAGCTGACAAAGAAGGTTAAGCCATCAAAATGAAAACCGAAACTATGTGTGTCACAAGAAAGAAAATTCCACCCAACCCTGCCCATCGGTACGTTTCTAATTGTAGCAGGCAGATTTGAGATTTTCTGGTCACAGCTGCAAGCTGAGAGCCTGATACCATTTTCTGCTGCCACATTAGCTTCAGCAA